>NC_085863.1:12541925-12574425 GCF_034702125.1 Engraulis encrasicolus | reverse complement strand
AACTTGATAAAAAATGAAAAGCATCACAAAATTTTTGCATAAAACATCAGTAGTTAGAAAAGTAAGAATAAAAAAATATCTATGCAAATAAATGTACATTGTAACAAAAACATGTCCACTAAAATGTAACAATATGGAATATTTTACTGTTAACTGTTAACACTTCAACGAAATGAAAAATCTTAAAATACCCAAAAGTTCTATAATAGGAATGGGGTTTGACATGAAATGTAGCAATATGGAATATTTTACTGTTAACTGTTGACTGGACTGAAAAATCTTAAAATACCCAAAAGTTCTATAATAGGAATGGGGTTTGACATGAAAGTAACCTTGTTGGCGCCTCTTTTCTGATGTCCGATGGTCCGTAGTGGGGGTGTTTTGGTTTTGTAACTGTGCTGGGGCCTCATGGAGTAGATCCATCCCCATTTCAAGTTGAAGGAGAGGATTGTGCACATCCCAGGGAAAGGTTGCAGGACGAAGGCCAACTGTGGTTTTCAGAGTGAGAAGTCCGCACGCTTAGAATCCTTTTTTTTTTGTGTTTTGAAGAATCTGAAGAAGACTGTTGAGGTCGAAACGTTATCCTGCCCAAAAAAAATGAAATACAAAAAAAGGATTCTAAGTGTGCTAAGACTTCTCCATCCCCATTTTAAGGCTCTGGGACTCTGGGACTGGGACTCTGTGAGTGCGTTGCAATATGCGACCTTGCCTCCTCCACTTGCCTCCTCCACTTGCTTCTCGTCATGATGACATCACTGACAACAGCATTATATTTCAATATCTTGCAAAAGCTCGACTGTAGAGTCTTTTTCTCATTTTTGCAATTGGGATGGTGAATTAAAAACAGTCCCTCAAAAGTTGTTGTGGCTAGGCTGACAGCTGGGAAACTTTATCGTTTTCTCCACGGAGGAGGGGCCAGGAGGCGGGACGAGGAGACAAGCGCAAGTGGAGGAGGCAAGGTCTCATATTAAAACGCACTCTGTGTATATGACATCCCCCCTTTTTTTATCCTTCAACATTAGCCGGCGTCTCCTCCGTACTTCCGCTAGCTGGCTCCCCTGCCGCCCCACTCCCACTCACGTCACTCACATTCGCAGTCTCAGAGACTGCCGGATCCTTTGGTGCCTCCATGGCGTCTGTATTTGCCTGGTCGTCATTAACGGCAGCGCCTGAGGGGCTTTCATCCGAACCGTCCTTCCCTTCAGAGCTGTTCTGGCTACTAGCGGTGCTCGCGCCATCCTCTTCCTGCTTACTCCCCTTCTCCTCCGTGGCTGTGGTCTCATTCTCGCTGAACACCTCCGTCATCATCACGGCATTGTCTTCGTTGTTCCCGCCGGTATCCGTCTTGGTGCTCTTCCCGTTGGCCAGGTGGGACTCGTCGTCGTCTGCAGCGTGGCAGGGCTGGTACTCGCCCTGCTGCCGCTTCAGGCTGCACACCTTGCAGGCCAGTGCCATGGTGGTGATCAGCAGAAACAGGCAGGCCACAGCCAGAACCAGTATCACTAGCATGCTGTTGTCCCCCACAATGGCCTGTACACAGGTTACACATGTTGGGCAGGTAACCTTGGGCTCTGCTGCTTTTTTGGTGGTGGGCACAGTGGTGGTGGTGGTGGGCACAGTGGTGGTGGTGGTGGGTAGCAAGGTGGTGGTGATGGTGGTGATGGTGGTAATGGTGGTTGGTTCAGACGAAATAGCATCGTTAGTGATAAGTTGTTCTGTTATACTGGGGTAGTCGTGATAGTCGTACTCAGTTACATCCATCTCGCATGTTGAGGCGAAAAGGAGAGCCAGGCACAGCAGTGAAGACCTCATGGTTCTTTGGGAAAGGAGAGAAAAAAGATGCCAACGTCAGTGTGCTACTGTAATAATAGTGTGTATACGTGCATGTTTGGATGATAGATAGGCAACATGTCTACATGTTTTTGGGTCCAGTCTTGCACGTCAATTGTTTTTTTTGTTGTCTAATGTGTTGATATGTTTTTTTGTGTAAACACTTAGACTCCCTGTGCCCATACCAAATTTCTCTCTAGAAGAGACAATAAAGGATCATCCTATCCTATCCTATCCTATCCTAACCAATGAAGTCGGCTTGTGAAATATCCTGAGACTTTTTTTGTCAGAACTGCAAGCTCAGTTTTCTATATTTCCAAGTTTTTGTAAGTTCAGGTTTCTCTATAAATCCCCTAACTAAATTCCACAACAACATGGGTTTAAAAAGTAATTAAATTTGTCTTGATAAGGGAGTGGAAATTCCAGTTGAATCCACCAGGGCATGTTGGATTCTGTTACATTTTATATTAATAGGCCACACAAATCTTAATAAATAAATACATCTCATGATAACATAATTTCAGGGAGTTTCAAATTCTCTGTGTGGTGAACTCCATCTACCCTGAAAACGTTTCTCTGATGTATTTAAAGTAATTGGAAGTTCAGAATGGCTAGACAAAGTCTTGGGGTTCTTGTGTAAAATGCCTTGTCATATTATTACTCATGATATTATTTTATGGCTTGCTATAAATACTTTCAATAACTAATTAAGCGACTTACCCGTTTTGGAGTTTGAGCTGTATGAGTGTGATTCTGTTCAAAGTTCAATAAACGAAGCCCTGCCTGGCTGGCTGTTACCACCTGCAGTTAATGGAGGAAGTGTCGCCTCTAACAATGAAGACCGCTGCACAGATGGGTCTTCTATCACTCTCTCTCTCTCTCTCTCTCTCTCTCTCTCTCTCTATCTCTCTCGCTCTCTATCTCTCTCTCTCTCGTTCCCTCTCTCACTGTCATTCTTCTTGCCTGTGACTCGTTTCCTGTTCTTGTCTCAGTTCTGCTTGGGTCTCTTTTTTTGGATATTTTTATTTCCCCGCAGTGAGCAGCTTGACACGCACCGTCAACCAAGCTGCCTGTTGAGGCCGTTCAGTTGTTGGCCAGGCTGTAGGTGTAGAGGAACTTTTGTCAAACCTGCATTCAATCACACTGCTCAATTATAGCTGTAAAACATGTACGCTTCATGTTTTCTGTAATAACTACATGTGCGAATTGAAACCTTCGGGGTATATTGTTTCATTTTCTGCCTATTTAGGTACACATGACTATCAAAACAACACATACTGTATTATAACAAATTATACTTTTCATATAAAAGGACATGCAAAAATGCCAGATTTTCCTGATTTGTCCGGTTTTTCAGACTTATTGTACAGCTATATAGTTTGACACTGAAATACTCAAATCAAGCCCTTTCGGCATCGGCACCAACAGCCATGCCATGTTCAAAGTCATTTGAATAGCCTTTCTTTCCCATTATGATGCTCGGTTTGAACTGCATCAGATCATCTCGACCATGTCTACATGCATAGATACATTGAGTAGCCACCATGTGATTGGCTGATCAGAAAGTTGCCTCAATGAACAGTTGTAACAGATGTTCCTAATAAAATCGCCAGTGAGTGTAGAGTTTGACACTGATTACTTCAGATTTTAAAATTCGGATAAGCTATCTAAGGTAACCCTCAAACTCCATGCTCCTCCCAGTCCTCTCCGGTTTAACCCATTGTGTCCCGGAGCGACATATATGCTGTATTCAGGTTATTGAGATTTGAGCTGTTTTATTAAAAAGTTAGAGCTGAATTCACAACTTCTAGTGCAAAATGAAGGTTCTAACTTTTAAATGCAACTTATTTTATGCTTTTATGTGCTTCGGAGGCTGAGATATTTAGGTTTTAATAGGGAGAGGGTACATTTTCCCAAAAAAGGGCTTAGGCTAAAATTAATGGTAATTCTGCAACTTGAAAAACTGGCCTAATGAACAAAATCAATTGTGCATCAAGTTCTGATATACTAGAAAACCCATATTTATGAACCCACCAAGCGTGGTCTCTTCTCTGAACATGCTGTGGAATCAGTGGTGTAGTCTACGTAGAACGCAGGTATACAGAGTATACCCACTTCTAAATTTTAGGGGCTTCAGTATACCCACTTAAAAAATTGATTGATCCATTATTTAGAATAGCATAAATATATACAGTATACCCACTTCAAAAAATGCTTGAATATACAGTATACCCACTTCAAAAAAGTAGACTACACCGCTGTGTGGAATCCTATGCCTATGATATAACTTACACACATTTGATTATGCTACACCCAGGTTTATTTCAAGTCTTTCTGCCTTGTTTTTGTGGTGTCAAAATTCGCCCTATCCCACAATGGTGAAGAATCTTTTTTTTTTTAATCCTGGCTCCGGATGGTGTTCCGGATCACCACCAAAATTCAATCGCTTATTCCTTTTGTCATTTCCAACAACTTCATACGTTTTTGACTTATCCGGCTGACAGTCAGATAAGCAAACCAATGCGTCCGAAAACATAACCTCCTTGGACCCACCAACCATGGTCTCTTTTCTGAACCTCCTCCTTCCACAATGTTAGCCTGGTCCTGACCATCCCATAATACTACCATTTAATTTCGTATTCATGGTCTGGAGGTTGTGAGATTGCAGGAAGCAGGAAGTTTAGGTTATGTTAGGTTACAGTTATGGTTTGACATGATTGAATAGCTCTCACCCAATCGCTGACAGTTACTCAACAACAGCATAGGGCAGACCAATGGCTCTGGCGCAGACGTTTACGTCATCGTCACGAGCGTTCACGGCAGAAGTACGTAGGATGGCGCGCGAGGCTTCCACAATGTTCCTATTTTAGGAATCATCATATTTCAACCTTTGTGTGTTTTGTTGTTCTTCAGGTTTAAGACCGGCCAGATCAACGGAGACCTCCTCATCTACCACGTGCTCCTGACCCTGAAGCCGTACTACGCCAAGCCCTACGAGATTGTAGTGGACCTGACCCACGCCGGCCCCAGCAACCGCTTCAAGACCGACTTCCTATCCAAGTGGTTCGTGGTGTTCCCGGGCTTCGCCTACGAGAACGTGGCCGCCATCTACATCTACAACTGCAACACGTGGGTGCGCGAGTACACCAAGTACCACGAGCGGCTGCTCACGGGCCTCAAGGGCAGCAAGAAGCTGCTGTTCATCGATTCGCCGCCGCGACTCGCCGAACACGTGGAGCCCGATCAGCAGAAGCTGCCCGCCGCCACGCTCGCCCTGGAGGAGGACCTCAAGGTCTTCCACAACGCCCTCAAGCTCGCCCACAAGGACACCAAAGTCTCCATCAAGGTACCGTTCACAAGTCCATAGTAATATGTAAGGAATAATGGGCGACAAGGTGTCCCAATATCAAGGGAAATAATGGACGAGGCGGAAGCAGCAAACAACCCGATGGAGCAGGCGAATGGCTAGCCTGATTATCATCTACGTTCAAATCTCTTTGAGACTTGGTCTGACCAAGAGCCCTTGCATTTAGAGCATTTAAATAATAAGTTATTAATTTGCTGATAGAACCACTGTGCTTGGTGCATGGGAATCGCTTCCTAACTTTCAAGAAACAATGTTGCACGTATGTCACTTAGTTACATTTTATTTCAACATTCCTTTGATTTTGGGGTTATTCGTGATTTGGCTATGATTTGTTAAGTCATCCGACGTTTTGATTGCAATTGCGTTCATTCATATACTATTTAAAGTTGGTTATGCCAATATTGTATAGTTGTATTTTAAGACCTCTATTAGTGCAGCTTAGCAATTCGATTAGATATTGTAAATCTACAAAGGCCTGACCGTGTTAAGTCACACCTCCACTGAATCTGTACAGGTGGGTTCCAACGCGGTGCAGGTGACGTCGGCGGAGCGGACGCGCGTCCTGGGCCAGTCGGTCTTCCTCAACGACATCTACTACGCCTCGGAGATCGAGGAGATCTGCCTGGTGGACGAGAACCAGTTCACGCTGACCATCGCCAACCAGGGCACGCCGCTCACCTTCATGCACCAGGAGTGCGAGGCCATCGTCCACTCCATCATCCACATCCGCACGCGCTGGGAGCTCTCGCAGCCCGACTCCATCCCGCAGCACACCAAGATCCGGCCCAAGGACGTGCCGGGCACCCTGCTCAACATCGCCCTGCTCAACCTGGGCAGCTCGGACCCCAGCCTCAGGTAGGTGGCTTATCGGACCTTTGTCGTTTTGGGTGGGGGGGGTGCGCACATCCAAAATCACTTGTTGCTGGTGCTAGACAAAAGTGTCAGACAGTTGAAGAAGGTAGGTCTGCACACTGCGGAATAAGCTCCAAAAAATAACGTTTATTGAATTAAAACAGCAGCAACGTTTCGATCACCCTGGATCTTCGTCAGGCATATCGGACCTTACCAGCTATAGTGACGGGTAGATATCAGGACTGACTTTTCCCTGCCTCAAATATCCGTCATTGTTGACCTGTTTCACCCCATGGTTTAGCTCGGGGGCACTGTCCCACCCTAAGTTGGTGTCAGAGTCTGAGGTGTTCTAGTCTGACGTAGTATTATATCCCAGGGTTAGATGTCAGAGGAATCTGCTGCAGTCTGCTCCACCAGGTCTCAACTTTCCAACCCTTCCTTACAGTACATGTCAACCTCAAGTAAATGTCCGGGGGAGCTATTCCAGGTTAAATTTCATGGTTTCACCTGTTCAAGCCTCAGTAAGATGATCAGAGTTCACCCGTTTCTGGTATTTGACACCACAAGTGCTTTGTTTCACCCTTGTCTCCGTCCTTCTTGTTGTGACAGGTCGGCAGCCTACAACCTGCTGTGCGCCCTGACCTGCACGTTCAACCTGAAGATCGAGGGCCAGCTGCTGGAGACGTCGGGGCTCTGCATCCCGGCCAACAACACGCTCTTCATCGTGTCCATCAGCAAGACGCTGGCAGCCAACGAGCCACACCTCACCCTGGAGTTCCTGGAGGAGTGCATCTCCGGCTTCAGCAAGTCCAGTGAGTGTTTATTATTGTTTATAATTATTATTATTATTTTATTTTTTTTATTTAGTCTGTTAGATGTAAAAACATTGTATTGCAACAGTAACCATACATTGCAAGGAATAAATAGACAGGGATATACACAAAAAAAGCCTGAAGACTTATTTCCATTGTGGTCCCATTAGGGATGCAAATGACTAATCGATTAATCGACTTTAATCGATCAATGCGTTAATCGATTAAAAATAATTTATCACAATTAATCGACAATTCAACTGACAAGAGACTCAAGTGAAATGGGCATGTGAAGAGTGTGTGGGAAGAGGGGTGTGAATAGTGGGAATATTTAAATCACCTTTGGATTAAAGAATTGAAATAGAATACATTTAAATGTGGTATTTTATCTCAATTTTTAATTAAATTTTTTAGATTTAGTACTTTTTTTTCGAGAAACATTGAGATTTCGGGGGGAAAACGCTGCTTATCAATTAATCGTAAGTCAATCGATAAGGCTATCAACTAATGATTAATTAATTAATCGATAATTTGCATCCCTAGGTCCCATTATTGTGGACCAAGTTATGGTCCGTTGTGTTACAAGACATTGCCGTACGCATCGCATTGCATTGCATTAACGCATTTGAGCAAGCGCAGCCGTCAGTCAGTCAGTACTGCCATGCATGCAGCAACATCATGCAATAAGTCCAGTCAGTACCGCCATGCATGCAGTAACATCATGCAATAAGTCCAGTCAGTACCTCCATGCATGTAGTAACATGCAATAATTCCAGTCAGTACCGCCATGCATGTTGGAGGGTCACAGACGATTTTTTTTGTGCTCAGACGTCAGGTGACGCAACAGCATCTAATGGCCATAAATTAATAAGTAATGGGTGCTTAATAATGCTGCAATGAATATGCTTCTTACATAGTCCACTAAAGACAAACAAGCAAACAAACAAAAGCAAATGGAAATGCCATATTGAAAGAGGAGAATCGGGAGCCTGATCTTATGTGACTTAATTTTTTGTTGTACCACCCAAAGCGCAACTCATTTTTCTCAGTGAGGCTTTCAAAGATTTGTACAGTATTTTCGAACAAATAAAAAGATGACGACCGTATATAACTTGGCACAGACAAAAAATAACCTTGACTTGTACAACTTTTTATTTGGCAATGCTCATAATAACTTCTCTCCTTTCGCTGTCCAGAGATGAGAAATGTGCAGTACATGGCTCCTAAAGTGGAGGGCCTCTGAAATGTCAAGTGCACTCGTGTCCAGAGCAGCCTGCGGAGTTAGCTGCGACACTCTGTACTCCTCGCTGTTCAGGAGATAACAAATGTGTCATCCTCTGCGTAGCCTCTATATCACTGCCGATGGTCCAAGGGCAGTGCTATCCACACAGGCCTGCAGTGCTACAGTACAGAGAGGAGCGTTTACAGTCAGACTATGCTGAATAGGTGACTGTTGGACATAGGTGTGCACAGACAGGGACGAGGTAGTGCTAAAGCACTTGCCCCTTTTGCCCTACTGGTCAAAAAGTGCCCTGTTTGAACATTATTTACTTGTCATAATATACTGTAGTCCATGCTGACATGATCATCTGCAAATGCTTGATGTTGAAAAGCATGTGACAATACTGCCACAGTACAATATAAGGCAGCCATAAGTTCCACATGCCCCCCCATCCTCCCTCGAGCACCTGCCCCCCAAAATGTCTGTGCACGCCACTACGGTTGACAAAGGGAGAAGAGGCGGAAAGACTATGTTTATACAGTAGGAGCAGGGCCGGATTTATGCACAGGGTAGTTATGGCTGAAGCCTAGGGACCCCCACATGCCAGGGGGGGCCTGATTGGCCAAAAGTAAAGAATTGCGGAATTGTGACAAGATGTGATATTGTAAATTCATTTATCATGTTAGGTATAGTTTAAAGACTCACCCAAATGAGTTATATCAAATTAATCAGGAGAAATCAGGCTTTCAGACAGATAGTAACATCTTGACATTTGACCAATCAGCTGTGGCCTGGAGCCTGTCAAACCGTTTTTCTTCACTCAGGACCTGAAATGTGTGTGCCCTATAAAGGGTTAATCTGGCTCAGAGTAGGAGCCACTTACTTTTCCCCGCCCATCTCCATACCATGCGGCGTCCATGGGGTTTCCAAGGTGATTACTGTATATGTATGGGCATTAATGACTTTGCCCAGCCCTTGCAAGGAGTTTGCCCTTGCAGTGCAGTCAAGGAAATGCTGTAGCAAATCAGTGGCTCATATACTGTAAACTAACAACTGATTGGAACTGATGCTAAGAAAGAACAGTAACTTCAGAGCGTTGTGCGTTTGCTGTATCACTGATGGCTGTAGTAGAGCATCGGTGGAACATGGGCTCAGACAGTACTCTGCAGAGTTTCAAACACAAGCAGATAATTGGAGTGCTTCTGGGTCTTCACCTTTTTCCTTGGTGCTCATCAGTGTAGGGGCTCTCAAGTTTAGCCCAGGAAGAGAAGTTCTGAGGTATTCAAGGTTGCGATCATTTAATACTTTTTCATTTGGCTTCAATTGCCTACGTGTTTCAGCCTTAAAAGGCCTTCTTCAGGGCGTATTGCAACCTTGAGTGCCTCAGAACTTCTCTTCCTGGATTATACTCTGCAGAGTTTACTTGCAACGTTTCAGTCACTGAAAAGTCGCAAGTAAACCCTACAAATGTGAACAGTGTACAGTAAGCTTTCTTGTCTGTAACGTTGGTGACCCAAGGGTTCCACTCCTATATGCACCTGGCCAAAGGAGATTTTCTACAAGAATTCTACGAAATAGAACCTCAAACAATAGTGTGCCATAATCAGTGGGAACTGCGTAGGCTGTAATAACCATGTGTACAGTAGTATTAGACTACAGGAAGGTTAAACCAAGTGAGACATCTGCATTGCAGATGTTGAAATACAGGCCTGTCTCCTACTTGCCAGTATGTATTTTGCATTTTATATACAGTCAATCTATGTTTATTTTTTAAAAGCGAGAAAGCTTTGATGGATAATTTACATGAAAAACAAAAAGCCATTAAAACAGTTTTGCCTATGGGCAGGGTGGGCTGCCTGAGTCAGTGGTGCTCGTCGTGTGCTGTCACTGCTGTCTCCATCAGCAGTGTTGCCAGATGTGTCTGATCAAATCCCGCCCGAAAGGTGCTCAAAAACCTTCAAGAGGCTCTAAATTCGGCCCAATTTCAATAAATTGCATTGATTTCTATGGGCACAAAACTGCCGAAAAAAAATGTGGTGGTGCTCGTTGTATATCGTCACTGCTGTCTCTGTCGGACAGCGTTGCTGAATCCAAAGCTAAAGGAAGTCAACCTAATCTCTGGATAAATGCCAAGTGTATGTAATATGCCTTACGACAGCAGTTTCCAACTTTTTTTGAGCCATGGCGCACCTTTTTCAAATGACAAAATTCCAAAGCACACCATCTTCTGGAAATGTGTTAACTGAAAATAAAACTATTGCCTATAATTAACAATGTACAGTCATTCTATAATTTTCTATGGCACACCAGATGATCTTTCTCGGCATACTATGTGTGTAGTGTTCCCCGACACAGTTTTTGGAAAGCACTGCAGTTGACGCTAGTAAAGAGATGCTTCCAATATCACAATTAATCAATGCATTACGTTACTGCAGCTGACTGCAGCTAAGGGGCGGCTTGAGGATGTCCTGTCCAGACTGTGGCCAAGCAGTCGGGCACAGACATCACAGATCTAAGATGTCCGCTGTGGTTGGCTGCGAGATGTACACACACATTCATTTATAGCTTCCAGAAATAGCATCTGTTTTCACAGCAGGCTGGTTAATTTCTGTGAAGAAGCTTAAAATGGCCTCACATCTCTGTTAGTGCCTTTGTTAGAGTGCTACACACACACGCAGCTAAGATGAAAGTGTCTAACACGCGACTGCAAGCTCTTCAAAATGCCTGCAGGCATTGTGCACAGACTTGAAGTTCTGTATGCCTTTTTAGGTGCAAGTATAAAAGCAAAGACGATCTAAATGCAAGAATAGAGAATCTTTGATAAGTACAGTTGTCAGTGTTAGTATGAGGTTATGTGTTGTGGTCCAGGTGGGTGCTCAAGTCTGTGGTGTGCAGCAGCAGGTCATTTTCTCATACATCCCAAAAAAAATTCTGTTTAATTAGGATCCCCAAATTTTCCAAACTGTAATTGCATGTGAAAAAAAACTGCAATCACCTTAGAAAACTGTAACATATGCTTTATCTCAGATGGTGCACTTCTGCATTTTGGGCACTATGTTTCAGTGCGTATTAGGGATGCAAATTATCGATTAATTCATGAATCGTTAGTTGATAACCTTATCGATCGACTTACGATTAATTGACAAGCGGCGTTTTCTGCCCGAAATCTCAATGTTTCTCTTAAAAAAAAAAAAAAACTAAATCTAAACATTTTAATAAAAAATGTAGATAAAATACCACATTTAAATGAGTTCTATTTCAATCCTTAAATCAAAAGGTGATTTAAATATTCCCACTATTCACACCCCTCTTCACACACACTCTTCAAATGCCCATTTCACCTGGGTCTCGTGTCAGTTGAATTATCGATTAATTGCGATTAATGTTTTTTAATCGATTAATGGATTGACCGATTAAAGTCGATGAATCATTTGCATCCCTAGTGCGTATCGTATGGCGTATTAATTACGCACTGAAACATAGTGCCAACAATGCACTTCAACACTGAAGACACAGAAGTGCCCCTTTTCAGACACAGAAATACATTGTGCTCTGTATATTTTCTCGTTTGTGTTTGAGGCCTTTGCCTATAATCAGAGCTCTGTTTCTGCGAGAACCTTCAATTGGCCTCCCCGCTCTGCTAGTGTGTAGAACAGAGCAGGGTTGCCAGATGTGTCTGATCATACCCCTCACAAAAAGTTCTCAAAAACCGCCAAAATGCGTTAAATTCCGGCCAATTTCAACTAATTGCATTGTTTTCTATGAGCCTAAAACTGCAGAAAAAACGCCAAATGGCCAATTTTTCCTGTTTTTACCCCGCAGACGGCCATCCCAGGCGGTGGGTAACCGCCCAATCTGGCAACACTGGAAGAGAGTGCCAAAGACAGCAGGCTTGCAGCATGAGTTGCTGAAACTGTTGAAAATGCCCCACAGGCGTTGTGTGTGTGTGTAGGTGAACTTGATGAGTTCTGTAAGCTTCTTTTACGTAAACGGATAAAAAGTAGAGCAGGCAGGCTGACTTTTCTTCTACACTCCGGAGCCCTGTGCAAATCCTCCCTTAACATCCCGCGATTGGTGGTACACTACACAATGCAGCTAAGATTTGCCTTTAACAAGGTTTCATGTCGTCCCCACTGCCAAAGATCCTTGTTCGAAGTGTACAGGAATGTACAGAGATAAATCTGTTAAGTCCCCTTTTTATATATGATACAGCACTTGGCACCCACTGCATCCCACACCGCCCATCCCCTAACCTCCTCCCTTCTCCTCCCCCTCCTCCCTCCTTCTCTGTGGGCTTATGTAATAATGTGTTCAAATGCAGCTAGGCAGGAAGCAAATGTTGGAACGTTCCCCTGTTGCAGAACAAAGACTTTGAATGCTGGTGGTGGTGACACAGAATACAAGTTTGTGAGCAAGCCTGTTGTATTTTCCGAATCGAAGTGTGCGCCAGTATATCCAGACAGGGGGGTTGCTAGGGATGTAAATATGTAAACAAATAAAATCGAAATGTATCGATGTATCGGAAGTATTGGCCGGCGATTTAATCGAATCACATCATATAGTGGGGCTTTCTTAAGAATCGAACAGAATCAAATCGTTGGCCCCTGTGCAATGGCCTGGCTCCATAACACAATAGTAGTGGAAAAGTGATTGGAAAAAATCGAATCGAACCGAATCACATCGTATCATGGGGAATTGTTAAGTATCGAAACAAAGTTGAATCCCTGATTTAAGAAATCGATACCGTATCGTATCGTCATGAAGGCTGTGATATACACCAGAGCATGGCAACCCGACCGAAGCCCGACGGGCTGGGTCGGAACCCGACGGGCCGGGCCGGACTCGGACAAAAAAATAGAATATCTGTCGGACTCTGGTCGGGCTCGGGCTTGAACCAAACAGACATTGTGAAAATTGTAAGCAATCAGAGGAAACGTTTCAGTTCATGCAAACGGCAGTTTTGTGATTAAAAAATAAGTAATTGAATATGCATAAATGAAAATGTTGGTAGGCTACTCGTGCGAGTGATTATTATTGGCTGTATGCACGCGCCAGTTACCAGTGGCAACATGGACGCTCACTCCCAGTCAGCCGAGCAGGAATGCCGAGTCAACTTGCTTTCCAAATACAGTTGTCAGTGAACGCGTGGTCTTTTGTTGTAGGCCTAGTGTAGGCCATGTTTTAGCATGCCTTCGGTGCTGTCTTAAATGTTGAACATAAAATGACGAAGTTTGTCACTGCATTGCTCGCCAAGGATTACATTTCCAGCAAGGAGCCATAATATGGATTAAAGAAGACGCACACGCTACGTGGAGTTGCCTAAGGTAGGGGCGAAGAGGTTTCCTGTTACTACTTTGTCCGCTGTGACATTTCATGTCCTTCACGTAGGTTCTTAATTCTTGTCACTTTTACTGTAGCCTACAGTTGTAACTATGCGCGTGCAACCTTTCCTGATTCTGGACATCAGGGGAAATGACATTCTCTTGGAGGGCCGAACAGGCTACTGTTCTTCGGGGTGAACTTATAGCCCATCCTTCTTAACGACAAGGAGTGGCATCTTCACCGGCTCGCGGGGATTTATTTGCACTAACAGTAACGTAACAAATGCGTCCATAGCCGCGCTGACTGCATCCAAACCGTATTCGTTAGTTTTCGCCTTTCTTATCCTCTCACGCCCCTCCCATGCATTTGATCACAGCACCCAACATCTCTGGTCTAACCGAAAGAAACATAAGGTGCGCTGTCACATGTATGCGTGTGTTTATACTTACTATGCGTGCGTAACTAAATTAGGCTACAGCAAATTGCCTCATCCTAGTTGCCTATCCTGGCTATTTATCACGTGCTATTTTGAGTATGAAGGAGGCCACATAGAAAATATTGCTTGCGCACAGGTTCTGTTGTTATTACAGTGGTCTCGGGCTTCGGACGCGTTCGGACACAAACATTTTAATTAGTCTCGGGCTCGGGTCGGGGTTGATTACTTTTCTGTCGGCTGAGGGCCGGGCTCGGACAGAAAAAACCGGCCCGAGCCACGCTCTAATATACACCCCTAGGTGTAGCAGCAAATTTTCAGCCCTATGTACAATCAGCTCCAATGGACCCCCCCCATCATATATCTTTATAATTCGTATTGTGAGTGGGCCCCTATATGCATGGGGCTCGGGTGACTGGCCTGATAGTGTGTTCAGGACCGGATTAACTTACAGCCTAGTTATGACTGAAGCCTAGGGGCCCCCATCCGCCAGGGGGGTCCCCAGATTGGCCCCCTATATACATGGGGCCCTGGTGACTCAGTCTTATTTTACCCCCCCCTGAACGACACGCCTGTATTCAGAATATGCCTGATGGATTTGCGAATTGAAGGGTGCATCAGTACGTATTATCCAGAATATGCCTCACTTCCATGTTATGACTGGTCACAGCAGTTATTGTCTCTGTATGAATGGGTGTTTGTGTTCCTCTCTGGTGTGTGCTTGTCTCCGTATGAATGGATCTTGGTGTTCTTCCGTGGCGTGTGTTTGTAGGTGTCCGGTGTACTGTAATGGGTTATGTCTTAGTGACAGATAGCTCTGCAGATCCTGCATATAGAATGCATATTTGTAGATTTTTGTGTAACACTGTAAACACCAATGTGGACACAGTAATGCATTACAACACTAACAAAAGCATTTTGCTGTCATTGAGGAGGTCCTTGTAACCACACAGCAAAAGCCCCAACGTTGCAAGAGGAAATGATCGTGTCAGGTGTTCTACTACACAGTGCACATACATCGCTTTTTTGTTTTGTGTTGTGTTCAGGGCCAGATTAATGCACAGGCTAGATATGGCTGCAGCCTAGGGCCCCCCACCTGCCAGGGGGCCCCCACAGGCTAGATATGGCTGCAGTCTACGGGCCCCCACAGGCTAGATATGGCTGCAGCCTAGGGCCCCCACCTGCCAGGGGACCCCCACAGGCTAGATATGGCTGCAGCCTAGGGCCCCCACCTGCCAGGGGGCCCCCACAGGCTAGATGGCTGCAGCCTAGGGCCCCCCACCTGCCAGGGGGCCCCTGATTGGTCAAAAGTGAAAAAAGTATGTTGTGATAGTAAGAACAGTAAGACTAGTACCGGTAAATCGTGATAGTGATGGGTCTTTTTTGGGCTCAGATGCCAGGTGGTACAACCATAACTAATGGCCATACATAAATTAGTAATTGGTAATGAATGTACTTTAATGAATATGCTTCTTAGATAATCCATCAAAAACACAGTAGGCAAACTATAGTCAAGTATAGTAAAGTGTTGTCCTGTGTTGTGTGCGCAGGCATCGAGCTGAAGCACCTGTGTCTGGAGTACATGACGCCCTGGCTCCTCAACCTGGTGCGCTTCTGCAAGCACAACGACGACGCCAAGCGCCAGCGCGTCACCGCCATCTTGGACAAGCTCATCACCATGACGATCAACGAGAAGCAGATGTACCCCTCCATCCAGGCCAAGATCTGGGGCAGCCTGGGGCAGGTAGGGGCTCACAGCAGGACACTCTACTCTTCCTCTCTCGCCCTCTCTCTCGCCCTCTCTCTCGCCCTCTCTCTCTCTTTCCCTCTCTCTCTCTCACCTGGGGCAGGTAGGGGCTCACTGCAGAACACCCTACTCTTCCTCTCTCTCTCTCTCTCTCTCTCGCCTGGGGCAGGTAGGGGCTCACAGCAGAACACTCTACTCCTCTTCCTCTTCCTCTTTCGCTCTCTCTCTCACTCTCACTCACTCTCTCTCTCTCTCTCTCTCTCTCTCGCTCTCGCCTGGGACAGGTAGGGGCTCACAGCAGAACACCCTACTCTTCCTCTTCCTCTTTCGCTCTCGCTCTCACTCTCTCTCGCCCTCTCTCTCTCTCTCTCTCTCTCTCTCTCTCTCTTTCCCTCTCTCTCTCTCGCCCGGGGCAGGTAGGGGCTCACAGCAGAATACTCTACTCTTCCTCTTTCGCTCTCTCTCTCACTCTCACTCACTCTCTCTCTCTCTCTCTCTCTCTCTCTCTCTGTTTCCCTCTCTCTCTCTCTCTCTCTCTCTCTTTCCCTCTCTCTCTCTCTCTCTCTCTCCCTCTCTCTCTCTCTCTTGCCTGGGACAGGTAGGGGCTCACAGCAGAACACTATTGCTGTCTCTCTCTCTCTCTCTCTCTCTCTCTCTCTCTCTCTCTCTCTCCTCTCTCTCTCTCTCTTCTCTCTCTCTCTCTCTCTCTCTCTCTCTCTCTCTCTCTCTCTCTCTCTCTCTATCTCCTCTCTCTCTCTCTCGCCTGGGGCAGGTAGGGGCTCACAGCAGAACACTCTACTCTCTCTCTCTCTCTCTCTCTCTCTCTCTCTCTCTCTCTCTCTCTCTCTCTCTCTCTCTCTCTCTTGCCCTCTCTCTCTCTCTCTCTCTCTCTCTCTCTCTCTCTCTCGCCTGGGGCAGGTAGGGGCTCTCTCTCGCTCTCTCTCTCTCTCTCTCTCGCTCTCTCTCTCTCTCTCTCTCTCGCTCTCTCTCTCTCTCTCTCTCTCTCTCTCTCTCTCTCTCTCTCTCTCTCTCTCTCTCTCTCTCTCTATCACATGCTTCGTCTCTCTATTTCTCTCCTCTCTCTGTCTTCACTGTGTTTCTGCATCTGTTGTTCCCTCTCTCTCCCCCACTGTGTTTTTGCCCTCCCTTCGAAACTCTTCCTCCACCCTCCTCTTTCCCTTCTAAACTCTTCCTCCACCCTCCTATTTCCCTTCTAAACTCTTCCTCCACCCTCCTCTTTCCCTTCTAAACTCTTCCTCCACCCTCCTCTTTCCCTCCTCTTTCCCTCTGATCGCCTGGGCTACTTCCACTCTGCCAAAAGCTCACACTTTCACACAATCACTCTCTCCTCACACCTCCAATCTCTCTGTTTCTCTGCATATTCCCTTTCCACTATCAAACAATATAAACATGACAACTTATTCCCCCAAAAGCCCCACACCTTCAGCTGTGATGTTGGGGCCCTAAAGCCTGTTATTGATCTGGTAGCACTCCTTTCCTCTACACTCAGCTAGAGCAGGGTCCTTCCCGGTGATATATTATTCATGCTAAATTTTGTAAAAACCAATCACAGTGTTGATGTCAGCCGAGGGTGTAAAACAAAGTAATGGAAGGGCAAGGTTTGCTGATTGTGCATTGTTGTAGACATTAGGATGACGCATGCGCTTTTGTATTCTTACTAGGCGTATCGTACCCATGTGATGCTCGAGGCATAAAGACTAAACTGTGAACTTGAGTGTAAAGAAATCCCACCACCCAACTTTAAGACAACATTTTAAAGAACTTTACCTGAAGAAGGTCGCATGACCGAAACGTTGGATTAAAGTTTGCTGGTGCAGGATTTCATTACACTTGAAGGACAACCCATGCACATGTCCACCTACAGAGTTGTGCAACAGCATAATTTTGGGCTGAACTGTGAACTTGCTCATCATAGGTCAAAGGTAAAGGGGACTACAGTGAACCCAGTCAGGAGGAGGAAAGTTCCTATATCAGAATCTGAATCTTTGAATTGCTTTAAGTTTTTTCCCTTTGGTGTAACATTTTGTAAACAGACTATTAACTACATATTATTAACTGTGTGTGCGTGCATGCATGCGTACATACGTGTGTGTGTGTGTGTGTGTGTGTGTGTGTGTGTGTGCGTGTGTGTGTGTGTGTGTGTGTGCGTGTTTTGTGTGTGTGTGTTAGATCACAGACCTGCTGGACGTTGTGCTGGACAGCTTCATCAAGACGAGTGCTACAGGAGGCCTGGGCTCCATCAAGGCAGAGGTCATGGCGGACACCGCAGTCGCCCTCGCCTCCGGCAACGTCAAGCTCGTCTCCAGCAAGGTGAGAGCACCAGACGCATAGTGTGTGTGTGTGTCTGTGTCTGTGTCTGTGTCTGTGTGTGTGTGTGTTTGTGTGTGTGTGTGTGTGTGTGTGTGTGTGTGTGTGTGTGTGTGTGTGTGTGTGTGTGTGTGTGTGTGTGTGTGTGTGTTTTTGTTTCTGTTTGTGTGTGTTTGTGTTTTTGTTTTTGTTTGTGTTAGTGTGTGTGTGTGTGTGATAGAGAGAGAGAGAGAGAGAGAGAGAGAGAGAGAGAAAGTGTGTGTGTGTGTGTGTGTGTGAGAGAGAGAGAGAGTGCGTGCGCGTGTGCGTGCGTGCGTGTGTATGCATTTGTATATGTGTGTGTGTGAGTGTTTTAAGAGTCTCAGTGCTTAGCAGCAAGTGTTTAGTAAGATGAGACATATGTGTGTGCAGATGTCTTCTTTTCGCCTTGTACTGTATTTGGCCTTGCGTTTGTATACTGCACCAACAAATGGCAGCGACACATTTGGCAGCCACCCTCCATCTAGTGTATCTGCCAGTGTCAGCAGCCAATCTGTGCTTGCCTTTGGTGGAACGGTAGCTAGCTCAGTAAAAGTCATCTGTTCCGGGTTGCTGTGTTGGATCATCTACAGTAGCTGGGTTACAGAAGATGCCTTCCTGCCAGAAGCCAAACAAGCAACAGCATACTTCAAATCGTCTGTGGTGCAGTGTTAATTTCGTCAACCATGACTATGACTAAAATATTTCGTCAATGCCCTTTTTTGATTTTCGTCATTTAGACTAAGACTAAGACTAAATTGGGAAGGCAATGACTAAAATATGACAAAGACTAAAATTGATTTTCGTCATTGTGACTAAGACTAAATTTTAAAAAGCTGACGAAATGAACACTGGTATTAAATAAAATAGGGAAAAAGAGAACCAGTGTGTGAAGTTTTATTCTGTACAGTGTGATATGTTAAAAAAGAGAAGCAGTGTGCAGATATGGTTTATTCTGTACAGTCAATGATATATGTTAAAAGTGTGTGGAGAAGTTCTGTAATGTACAGTGTTGACTAAAATGACGAAAATGACTAAAAATTGACTAAGACTAAAATTGATTTTCGTCATTTAGACTAAGACTAAGACTAAATTGGGAAGGCAATGACTAAAATATGACTAAGACTAAAATTGATTTTCGTCATTGTGACTAAGACTACGACTAAATCAAAAAAAGCTGACAAAATTAACACTGCTGTGGTGTTATGTTGATGCTTCTTGCTTGCTTGTTTGCTGAGACGGTGCAGAATCTGCTTAATAATGGATGCACACAAACACAGTCAGGCGCAAGATGATGAGGCTGTTTACAAACAAGTCTGTGCCTGTTCGAGGCATAGATAGGGATTGTTTTCGATTAGGCTGTTAAATCAGTCAACTGTAAACACAAAATGAAACAATATTTGAACGTGTGTCGTCTGTAATATCTTTGTGGCTTGATCTAAATAATGTGTTACATCAGCGTTCATTGTCAAGAGTGAAAAGGAAGTTCATATGGTTGCCAGTGCGACGTTCAGTCTTGTGGTGGACACATAATGGTGACCACACACAAGATTAAAAATGCCTGAGTCTTCTAGAATGTTCTAACCCCTGTTCTACTGTACTGATGCTGAGTGGTCAGAGTTGATGAAATTGGTCAGGTGACCTCAGTATCTTATCATTTCACTTTCACTGAAAACGAACGGATGTGAAAAACAGATACGGGTTATATTTATTTCGGGGTATGTCTTTGTTTTGTCTTCGCCATTTACTGTAAATCATTCAGCTGCACAAAGCTTAGAGGGGTCTATGACATTTCAAGCAAAGCTTCTTCGAAGCTAATGATGCGGTATTCTGCTCTGTTAGCTTTCGATATGGTGACATGCATCAGTCAGAGTTGTACAAGACCACAACTACAGGGTTTCCCAAACTTTATCATGACAAGGCCCCATACTCCAGCCAAGGGGCCCTTCTTAATAATATGTGGAATAGGGAATATTGTTTGTCTTATTTTTTTTTATTTTGGTGGACATTAGTTATTCAATTATCAATCATGTTTTGATATACTTTTTCTTTCAACTTGCCTACACACACACACACACACACACACCCGCGGCCCCCCCAGGGGTCCTCGGCCCCCACTTTAAAAACCACTGGTCTTGCTACACTACACTATGACCTCATCCAAATCATCAATTTGCATAACTCATATACTAGTTCCCATTTCTGGTATTTCTGTTTCTCCTTTTTATTGCCTTTTGGAAAGTCATATAAACAGACGTACTTCCCCCTTATTGTGCCCTGCTCGTCTGGCATGTGATGATCATTATTACATTACATTACATTGCATTTGGCAGACACTTTATAACCAAAGCAACTTTCAAAAGAGGACATAATCAAGCCAACATCACAAGCAAATACAAAGTGCACAGCAGTGTTAATTTCGTCAACCACGACGATGACGAAAATATTTCGTCAACGCCCCTTTTTCCCTTGACGATGACGAGACGATGACGCACTAAAAATTGCCTCAAGCAAATCAAAATATGACGAAAATAACAAAATATTTTCGTCAAGGAGACTAAGACGAGACGAAATTTACAAGCCATGGACGAATGGACATTACAAATATATAATTATTTATAATTAATTTGTAATTTGTAATTGTAATATAGGCCTAAGTGTCTTGAACTTCATAGGTGATTGCGCGCTCACGCTGTGTTGCCTCGCTTGTATCTGCTGGCAGCCAATGCATGGCGCGGCTCAGTCAGTAGGCCTAGTTCTGTAGCCTAGTAGTTCAGTGAGTCCATTTAAGTTGAGTTTAGGTCCTAAAACATTCCCAGAGAAAGAGAAAAATAGCCGACGTTGAGGGAAGTGTTCATTTTGAAACATGTTCAACAACCCTCTTATCCATGACGAAGACATGTGTTTCTGCAGTAGGTAATGACAGTCGCGCCAATCCTCCTCTGATACTGTCATTCTAAATGAAACCTAAAAATAAACCTCCTCGAGCTTCCACTATTCTCCTTTTCACTTAGACTGTCTTAGCCCGGCGTTCGTTGTCTGTTCTTTTTTTGTAATGTTTGCTATATTTGTTGTTTAACCATATGAGTAGGCAGCAAGCAAATCATGAAGGTCGGATTTGTGAATTTATTTAAATCAGTCACCGCGGGAGCGCGCGCCAGCAGGGGGAAAGTTCTCTAAAGTAACAGAGGCACGGCTACTGTAGCCTAGTTTTGAAAAGAATCAATGGATGGGCGATCGCTAAGGAGTTTTAAACTGTTCAGATTTTTAGCAACGCTAAAAGGCCCAAGGAAGTCGACAGCATTTCCGTGCGTCTTCAGCGTCTTCCTAAGTTCCAAAAACTGTTTCCAGGTCATGCTTATCGAGCCTCGACACCCCCGACAAACAAAACAGCATTAGTATTTAAATATTTGTATGTATGTGTCCTTTCTATCGTCCAGTCTGCATACCCCAGCCTAACTATTTTTCCTGGGACTTTTGCAGGGCATACGAAGTGTGCTCGCGCAATCTATTTAAAGGGACACTGTGCAGGAAATGGTCAGAAAAGGTACTGCAACTATGCTGCTTATTGAAATTGGGCTGCCTATTGTCAAATTTGATCTTCACATGAAAGTTTACCAAGTATTAAACAAATATTTTCTAGTATGGTCCAAGTACAGTCATTTTTGCAGCTAAAAATGGCTATTTTTGGAAATCCAAAATGGCGGACCATGGAGAAGATCCCCCTTTTCATGTATGAAAAGTGCAATTTTTCCAGTCATAATGAAAATTAGAATTTGATGCTGGTGGTAAGTATTCATGAAAAAGGTAACATTAGTGAATGGGCAGCATGAATTCTAGAAATTAACAACTAAAAATCTCACACAGTGTCCCTTTAAGCCTATTCCACACATGCCGCACGAGTCATTATCGTTCTCTGCTCGCATTGCCAATTGAAAACAAAAACCGCTAACTTGCATAGTCTAACATCAGCAGTATTTTATCTGACTCGTGGTCATCGGGAAGCCACTATCAGGGAGACTTCTTGAACTTCATGCAGACTTGGGATGTCTGGTCTTCCCACTGCCGGCAATCTGCAGGCTTTAAGTCCCGCGGTCAGGTGAAGAAGAGCATGTAGCTTCCTCCGTGATCAAACTCAAAATGAAATATAATATGCAGCAGCTTCTAATGCACGAGAGAGAGAGAGAGAGAGAGAGAGAGAGAGAGAGAGAGAGAGAGAGAGAGAGAGAGAGAGAGAGAGAGAGAGAGAGAGAGAGAGAGAGAGAGAGAGAGAGAGAGAGAGCGCGCAGCCTGCACCTGGATGTGTGTGTGTGTGTGTGTGTGTGTGTGTGTGTGTGATGCTCTTTTGCTCTATGATGTTGAAATTACTGATTTGGGTTTTGGTGGAAAATGACCAAGTAACAAGGTGAATATTTGCTGCAATAGGCAATATTAGTAATACTTTGTGAAATAACAATAGCCATTGTAGGTTATTTATTTTACACAATATTGACTAAAATGACTAAAAATTGAAATGTTGACTAAAATTTGAAATGTTGACTAAAATGACTAAAATTTGACTATGACTAAAATTGATTTTCGTCATTTTGACTAAGACTAAGACTAAATTGGGAAGGCAATGACTAAAATATGACTAAGACTAAAATTGATTTTCGTCATTGTGACTAAGACTAAGACTAAATAAAAAAAAGCTGACGAAATTAACACTGGTGCACAGGAGATATACAGAACAACAAGTGCAATTGCAAAGAGGCGTTGATCAGACTACTCTGCCCGCCCTACAAAGGCAAAGTGCAGACACTATTATTTTTTGGCAAAATTCTGTTTAGACCAGGGGTTCTCAACCTTTTTCAACTTGGGGACAACTCGAAATTGTGAAAAAAAATGTGGGGCCCACCTCTTACCCAATTAATAAAACTGAAATAAATCAACAGCAACACACACCAAAATATGATTATTATTTTCGGAAAATGATTTCAAGGCCCACTTGGAATACCTTCAGGGCCCACCAGTGGGCCCCGGCCCATAGGTTGAAAACCACTGGTTTAGACTGAAAATGGTCATTTCATCACACCTTCTTTATCTTGTGACAAAGACTTGGGGTCCAAATGTGTCCCATTGTAGAGAAAGTGCTTTGTCAAATTTGCAGTAACTACAATGTCCAACCAATACAGTGAAGCTCTTTTTCTCAGTTTCAATATTGGCGTAGTTACGGTACTCTGCCTTTGTAGGGCAGAATTTTTATGCTAGTCCAATTTCCAATGTCTCAATGTACAGTATTATATGATGTGTCATTGACCTTCTCTGTACATTTATGGTGGTCAACCAACATAAAAAATTGCTTTTAAGTGTCATGATCCAAACGCTTTTCTGTTGTTATTCTGGTGTTGTTATTCTTTCTTTGGCCTTTGGCCATCTTTCTTTGGAAGTTCAATGTCACCGGTCAGCTTGCACACAGTCTTCTGATGCAATGCTGCATTTTGCGGAAAGTCATAAAAATAGTGGCTGCGGAATACAAAATGCCTCTCACGCACTTCCCTTTATAAAGGTCTTTGCATGTCATTCATGGTCATCATTTGGAAACGGTTAGGCTGAAAGGAAATGTATTGCAAGACAAAATGGCCTTATTTAAGCCATAGTAAACAATGTTTATTACATTTCCTGTTGTGGTTGCATGAATTTAGGGGTGCACTTATTGACCAATGAAAGGGGGTGTACTGAAAAAAACTGTGGCACAGCCCGTATCAGGGGGGCCTTGGCTGAAATCTACTGGAGCAAGGAGGGGGGACCTTATCATGGTAAAGTTTGGGAACCCCTGGTCTAACCAGGGGCATCCATGACCTAATTGTTATGGAGATGGACTTCAGATCAGAGGGTTGCAGGTTCGAATCCCACCCTTCCACTGCCTACCGCACACCATGGCTGAAGTGCCCTTGAGTAAGGCACCTAACACCACATTACTCCAGGGACTGTACAACCCTGTACTCTATACGTCGCTTTGGATAAAAAAAAAGCGTCAGCTAAGTGTAATGTAATGTTAATGTAACCATTCGCTGCTGCGCCCCCTGCAGGTGATCATCCGCATGTGCAAGATCATCGACAAGACGTGCCTGTCGCCGACGGCGACGCTGGAGCAGCACCTGATGTGGGACGACATCGCCATCCTGGCGCGCTACATGCTCATGTTGTCCTTCAACAACTCTCTGGACGTGGCGGCCCACCTGCCCTACCTCTTCCACGTGGTCACGCTGCTGGTGGCCACCGGACCCCTCTCGCTCAGGGCCTCCACGCACGGCCTCGTCATCAACATCATACACTCCCTCTGCACGTGCTCACAGCTCAACTTCAGCGGTGGGTAGTAGTAGTGTGTGTGTGTGTTCGTGCATGTGTGCGTGCGTGTGTGTGCATGTGTGTGTGTCCCTCACGGCCTCGTCATCAACATAATACACTCCCTCTGCACATGCTCACAACTCAACTTCAGCGGTGGGTAGTAGTAGTGATAGGAGGAGGAGGTGGAGGAGGAGGAGGGTGTGTGCGCATGCGTGCTTGTCTGCGTGTTTGTTTGTGAGAGTGTGCATCACGGTGTGCGTCCGTTTGAGTTTTGAGTGTACTATACGCGATTCATTTTTTAAAATCAAATAGACAAAAAATTGCAACATCAAGAGTGTGTTCCAACAGTAAAATGTTAAATTGAAAAGGTATTACCCTCGCAAGATGTAGTATTTTTTGTTTTTTCTATGAAGTTTGTTTCTATTAATAGTGTACATTACTTCCAACTGGGACTCTCTGTCACCCGCTGTGTGTAGTCAACCTCACAGCAAAGTGTCGCCCTGCTTAAAAACTAGGGCTGCACGATATTAGAAAAATAGGCGATACACGATACACGATATTTAATATATACATATATTTTCCCCTCTCAATTTACCATCCTACACTTAATTATGTATAAAACAACTGAGAGCAATGTTTTATCTCCAACATTATTTTTGTTAGGAAAAACACAATATATACAGCATCGAATGTCAACCTTTTTTAACCTTTTCACCAAATTTGCTGTCATTAAAATGTAAAAACAAGGTATCGTTATTTAACCAACTTTTGCGATACGTGTATTGCAAGGCTTGATATCGCAATAACGCTACATTTTCGATATATTTTGCAACCCTAGTAAAAACCTTAGGTATGCTTTGACAGCCAGGCAACCTCATCACAATCTAAAGTTTTGGATGAACTCTTAAATGCTGAGATGCAAACATACAGTAGTATGAAGGCCACTGCAAAAAATAAAAGGCTGTAGGTGACTTTGCGCCTGCATATATGTGTTTTATAAGTTAAGTGACTTTGTGTTTTGGGAGTATGTGTTTTTTTTTGTGTGCGCATGTACGCGTGTCTGAGTGTGTGCATGTATGCAAGTGTGTGTGTTTTGCAAGTGTGTGTATGCAATGTGTGTGTGTGTTGGTATTTTGCAAGTTTTTGTGTGTTTTCTCTCCTGTTTTTCCCGAGTCAGGTAGTAATGTCATTCCTTCTCTCTCCTTCTCTCATGTCCCATCTCTCCTTCTCCTTTCTCTTCTTATATCACTCTCTCATTTCTCTCCTTTCTCCTACTTTTTCTCTCCCTTTTTCTTTCTGTACCCCTCTCTCTCCTCTCTCCTCTCTCCTCTATTTGTCATCCCTCATCTCCATCTCCTCCTCTCCTTCTTGTCCATCTCTTCATCTGTCCTCCTTCTCCACCCCTCATCGCTCCTTTACTTTTCTCTCATCCCTAATCAACTTCTGTTCTCCCCATCTCTCATCTCCTCTTCTCCATCTCTTCATCTGTCCTCCTTCTCCACCCCTCATCGCTCCTTTACTTTTCTCTCATCCCTAATCAACTTCTGTTCTCCCCATCCCTCATCTCCTCTTCTCCATCTCTTCATCTGTTCTTCTTCTCTTCTTCTCTCATCTTCTGTTCTCTCCTCCGTCTCCATCTCTTCACCCCTCCTTCTTCTCTATCTCTTCATCTCCTCTTCTTCTTCCCCATCCCTCTTCTCTTCTTATTCTCCACCCCTCTCTGTCCATCTCTCCTCTTTTTCCTCCACTCCTCCACCTCTCCTTCTTCCCCACCCCTCTTCTCTTCTTATTCTCCACCCCTCTCTGTCCATCTCTCCATCTCTCCTCTTTCTCCTCCACTTCTCCACCTCTACATGTCCACCATCTCTCCTCCTCCATCTCTCCTTCTTCCCCACCCCTCTTCTCTTCTTATTCTCCACCCCTGTCTCTCTCCATCTCTCCATCTCTCCTCTTTCTCCTCCACTTTTCCACCTCTACATGTCCACCATCTCTCCATCTTTCCTTCCTCTTCTCCATCTCTCCTTCTTCCCCACCGCTCTCTCTCTCCATCTCTCTTCTTTCTCTTCCACTTCTCCATCTCTCCTTCTTCCCTACCCCTCTTCTCTTCTTCTCTCCTGTTTCACCATCTCTCCTTATCTCTACCTCTCCTCTTTCTCCTCCACTTCTCCACCTATCCATGTCCTCCCTCTCTCCATTCTCCTCTTTCTCCTCCACGTCCTCCCTCTCTCACTCTCTCACTCTCTCCATCTCTCCACCACTCCTCGTTCTCCTCCCTCTCTCCATCTCTCTCTCTCTCTCTCTCTCTCTCTCTCTCTCTCTCTCTCTCTCTCTCTCTCTCTCTCTCTCTCTCTCTCTCTCTCTCCATCTCTCTCTCTCTCCACCCTTCAGAGGAGACAAAGCAGGTGCTGCGTCTGAGCCTGACGGAGTTCTCGCTGCCCAAGTTCTACCTGCTGTTTGGCATCAGCAAGGTGAAGTCCGCTGCCGTCATCGCCTTCCGCTCCAGCTACCGCGACCGCTCCTTCTCGCCCGGCTCCTACGAGAGGGAGACCTTCGCCCTGACGTCGCTGGAGACCGTCACCGAGGCCCTCCTCGAGATCATGGAGGTGGGGTATACACACGCACACACACACACACGAGCATGCGCACACACACACACACGAGCATGCCCACACGCACACACACACACACACAACCTGTCATCGCTGGAGACAGTCAACGAGGCCCTGCTCGAGATCATGGAGGTGTGTATACATTCACAGGCACACGAGCCGGGCGTACACACACACACACACACACACACACACACACACACACACACACACACACACACACACACAACCTGTCATCGCTGGACACACCGAGTCACCAAGGCCCTGCTCGAGATGGAGGTGGGTATGCGCACACACATTACTCATGGAGGTGTGTATGCACACACAGGCAGGCACACACACACGCATACACACATGCACGCGCACACACGCGCGCACACACACACACACGCACACACACACATACATCGGTACAAATACATGCATGCACGTGTACACACACACACTCAGGGTGATTTGAGTTCCCACACATGGTGACACACTCAGGGTTCCCAGGACTGCAGTACAGTGTCTGGATGACTAAGATGCACTCATAGCAGAACTGTCCTCATCCACCTCGCCGCAGGCACTATTTTAAACTAGGGAAAGGGAAGTGTGTGTGTGTGTGTGTGTGTGTGTGTGTGTGTGTGTGTGTGTGTGTGTGTGTGTGTGTGGATTCTGCAGTGTTGGCTATTCAGCCGTGTGTGTGTGTGTGTGCGTGTGCGTGTGCGTGTGCGTGTGCGTGTGCGTGTGCGTGTGCGTGTGAGTGTGCGTGTGCGTGAGAGAGAGAGTTTTTGTGTGCCTGTGTGTGTGTGTTTGCGTGCGTTTGTGTGCGTGCAGGCCTGCGTGCGTGCGTGTGTGTGCCAGCTAACATAACCGATTGGGCAGCATTAGCATAGCACCCAGCCCCCGATGATGTGCCGTAGCTCTTCTCACTCCTCACTGCAGAGCCACCAGTGCTACAGACACCACCATACCATAGTTCTTCTCCTTTGCAGATATGCACACATGTGTCTGTCTGTGTGTGTGTGTGCGCGTGTGTGCGTGTTCTGTGCGTGCGTGCATGTGCCAGCCAAGTAACCGATTGGGCAGCATTGGCATAGCACCCAGCCCAGCTCCTGATGATGTACAGTAGCTCTTCCTCACTGCAGCGTAGACCCAGCAGCGCTACAGACACCACCATACCATAGCTCAGAGTTTCTCAAAGTGGGGCGCAAGCCCCCCTAGGGGGGCACGGAGGCATCGAATGGGGGGCGTGTGACATCTGATTTTGGACTTTTTCCCCCCGAGGAAAAGATTTCCTGTCTCTCCAATAAGCAATAGATTTAAAGCCCTCGCCAACATTATATTATTAATTGTCATGAATTTGAATAGCATAGAAAATTAACACACATCTGCATTCGACTGCAGTCCTCTTTGTTTAATCTGACCAGTCACCTTTCCTTTGATTCTGAGCAGCGATTGCAAAATCAGTCTGTGCAAGTAGGCCTACTGCTGTTGCTGGGGGGGGGACTCGGAAGCATTCAGACCCTCTGATGGGGCACGGAGGCATCTCAAGGGGGGCGTGTGACATCTGATTTTGGACTTTTTCCCCCCGAGGAAATGATTTCCTGTCTCGCCAATAAGGCAATACCTTTAAAGCCCTCACCAACATTATATTATTAATTGTCATGAATTTGAATAGCATAGGAAATGAACACACATCTGCATTCGACTGCAGTCCCTCTTTGTTTAATCTCACCAGTCACCTTTCTTTTCATTCTACGCAGCGATTGCAAAATCAGTCTGTGCAAGTAGGCCTACTGCTGTTGCTTTGGGGTGGGGGTCTCGGAAGCATTCAGACCCTCTGATGGGGGGAATGATGGAAAAAGTTTGAGAACCACTGCCATAACTCTTCTCCTCTGCAGATATGCACACATGCACATGAGCTCAAGCACAGCTAGTTATGCAGATAATCTTTGTAGACAGGCAGGTCATGTGCATCACAAAGCATAAAGACATACTGTACAGAGACGGAGTAGTTTGGGCGCATGCAGACGTATGGGTCAGCTATTTTAGCATACTGTAGGAATAGAAGAAGCAAAGTCACGTTGGAGCACAGGTTGATGTGCACAGGACATGTGGCTGAGGTGGCCTGAATTCCCTGAACCACCTATGCGTAAAGCAATTACCATTTAATTCAGGTAGACATGCAGACAGATTGGCAAGCTATTTATGCAAACATACACCATTACTCAATGACTTACTTCAACGTCGGTTACTTCGGTCTCATGAATAGCTCAAGTCGCGTCTGGTCTATTCTAGGGATGTTCAGCC
The DNA here is from genome assembly GCF_034702125.1 of Engraulis encrasicolus. Lineage (NCBI taxonomy): Eukaryota > Metazoa > Chordata > Actinopteri > Clupeiformes > Engraulidae > Engraulis > Engraulis encrasicolus. Next base: position 12,545,260 of record NC_085863.1, on the reverse strand, counting down.
GTTTAGCCATTTAACCGATAGTCGACCTGATCAACGTTAACCTGTTAACATTTTCTGCCACCGGTTAACCGTCCCTCCCCATCCCCCCCACACATTACGCACACACTTGTTATTGGTGTTGTATTGTATGGGGCGATATGACCCCTCAATATCTAAAAATGATAAATGTGAGCATGAGCCGTCCCATGAAGGAATTTATTAAGCGCAACCACAGCACAGAGCCAGAAGTTTACCGGTTGCTATAGTGACTACTTGTACGCCGCTGGACATGAACGGTCTAAAAAAAGAGGCTAAGAAAGCTAAAAAAAAAAGAGGCTAAGATTATCGGTTAACCGTTTAACCACCGGTTAATGAGACTCAGTATTGATGATTGAATGATTTTTTTTTTACATTTCCCTAGTCTATTTGTGCCGTTAGACATGTGGAAATGCAGCTCAGGTGGGCAAGCACAGGAACATTTTGTAAACATACAGGGAAGATATTTGAATTCTAGCAGACATAGATTGTGGGTCAGCTATTTTGGGCATAGGTACCAGCAAATATGCAAGTTGCATTTGACTGTAGGCAGAAGATGCAGATACACATGCAGTAGTTTGATGTGTTTGACAGCATTTGTGAGCGTAGGCAGGAAATAGCAGTTTGAGACGAGCCTGAGCTAGTTCTATATAAATAGTCTGTCAGCAGTGTACTGAAATAACCTAACAGCCAGTGAGTCACTAACATAATAGGCACGTAAACACACACTCCTCCCTAGTAGCCAGAGTACATAATCACGTACATAGGCAAACATCTGTCCAGCTAGTCGAAAAACTGTTTAAAAAAATCGAGAAATCATTCTGTTTATATTATTGTTGAAAATTCTGTCACGTCTGCCCCCGGTTAAGACCGACAGCTTGACTATTAAACGTTGAACAAGGATTTCCTGCAAGTGTGCATGCTTTTTACTTAAAATGTACTGGGGTTTTTTTTCATATGGGGCACCTTAAATTTGTGAGTGTCAATTGTCTTCCTGGGGTCCTAACACAAATTATATTACACCATTTCAGATTAAGAACCATGCAATAAGATATGAATTGCAAAATAAAGTGTTGTTCAAAAGTTCAAGTAAGTTGAAACACATGAAAAAAAAATCTTGAATGTTCAGGCACAATTGTAGCAAACCGTTATAAATTGCAGGGCCGCCACATTGCTAAAAGTCCTCCTTTGCACACTTAAACAATGCAAAGCCCAAGGTAGCCCAGAGGTTGCCGGTTCGACTCCCAACCCGCTAGGTTGGTGGAGGGAGTAATTAAGCACTGTCCCATCCTCCTCCATGACTGCTGAGCATGGTACCAGAGAATCGTATATGAGAGTGAGATAAAGCAGGCGGGTTCTTTTCCGGTATCCACTTTACGTCGGGTGAACGCCCCTTTAGGAGATCTTCGATTAGGAGACCTTCGGAGTCTTGAGGTAGAGAATAAATGGAGTCCCCTTAGCGCTGTAGATTGTGTGTCTTGTGCAAACACCGCGAAAAGAAAAGAAGAAGGAGGGGACAACGCCCCCTTAGGAGAACGAATTTTGAGCACCCGCTTTTGCATTGAGTGGGCGTGTTTTGCGATATCTTGCTCTTATCCAGTATTTTTGATAGTACCCTCTCGCCACACTGTTCTCTTTCAGGCGCCATTGGGGGCTGCCCCCTTGCACGGTTGAGGCATAATGCAATTTCGTTGTGTGCAATGAGCACTGTGTGCTATGGAGTGCTGTGTCACAATGACAATGGGAGTTGGAGTTTCCCAGTTGGACTTTCAAAGACTTTCTTTATACATCATATATGACCAGTATGAATGCATGAGCACATACAAAACGCACAGATACAAAGTCACAAGTAGGGCTGGGCGATATGGAAAAAAACAATATCACGATATGGATTACTTTATATCACGATAACGATATATATCACGATATTACATACGTTTTCAGTTATTCTCTTTATTTGCTCCTAATTTTTTCATGTCGCAAAACAACCTTTCTTTAAAGTGGATCTTTTTATTTTTACAGTTACATTAACCTATAGTGTGTATTGTGACAACATGAAATGTAATGAAATGATATTCAATCATATAAAATTGATACAATTACTATCACGGTATAAACGATATAGGAGAAAGGTCACGATATACACTTTTATATCACGATAACGATATATATCGTCATATTGCCCAGCCCTAGTCACAAGGACAATGGGAGTTGGAGTTTCCCAGTTGGCCTTTCACTTGTCACTGTGTTGTGTCTGTGGTGAGTGTGTGGGCTGCGGTGTAGGGGGATGTGGTAGGTCAGGGGTTCCCAACCTTTTCCAACATGGGGCCCACTTGAAATGTTCGCAAATGTTCGGGGCCCACCCAATTAACAATAAAACTAAAATAATTAAAGAGCAACACACAAAAACATGATTTTGTTTTTTCAGAAAATGATTTCAAGGCCCACTAGGAATGCCTTCAGGGCCCACAGTTTGAAAATGACTGTGGTAGGTGAATGCTGCTTGTCTATTTTGGCTGGCTGTTGAAGCCTCTCACTCTCAATAGGTCTCACTCACAGACGCACACTTATTTTTGCTGATGAACACCCACGAAGGGGTTTTTCACTTCAGAAGGTCAGATCGATTTTTAACCAGATGTATGCATTGCCATGTGGGTGTATGCTTGTCGCACGTGTGCTTGTGGGCATGTGTGTGCGTGCGTGCGTGCCTGCGTGTGTGCGTGCGTGCGTGCGTGCGTGCGTGCATGCGTGCGTGTGTGTGTGTGTGTGTGTGTCAAACAACATCTACTAGAGGAAGATGCATCAAGCCCATACTTTTCCGGGATCCATGTGATGTTTGGTGAACGCCCCTTTAGGAGACCTTAGGTCAGGAGAATTTAGGTTATGTGTAGTCGTGTTGTGCAATAAGGTGGCGGTGTGGTGCGCACATCCAAGACGCAGGTGCAGGAGAAAAGGATCAGACAGCTAAGGGACCACAATGGAATTCAGTCTTGGGTCTTTTTTGTGTACATCCCTGTCTATTTATTCCTGTCAATGTATGGTTACTGTTGCTATGCAATGTTTTTACATCTAATAGAGTAAATAAATTCATTCATTCATTCATTCATTCATTCAAATAGCATTGACTGGCCGCACATTTCCTCCTTGTACTATTTGCTTTTTCTATTTTATTTTCTCCTTTGAGCAAGTGTGCAGACATTCAACATTATTTTTCATAGTCCTGTAGTTGTGACAAATGGCAAACGATGTGTAACATTCTCTCCATGCCCGCTGCAATCCTCCGTCTCTCTCTCTCTCTCCCCAGGCCTGTATGAGGGACA
>NC_085863.1:12516925-12536925 GCF_034702125.1 Engraulis encrasicolus | reverse complement strand
CTGACTGTGAGACTTGGCTCCTGTATGCAGCTGAAGCCCAGTGCAATGCTAAATATGGAACAGTTATGCAAAACGGGTCATCTATTTCCTTTTTTTAATGAAGCGTTTGTTTTATGCTGTTCTGTTCCGTTCTGTTCTGCTTCAGCCAGAGAGATCAGATGTTCCTGTATTATGAGCCTTCTGTCAAAGCTAGCAGGATCTCTTCCGAAATACAGTAGGCTTTCATTAGGCTGTATTGGATACATGTGAGCCTGTTTACAATATGTATTTACATGTACACACACACACACACACACCCCTTATGGCTCAGGATCAACAAGGGATGGACGTGTGTAAGCACACAAGAAATATGTGGCTGGGTCTCTGCCCTGTTTGTATTTTTTTTTGTGCGCACATATATTGTTTATGCATATTTCACGCTGTGTGTTTGTGTGTGCGTGTTTGTGTTTGTGTGCGTGTGTGTGTGTGTGTGTGTGTGTGTGTGTGTGTGTGTGTGTGTGTGTGTGTGTGTGTGTGTGTGTGTGTGTGTGTGTGTGTGTGTGTGTGTGCGATGCACAAGGCGTTGTTCTGGGTGGTAACGTGTGTGTGTGCGTGTGCGTTTGTGTGTGTGTGTGTGTGTGTGTGTGTGTGTGTGTGTGTGTGTGTGTGTGTGTGTGTGTGTGTGTGTGTGTGTGTGTGTGTGTCTATGCAGGACTCTGCGATGCACAAGGCCTTGTTCTGGGTAGTAACGTGTGTGTGTGTGTGTGTGTGTGTGTGTGTGTGTGTGTGTGTGTGTGTGTGTCTATGCAGGACTCTGCGATGCACAAGGCCTTGTTCTGGGTGGCGGTGGCTGTACTGCAGCTGGACGAGGTGAACCTCTACTCAGCAGGCACCGCACTACTGGAACAAAACCTGCACACACTCGACAGCATGCACGTCTTCAACGACAAGGTAACACTTGTGTGCCTACGTGCGTGTGTGCCTGTGTGTGTGTGTGCGCGTGTGTGTTAGTCACCCAAGACAGAACAAACTTGGATGGGCAGATGGGGAGAAGGGGGTGCAACGACGGGGAGAAGGGGGTGCAGAGATGGGAAGAGGGAGGAGAGACAAGAGACCAGACATGGGGGAGGGGGAGAGGGGGGGTGCAGGGATGGGGAGAGGGGGGTGCAGAGATGTGAAGAGGGAGGAGAGACAAGAGACCAGAAATGGGGAAGAGGGGAGAGGGAGGTGCAGCGATGGGGGGAGGGGGTTGCAGGGATTGGGGAGAGGGGAGAGGGAGGTGCAGCGATGGGGAGAGGGGTGCAGCGATTGGGGATGGGGAGATGCAGGGATGGGGGAGAAGGGGGGTGCAGGGATGGGGAGAGTGGGGAGGGAGGTGCAGCGATGGGGAGAGGGGAGATGTGTGGGGGTGCAGGGATGGGGAGAGGGGAGAGGGAGGTGCAGCGATGGGGAGAGGGGAGAGGGGGGTGCAGGGATTGGGGAGAGGGAGGTGCAGTGATGGGGAGAGGGGGGTGCAGGGGTTGGGGAGAGAGGAGAGGGAGGTGCAGTGATGGGGAGAGGGGAGAGGGAGGCGCATCAACATTTACTACACTGCCCTTCAAAGGAAAAGTGCAGTAACTACGCCAACACTGAAACTGAGAAAAAGGCCCTTGTAGTATTGGTAACGATTTTGGATTGAATATCGCAGTTACTGCAAATTTGACATAGAAATGTCTCTAAAATGGACACATTTGGATCATAAGGCTTTGTCACAATAGACTAAAGGTTTTCAGTTGAACTTATTTATATATATATACATATTAGGGGCTTTTATGCCTTTATTTGACAGGACAGTCGAAGATGGTGACAAGAAGGGTATGGGACAGAGAGACAGGGGAGGATCGGGAAATTACCCCGGCCGGACTCGAACCGGTGTCCCCGTGGGTGGGCACTGGGAATGCAAGCCCAAATGTGGGGGGCTTAGCGAGCTGCACCACAGCTTTTGACAATATGTGTAGTAGTTACTGCGTGTAGCGTAGGGGAGTAGAGTTGGCCAGCCGGGACTTGAACCCAGGCCTTCTGGTGTAGTAAACTGGGGCTCTGACCGCTACACCAAAGAGCCAGGCTCATTGGCATGATAGTCAGAAGACATCCACAACCCTAGTGATGGTCACTCCATCACATTGCACTTTTACTACCTCTGTATACTGTAGGCCCCATAGCCTTTCTAGGGCAGTATAGCTCCATAGCCTGCTCTGAGCCCCGTAGCGACCTGTTGTCGGCCCCACCCACTGCACCAAGCACCTGGGGGAAATGCACTAGTCTCCTGGGGAAATGCACAGTTTGTGCAGTCAGCAATCTTATGTGCCTCAACATACTTCAGGAAACTTAACACATTGAGTACCGACGACGTAATAATGCGTTTTTCACGCCCATGCGTTCTATACCAAAACGTAAAAATACGTTTTTGCATTTAAATATCATATTTTGAATCTACACCCTTCAATGGACAATATATGTGATTTTGGTAGCTCTGTGATGGACATAAATGACAACATTTGCAGTCAAAAGTTGTTTGATTGTTATGATGTTTGAGTGTTATGATTTGGATATTTTAATTTAACTTACCAAGATGTCTGGATGCCAACCAGACTATCTGTAATAGGCTCCTAATGATCGCGCTGCCTGCATTGATTTCCCTAGTACGGTCACTGTAGCATGTGTTGTCTCTGACTTCACGCAGACTTCACAGAGACCATTATATCGTGCCTGGAGTATCTTGAACTTTCTGGACTTGCTAGACCTTTACCAGATCCTTGGATCCAAATGGCACCCGAGATGTGATTGGAGTAATGCGCTCCGATTTGGACGTTTGATCGCCAAAAAGATAAGTTTCTGTGTCTTCCTGTATGTGAGAAGCCAGGGGAGGTAGATGGACACTCCCAACTGAGATCGCTCCCGGACGTGTAGTCCACTAGCTCCGTTATATGGCGGTGGGATCGATAGTCTGGCTAGTGGGAGCGAGCCGACCGGGGAGCGTCCTGCGTTGGGAGCGACAATCAGGGAATCGAAGCCAGAAGCTAGCATGGCTACATATCATATGGATCGGATGGGCTAGGCTACATCTAAGCATCATATCATTTGGATTTGTTGTCAATGTTGGGCTATTATTTCGGGAGTCATCGGGAGCTATTTTAGCAAATGTCTCACCCTCTGCATGTGTGCAAAGAGTTTGTGTTCTGTCCACGTGAAAAACGGGGACTTCAAAGGGCATCGATTGCCGGTGTCGTAGTGTGACAGAGCAGGAGGTGTGCTGCCGTATTTGTGAATCGTGCTATGTTGTTGTTTCCCTAGTACGATCGGTAGCTTGTATTGTGTCTGACTTCACGCAATAGGTAAACACAGAGACCATTGTATATCGTGCCAGGAGTATCTTGAACTTTCTGGGCTTGCTACCTTTACCAGATCCTTGGATCAAAATGGCCCCCGAATTGTAATTGGAGTAATGCGCTCCGATTTGGAAGTTTGATCGCCAACCAGATAAGTTTATTTGATTATTCACCCCCATGTTGAACTGTCTTCCTGTATGTGAAAAGCCAGAAGCTAGCATAGATGGCTACATATGGATCGGATGGGCTACATCTAAGCATCATATCATTGGGATTTGTTGTCAATGTTGGGCTATTATTTCGGGAGTCATCGGGAACTATTTTAGCAAATGTCCGACCTTCTGCATGTGTGCAAAGAGTTTGTGTTCAGTCTGTGTGAAAAACGTGGATTTCGAAGGGCTTTGATTGCCGGTGTCGTAGTGGTATAGAGCAGGAGGTGTGTCTTGACGAGCAGGAAGATGCGTGTCAGAGCTAACCTTGCACCAAATTGTGATTAAAACCAACTCGTCCCCTTTCAAACTCGTCACATTCTGAAGAAGCGCACCCTTCACAAAAACCTCAATATCTCCGATTGTAGCTGAATTCCATGGATACCCGCTTCGGTTTAGCGTGGGTTTACTCTGCAATAAAAGCTCGTAGAGACACACAGTTTTCACCTACTAAGAGGGCAGCGTCTCCACTTTCAAACGAGTCATAACATATTTCAGTGGCCCTATCACATAATACGCTGTGAGTCTACAAAAAACGTCAATTCTACGTACTGGTATTCTACGACATAATTCCGTGAGCACCGCCGGTATTCAATGTGTTAATGTTTCTCGAATTGTTCATGGATGGCAATTCGTACAAACAAACATCATTCTTCACCTCCTCTCCTATCCTCTCCTCCCCTCCCCTCTCCTCTCCTCTCCTCTCCTCTCCTCTCCTCTCCTCTCCTCCTCTCCTCCTCCCCTCTCCACGCCTCTTCTCTCCTCTCTTCTCCTGCCCTCTCCTGCCCTCTCCTGCCCTCTCCTCTCCTCTCCCCTCCTCTCCCCTCCTCTCCTCTCCTCTCCTCTCTCCTCTCCTCCCCTCTCCTCTCCTCTCCTCCCCTCTCCTCCAGAGTCCCTCGGAGGTCTTCATGGATATTCGGCGTCCTCTGGAATGGCACTGTAAGCAGATGGACCACTTTGTCGGCCTCAACTTCACATCCAACTTCAACTTCGCCCTCGTAGGACACCTGCTCAAAGGTAAGTGTGCGTGTGTGTGCGTGCGTTACACATTATCTGTGTGTGTGTGTGTGTGCTTCTGTACTGTAAGTATGTACAGCATGTTAAATAGTGTGGTGCGTGCGTGCGTACTTATGTGTGTGCGTGTGTGTACGGGTTCTACCTGGGACTTTTGGATACTGCTGAGCATCTGAAGATTTTCATGAAATTACTCCACAGATGCAACTTATTTTTCTGTGTAAGCAAATGAGTTGTGTTTGTGTGTGTTTCTGTCATCTCCCAGGCTACAGGCACCCGTCCCCCACCACGGTGGCTCGTACGGTCCGCATCCTGCACACCCTGCTGGGCCTGGTGGGGAAGCACCGGCAGTGCGACCGCTTCGAGGTCAACACCCAGAGTGTGGCCTACCTGGCAGGTGAGCACAGGACAGGACAGGACAGGACAAGACAGCAGACCTAGCTGCTCTACAGTGCCCTCCTCGGGTGCTCTCCTGCAACTGCACTCACTTGTTTAGTTTTAGCAATGCTTGGGTTTTTCAGTGACGTCATCATGGTAGCGTGTAAACTGGAAATGGTGGGCTATTCCGCTTCACAACAGCATAACAACAACAGCAGGGAGAACATGGAGATAAGTGCATATTGTAGTGATTTGGACCCGGTATATAGTGAAACATAGAAGGAGTTAGTAGGGAAATACATCGGACGGACGTGACCCGTACCTGATTTTCTCAAAAGTGGAAAGATTTGCAGATAATCGAGGCTGCGGACATGGCAAACTGTGATCCTCCGTACGAGTACTAAACCTGACAAAAATTAAGAAATTAAGTCATTAAGTAATGAATTCCCAACCTGTAGGTTGAAGGTAGATCTGGCGTCCACGCCTCTGTTTTTCTTAGGGAGTTCTGCTCAGTGCCTTATTCCAATTCCAATTTCAATTTTGTTAAGGATAGCACCTTGAGATGAATCATCTCGTTTTCAAGGTGGTCCGTCAATACATTGATTCATGAGGGAGAAGGAGTTTGTATTAACAAGACGAAAATAAAAGACAAGCCAAAGACAAAGTGGGTAAAAAAAAACGTGTCAGGACTCTATCCCATCATCAGTATGCCCCATTTGAACTGAGGGAACAACCTGTAGGGTGACCAATGAAAATTAGGAATTCAATTCGGTGTGCTGGAGCACATTAAACATTTGAACAAATGTGAATTAAATGAACATTTAATTAAACATATAAATGGCCCAGACATGGCAACTAATTAACTAGAAGGGCTAAATTGATGATGGTGTGAAAATGACCAAACGAAACTTGCAGTAGCCCCAATGTTGTTTCATTACTAATTTTAGAGTTTAGAGAGTAGATATACTTCATTTATGGTCCAGGAAGACAGATGCTGAGGCACTCAAGGTTGCAATTTTTTTTACTTTTTTATTTGGCTACAATGCCTACGCATTTCGGCCCTTATGGCCAAATAAAAAAGTAAAACAAATTGCAACCTTGAGTGCCTCAGCATCTGTCTTCCTGGACCAAGTTTGAGAGCCCCTACACTGATGAGCACCAAGGAAAAAAGGTGAAGACCCAGAAGCACTGCTTGTGTTTGATACTTCATTTATGCCTAATGAACATAAGGAAACACAGAGGTGTGGTGCTGCACTTTCTGCTGCTGATGTTACATTACATTACACTTTACTGATGCTTTTATGCAAAGCAACTTACAGTTACTTACAGGGTATTAGTTATAGTGCCTGGAGCAGTATGAGTTTAGGTGCCTTGCTCAAGGACACCTCAGCCATTGCATGTGGTATGGAGTTGAAGGGTGGGATTCGAACTAGCAACCCTCTGATCTAAAGCCCATTTCCTTAACCTCTAGGCTATAACTGGCCCTCTGTGATACACTATGTAATGTCTTCGTGGAGATTGAATGCAGATTTTTACAGATGGACAGTGTCCCCTCTGCGGTAGCGATGCAGCGGTATTAAAGGCCTTTCAACTGTTTAAATATTTACACGCTTAAAATGCTTCAGCCATTTAAATATTAAGAGATTAGAGAGAGGCAAACCCTCCACCGTCTGCTCAGTGTAATTGATAAAAGCCGTTACTCATTCGCACAGCGTTCAAATATTTGCACTGTTTAAATACACGAGCCGTGTGAATACAGATCATGCTCATGTCTCTCCTCCTCTGCTGTGTAGATGGAGCATATTGATTACAGATTGTTTAAACACTTACTTACTTTCATATCTTGTCTTGTTAGGTAGTAAGGGCCTGTGTTTTGATTTTCATTGAATGCACACAAGGGTCTGCATCTTCCAAATGTGTCCCTTGAAGTCTCTATTTAGTGCCGCCCGATATGAATCGTGATGAATCGTGACGAATGCTATTATTATTGGGTGTGCTGTGGCATAGCAGGCTCAGGTAGTCTGCACACGGGTTCATCCGACAGCACTGCAGAGCACTAGTCGTATCGGTTTTGACAATTTTAGTTATCCCCCCGCACACTGGCGCAGACGTGCTATACATAATGAGTGGTCAATTTCATCACCGCAGAGCATGGGTAGCAGGGGTCGCCGGCGACCCTATTCACTTGCTGAAAATGCTTAAATACATCATAACAACATTGCTATGACATTACAGAGAGCCATAGTGCTGCGCTAAGGGGTTAAACAATGGGCTGCTCAGACAAAAATAAAGTTCTCCCCTAATCGGAAGCCGACATCCATGGACATCGGCGCCAGTGTGTGCAAGTGTGCGGGTTTGGATTGAAAACATTGGAATCAAACTTTGGCACCGGAACCGGTGGGCAGAGGCCCCAAGCCTGAAGTGTGGGCATGGCGTTGGGGAGCGGTGAGAAATATACAGCTGAGAGGGGGGGGGGTCAGTGCTTAGTTGCCCTTGGGGTGCGTTAGGCTATTTCATTTTTTAATACAATGACGGCGTTGGCATGCTCATGATGAGGTCAAGGGGGCGTTGGGAGGCTCATGAGGAGGTCAAGGGGGCCGTTGGGAGCCTTATGATGAGGTCAAGGGGGCCGTTGGGAGCCTTATGATGAGGTCAAGGGGGCCGTTGGCATGCTCATGATGAGGTCAAGGGGGCGTTGGGAGGCTCATGAGGAGGTCTAGGGGGAGTTTATTCAAAAAAGGTTGTGCACTTCTGAAATAAAGGCTAAAAAGACAGAATACTGTCAAAATACTTCTAATATGAGATTATTGGAACACAGAGTGCTAATCTCTTTGGATTCATCTGTGAATCAAACACACACCTCGTGCCTGTAGTACCATACTAGAGATGCACCGGATCCTGATTTTTAGGATCCTGCCGGATACCGGATCCACTGCTTAAGATCCTGCCGGATCCGGAACCGGATACCGGATCCTACAAAAGGGTTGAAACATATAGTCTACTCGCACACGTGGGCCCTTTTTATTACATTGGCTCAAACTATTTTTTAGACTCATTGGCTTATTGCCACACTGCCTGCAACGGCCGCTTCCAAAGGGCTTTCACTCCATGCAGTGATTGGGGTTGTGAAAGACTGACTGAAAAGCCTAGGCTAGAGATGCACCAGACCCTGATTTTTAGGTAACATGCCGGATACCGGATCCACTGCTTAAGATCCTGCCGGACCTGGATCCTGTGAAAAACCCTATTATCCTGCCGGATCCGGAACCGGAACCGGATCCGGTGCATCTCTATACCGTACTGTACCTCTGTGTTTAATTGCCTGTGTCCTTTAAACACCCACTCCATTTAAATAGTAATGATCACAGTGACCGCCACACTGCCCTCTAGTCAGGAGTGTTGTCATTTAAACACTATCGATTGACTGACTGACTGGTGCGCTGTGTGTGTGTGTGTGTGTGTGTGTGTGTGTGTGTGTGTGTGTGTGTGTGTGTGTGTGTGTGTGTGTGTGTGGGTGTGTGTGTGTGTGTGTGTGGTGTGTGTGTGTGTGTGTGTGTGTGTGTGTGTGTGTGTGTGTGTGTGTGTGTGTGTGTGTGTGTGTGTGTGTGTGTGTGTGTGTGTGTGTGTGTGTGTGTGTGTGTGTGTGAGAGAGAGAGAGAGAGATGAGGTTCCTCATTGACTGCCCTTGACTGTAGGGGGCGGGGTTAATGAGGTCGACCACTTGACGGACACCATCAAGTAATGACTTTGCTCTCTCTCCCATTCCCGACACACACACACACACAAATATATACGCATGCATGCACACACACTCGGTCTCACACACACTCACGCACACAAACACTCACACACACACGCACACATGCACATACATAGGCATGCACATATGCACACTCGGTCTCGCACACATACACACACACACACACAATCACACACACACACACATGCACATATACTGTATGCGCATGCACGCACACACACATGCACATACGCACGCACACAAACACTCACTCACACACATGGACATACACACACGCTCTGTCTCACGCCCACCCTGTACTGTCTACCGCCCCCTCCCAGCTCTCCTGACGGTCTCGTGCACACACACACTCACACATGGATTCACATGCTCTGCCCCCCTCACAGCTCTCCTGACGGTCTCGGAGGAAGTGCGCAGCCGGTGCCGTCTGAAGCACAGGAAGTCCCTGTCCCTGCCCGACATCACCATGGAGACCATCCCCATGGACACCTACGTGGTGCCTCACAGCGACCTCAGCTGCAGGTGAGAGCCAGACTCCGTCCTCTCCACTGAGAGCTATTATAGCAAAGGTCTACCGTAGTGTTTCATAAATAACGGGGGCGATATAGCCCCCCAGGGATCCCTAGCGGGGAGTTGAGAAGGATACAGTGCTTAGTTGTCATTGGGGGCATTAGTCCATTTCAATGTATTAACAGTGAGGGCTGAGGGGGGCATTGACCGGCTTTAGGATAAGGTGCGGGGGGCGTTTGTTCAAAAACGTTTGAGAACCACTGGTATACCGTCTACACCAGATATGTCAAACTCAGAGGCCTGGGGGCCAAATTTTACCCGCGGAGCCATTTTATTTTGCCTTCAAATCATATCAAATGTGTGTTACAGCTTGCCCACATACACCATTACTATATAGAAAGTATGACTTGAGGTCCAGACAGTGGAACAGCACATAGAAGTAATAGGCTCTGAAAATATATGTGATAGAAATTTATTATTTGCCTAGCTTTAAGCATGAAGCGTGTGTAGTACTGTATGCATGCACAATTTTTGGCCGCGACTTCATCCCAGATTTTGATTTTGGCTTGGCCCTCAGTGAATTTGAGTTTGACACCACTGTCCTACACAAAAAGATGCAACTGGTCTCAAGCATGAGTTTGACGTGTCATGTTGGCACATTGTGCACATGGAGCATTTCTCAGTGTGTGAACCTTTTACTATTTCTTTTCGGTTCACTAGAGTCTCCAAGGAGGTTATATTTTCGCTTGTGTTTGGTTTGTTTGTTGGACTTGTTGGAAATGACACAAGGAACAAGTGATTTGGGTTGTGATCCAGATCCCGATCCAGGATTTAAAAAAAGAAAAAAAAAGATTCTTCACCATTGCAGGATAGGGTAAATTTTGACATTCCAGTTTCTAATTCCATAGTCAAATAACAGTCAAATGTTCTACCACAGCTTCCTTGGTGGAGGTCTCTACTCTGAGTGCAATTCTAGTTTTTTTCTTGATCTAGCACCTGCATTTGTTTGATATGGGTGCAATCTCTCTCGCTGTGCGCAATGCTCTCTCTCTCTTTAGCTCTGGTTGTCAGACATTATGTTAGTATGCTGTAGGCAACTGAACTTCTTGCTCCAAAAAGCAGCTACACTCTTTCTGGAGCAAGAAGGCCAGTTTGGTCAACCTTGCTCCTTTGCATAACATGACCAGGAGGAATAAAAATCCCCACAGACACTTTTCCTGCCCTTCATTTGTCCCCTTCAATTTCTATTTCTGTTTCTGTTTCTGTCTAGAACTATTTCTCTATCTCTCTACCCTTCTCTCTGTCTTTGACTCTTTTTTTTGTCTCCTCTGTCCAACTGCCCCGTCTCTCTCTCTCTCTCTCTTGTCGATTGGTCACTCACTCTGTCTCTTTTTGCAACTGACGTGGGTACACTAAGGGTAGCCAGGCCACGCCCTCCTAGTGACGCAACACCTTCTGCATTGCTCCTAGTCTAGCCAAGAGCAATGAAGAGATTTGAAAGTCGATGATAATCAGGCTACACAAAGGGCCGAATGAGAACTGTGCCGGTGCCAGTTCCCGCACCTACAGTAATAGCGAACCAGCCGGCTTTGTTCACGCTGCAGATCTTAGAGTTCGCTAAACCGGAAAGTTGGTTTGCAATGCGAACCGAAAAAAAAAAGTTGGTTTCTCTCCACGAACCGTGACGACAATGTGGACGTCAGCAGTATCATCTGGGCAAGTTACACAGTCACGTGCGGAAATAGTTCAGAGCCCAGTGTGAACGTGAGTGGTTCACAGGTAAGCCTTTAAGTGCCGAACGAAACTGGTGCTGGTACTGGCACAGGCACCGTTCTGGTCGGCCTGAAAACAGTGTAAGTGGGTCTTCAAAGGTTTGAAGAATCTGTTAAGTTCTGACAAAGAGGGCCCTACTGTGGCACAAATGATAGGGCACTTGTTTGATATGTGGCCGACCGGGGTTCGGTTCCCGGCCCGGGTCCTTTGCCAACCCTTCCCCGTCTCTCTCTCCCAACTCGCTTCCTGTCACCACCTGCACTGTGCTGTCATGAATAAAGTCAAAAAGACCAAAAAATGTCTTTACAAAAAAGTTCTGACAAAGAGTTTCTCTCACTTCCTCTCTCTGTCTTCTCTCTACTCTCCCTACTTCCTCATGTCTTCCAGGACGTTACGGGAGAACCAGCCGTGGACGTCTCCCAACGTATCGGACCGGTACCTGACGGCCCACTACGCCACGGTGGGGCAGGTCAGCCCGCGGACCCGCAAGTCCATGAGCCTGGACATGGGCCAGCCCTCGCAGGCCAATACCAAGAAACTGCTGGGTGAGCAGAGCACGGCTCAGGAGAACCGGCCGGGGAACATTACATGTAGACACCAGAACCGGCTGGAGAACGATACATGTAGACACCAGAACACAGATCAGGAGAACCGGACTGGCCCGGGAAACATTAGGTGTAGACACCAGAACCTTCAGGGGAACCAGCTGGAGAACATTACATGCAGACACCAGAACCGGCTGGAGAACACTAAGTGTAGACACCAGAACTGCCTACAAAAATCCGCCTTTAAAAATATCACATTTAGGGGGCTAAAGCGCACCTGTTACGATGGAGTTTTTATTTTTATCCACATGTTGTGTTTCCACCTAAACAGGTGAAAAAAGTATCCACATTTTAAAATATCCTGCTACGTGGAAGCAGCACCTGAATCTGAAGACCCCAACCATTGGAACATTAAACATTAGAACCTGCTGGGGAAATCACAGGAAGGGAACACTCCGGAACACTAAACACAAGAACTGCACTGATAGAGGAAAACGCTCAGGGAATGAATTCCCAGTAGGGGAGCGAGACAGAATGTCTTGTCTGCGCTCCTTTGAATCAATGTGTCTTTATCAGACAAGCAACAGCCTAATATCAAACTCTTGGTTCATTTCCCGAGGGCTTACCGTGTTGAGTAAGAATGAGCACAGTAATTCCCTCTAGAGCTTTACGGTATTAAGTATGTGTACACTGCAATTTTCCCCTAGAGCTGGCAGTATTTTGTTTTTTCTGTATAGTCTAGCTCCCTTTTGGGCTTAATAATGTATTAAGTAAGCATGCGTCATGTGGACATCTAGAAGTGTTCCCTATCAAATGCTTTAGACCTGAACCTGCAGTGGAAAACTGACTGGGAGGAGCATTATAGGGGCATTAAAACAAAAGAATTGTGTTGTGCTGAATGGGAAATGCAGAAGAAAGGATAACATGTGGAAGAAGGAGGAGAAAGTATAGTAGAAACAATCAAAACAATCAGAATAATCAGAAATCTAACTTGAAAAAATCTCACCATAGCACTACGTACACCTATATCACAGTGCACAGGGCCTTGAGCAATACATTACAACTTGGTCATTGCCATTCTGGTAACAGCTTATTTAAAACAGGGGTGGTGTAATAGCCTGGGTCCTATACTAAGAAGCTCGCTGGTTCAGTTGTAAACCAGGCTTAGTTAACCCATTTTATCCTAAGCCCTTTTTGGGAAAGGGTGCTCTCTTCCTATTAAATCCTAAATATCTCAGCCTCCGAAGCACATACAAACATGAAATGAGTTACATTTAAAAGCCAAGACCCTCCTCTTGCATTATAATGTTCATTCAGCTCTAACATGCCCAGATATTTAATAAAACAGCTCAAATATCAAAATCCTGAATGCAGCATATATGTGTGTCCAGGACACAATGGGTTAACATACAGGAAGTGGTAAAGCTGCTAATAGATGTACCTGCAGGCATCATTTAGTTACGAAAATGGAGTACTTGGGTCAAGGACTTGACTCTTCTATTAGATGATTACCCTCTACCTCAATGATTTTCAACCTATTGGCTGGAGCCCACTGGTGGGCCCTGAAGGTATTCCAAATGGGCCTTGAAATCATTTTCCAAAAATAATAACCATATTTTGGTGTGTGTTGCTGTTGATTTATTTGAGTTTTGGTGGGCCCCGAACATTTTTGACAATTTCGAGTGGGCCCCAAGTTGAAAAAGGTTGGGAACCCCTGCTCTACCTCAATGTTAACTTCACCTGGCTAACTACTGAACCAGCTTCCTAGTATATCCCCCCATCTGCATGCACTGTATACTGGCGGACAAACTCTACTCTCGTGTCAATAGCCTGGTCTGCAAACTCTACTCTTGTGTCAATAGCCTGGTCTGCAAACTCTACTCTCGTGTCAATAGCCTGGTCTGCAAACTCTACTCTCGTGTCAATAGCCTGGTCTGCAAACTCTACTCTCGTGTCAATAGCCTGGTCTGCAAACTCTACTCTCGTGTTAATAGCCTGATCTGCAAACTCTACTCTTGTGTCAATAGCCTGGTCTTTAAACTCTACTCTTGTGTTTGTGTATAGCCTGGTCTGCAAACTCTACTCTCGTGTCAATAGCCTGGTCTGCAAACTCTACTCTTGTGTTTGTGTATAGCCTGGTCTGCAAACTCTACTCTTGTGTTTGTGTATAGCCTGGTCTGCAAACTCTACTGTTGTGTCAATAGCCTGGTCTGCAAACTCTACTCTCGTGTCAATAGCCTGATCTGCATGCTCTGCATACTGGCGGACAAACTCTACTCTTGTGTTTGTGTTTGGCCTGCTGGTCCCCCAGGAACCAGGAAGAGCTTCGACCACCTGATGCCCGACACCAAGGCCCCCAAGAGGGCGGAGATGGAGGGAGGCATCACTACGCCCCCCAAGATGCGCAGGGTGGCCGAGAACGACTACGAGATGGGTGAGCACATGTCAATATCTATCTATCTATCTATCTATCTATCTATCTATCTATCAGGCTTCTACGAAATTCCGAATGGAAAGAATTTCAATTCAAAATAATGCCACAATACAAACACTAGGTGGTGCCATTACGTTGAATTTCTTTGAATTGAATCTACACCACCCATTGAAAGTACATAGAACACCACCACCTATTGTCCGTATTATGGCATTACTTTGAATTTAATTTTTTTCAAATCCGAATTTCGTACAAGCCTGCTATCTATCTATCTATCTTTTTGAGTGTCATATTTTTATGGGAACTATTGCTCTAAACAGACTGGCTTTTTGCCTTTGTTACTGATAGGACTGGTAGGAAATAAGTAGGGAGAGGGATAAGGGGGATGGGTCGGAAAAGGTCCCAGGCTGGAATTGAACCCGGGTCGCCGGCGTAGCAGTGCAGTGCCCCACCGCTTGAGTCACGGCAAGGCCTCAAGTCTCTTGTTCTCTGTCGTATTTTTATGGGAACCTTTGCGCTAAGCAGACTGAAACGTCCCTTGTCTGGGTATCTGAGGAGCGTGTGAAAGTGGAGGACAAAAGCATGGGAAGGACGGGGTACGGAGGGAAGGAATTTGTCTGAGCTGTCCGATTAGAACATCATTTTAATGTTTTGCAGCTTCATATGAAATGTGACATATTTTGTAAAGGAATCTTAGAAATTCTATTTGCAATACAATGAAGCTATATTTCAGGGGGCCTAGAGAAGGTGGCATCTGTTATAAAGGTGGCTGCCTCCCATATAGGCCTAAAGTGCAAGGGGAAATCCTGGTTTGTGTTCATAGTACGGCCCTTGGAGCAATTTGAAGTGGCCCTTCGAATGAAAAAGGTTCCCCACCCCTGGCTTAGACAGGCATACCTTGTCTCAGGGAAGTGGAAGGTACAGAGAAATGGATGGGGGTAGGGACACGAGCATTACAGAGAAAGCGAGGGATTTTTAGGGGCAGGGCTGCCACTAGACATCCTGGGCCTTATAAAAGATTACAGATTTAAGAATAATATTAAATACTATTAAAATATGGTCTATACCAATGACTGTTTTTGTTGTTTGTGTCATCCTAACAACTATCCCACCTCCCCTGGCTGAGCCCTGGTGGAGGGGCCAGTGGAAGCAGCAGACAGTGGGGGTTAGGGGAAAGGAAAGGGGGCAGGGCAGAGACGAGAGATGCTGCAGCCTTACTTGAAGGTGATTGTGCAGTTTTAACTGCCACTGATGATTAATAGGAACTTAAAACAGACTGCCACGTTTTCATATAATATTTTTATGTGGTACCCAACCAAATGAAATACGATGGATAATAGTTTAATGTGCACTACTAACAAGAAAGTGGTACAAAAAAAATATTTAATCTCTTAACCTGCACAACCGCCTTTAACCTGGATCTACCAGCCCATCTGGGGAATAGGCTTTTCACACATGGCCTCCCCATGTGTCTCTGTCTCGGGTGTAGTCTAGTTCCTCCTCCTCCTCCTTCCCCAGCTCTCCGCACCAGATGTTTCCTTGGCTGCCCTCTTTTTCTCTCGCACATGGTCTTAGCAAAAATGTCACACCGGTTGTACCACTGTGCCAAATTTTGGTTCGTATATTGTAACACTGGCACCATTTGCATTCACAAAATTGCTTCTTCCCATATATGAATGCTGTATTTTGGGTTCTGACCGAAACGGTGGGTCTCGGATTTGTTTTGGTCTTTACAGGGTGCAGTGTACTTGAGCAGGAAGGATAGCTGGCAGATGCCTTTACCCCCAAATGACTCCTGTTTCCAAAAACAGTATTCGACCCCCAGTGCTGGAGTGGTGTCTACCATGTAGCCCCTCAGGAGCTTGTGAGGTGGCCACAAGGGACATTTGAAAAATAGCCTTCAGCAGGGTTTTTTTTGGGTGTTTTTCCTGTAATATAGAATTTAAACACACAAATGTATTTCTTAACTTTATCATTAATGCAAAGCAAACACCACACAAGTCATAGTGTCAGTTGATTAAACAATTAAATATTTGATACATAATTTTGGACGAGTAGCTCTCGTTGCATATCGTAGTCTCATCCTTGGGGTAGCAGCTACTGTAGGAAGTAGGCCTCCTCAGGACAGAGTCATTTAGGGTAACTGTTTCTAAGAACGCCAAACAGCCCTCAGCAGTGTAGGGTATGGTGCGGTTGTGTAGATGCGTAGCAAGCAAGCGGATGACTGTTTCTAAAATTACCAATGGCCCCCCAGTGGCAGCAGCAGGAGCAGCAGGAGGAGGGAGGAGGGAGGATGAGGGAGGAAGGAGGAGGAGGATGAGGGAGGGAGGAGGAGGAGGAGTTGGAGGTGGAGGAGGGAGGGAGGTGCTGTAGAGCAGTGTTTCCCAACCTTTTTTGTCTTGTGTACCCTCTAAAGCCCGATAGTACTGGTGCACGGCTTACCAATATAAAAGCGACAAACGCGACATCCGAATTTAAACCCTTCATCCTGTTGACGTGATTCAGCTGTCTGTGTTGTCTGCTACTGGCGGTTCGTATAAAACTGGTTAAACAGCGACACCACAGTGGTTATCGAGAAACACTGTTTAACAGCGATGGTGAAACACGTTACTACAGCAAATGAAGCACGAATTCTAAATGACTTGGAGTCAATGGCAGAGAATCTGTTTCTTAATTGGCTTTCCGCCGATGCTTTTATGATAATCTCGAAGACTGACAACACATTTGAACTGCAATCAAAGTTTTCAGGAAACGTCTGTGTTTTGGATGTGGACAAATCATGGAGTAGAACTTTAAGACATATCAAGAAGAAACGAATGAATAATATGCAGATAACATGAACCACACACCGTCAGTCAGTTGAAGAGAATAGCTTAACGGCAGCACAATATGCCTTTCTTGATTAGCTATGATATCATATGGATTACAAATGGGAACGTGGACAATAAATTTGAAAACGTGTGGATTAAGTGAAAGTTTGGGATTTCTGCGGTCAAGACAGCATTTTAAGGTAAGGTTAATATTTGTCCGCCGTAACATTGG
The DNA here is from genome assembly GCF_034702125.1 of Engraulis encrasicolus. NCBI lineage: Eukaryota > Metazoa > Chordata > Actinopteri > Clupeiformes > Engraulidae > Engraulis > Engraulis encrasicolus. Next base: position 12,519,913 of record NC_085863.1, on the reverse strand, counting down.
TTGTTGATGAAGCTTGCGGCTTAGGAACGGGTTCACTCGCGCATCCATACATGGGTTCACTTCACAATTGTTCAGAAGGGTGTCTGTCTTCCCCGTAGCCTGTTTTCAAGTTAACGACAGGCCTACGCAAGTTTTTAGCAGCTCTCGTGTAGGCTACAGTGAGTGTACCCTGGTCGCAACGGCATGCTGGTGGCCACTCTTGACTTCATTTCTATTAGTTCTAGTAAGAATAAGAACCCTTTCTGGAATGATGACCGTCAGTGATGTGTTTTTCTCAATGCATTGCTGTAAGATGCAACGCGAACATTTTGATTGTATTTTCAAGTCGTGGAGTGAAGGATGTCAAATGCAAAGTGGTAGAATGACTTAGTAGCCTAGGGAGCTGTCTGAAGAGGTCAAAATTCACAATTTAGGAGCGTTTTTATTTTTAAAAAATCTCATCTGGGGGAGACCCCACTAGTTTGGCTTGGTTACAGAATTTGTGCTTACCAACATCACACCCAAAACCGCCACTGCTCAGGACATATGTGTTTCACCAGAAAACAGTAGGTAATTTGCGCTCGAATCACAAATCACGAACTCAGACATACTCTGCAATTATTCAGAAGTACCAGGGTTGCCTTGGGTAATAAAATTCCTTTGTCGGGCGAATCGGGATTTTAAGCCTTTTTGTCATGCCATGAGTCCCCTCTCACTCCTGCTCTATATCTCTTCCTCTATCCCAATGTGACTATGCACAATACATGTCATTATTCCGCGTACCCCCTGCAGTGTGCTCACGGAGGGGTTCCCAAACTGTAGAAAAAAAGAGGTATCACACACCAATAAAGTCTTTCTTGAGGTGCTGGCTTCCTGAGCATACACATGTTAAAGAAAATGAAAAGAATGCCGCACACTCTGCTCCATGGTAAGTTTGAAGAAGGCCAGTCGGCCGAAACGTCACTTCACCAATAAAACATGGAGCAGAGTGTGCGGCATTCGGGTTCCCAAACTATACCATGCCAAGGCCCCCCATATACCGGTATACTCCCCCCCCCTTAAATGGTTTGTGCTATACTAGCTTTTCTACGCATCCTCCCCCTGTCACAACCATAGTCCATGTGTGTTTTTTGTCAGTGTCCCATTGGGATATTTAAAATAACCCGAAAATTATAGTAACGTTCAGAGATGCAATTCGATTTCCTATTCTTAACATTGTTTAGCTGATAATGGTTTATTTTGGAGCACATTAATTAATCAAGTATTTATATTTTTTCCGTACTATACTTTTTCTGCCAACCTGCCGCGGACCCCCTTGCAGCCCTTTGAGGCCCCCCAGGGATCCCCGGCCCCCACTTTGAAAACCACAGTTTGCATACCCCTAGTAGTTGACGCTCCCCTGGTTGGGAAACACTGCTATAGTGTAGACCAGTGTTTCTCAACCTTTTTTGTCTTGTGTACCCCCAAGCCTTTTCGTTGTGCCATGAGTACCCCCTAAGTCAAGTTCTATATCGCTTTCTCTATCCCAATGTAACTAAGCTCCATATATTTGTTAAATTTGCATTTTTTGAAGTACCCCCTGCAGTGTGCTCGCGTACCCCTAGTGGTACACGTACCCCTGGTGGTACACGTACCCCTGGTGGTACACGTACCCCTGGTTGGGAAACACTGCTGTAGTGTAGACTTCGCTATCGACACTACGGCTCTCTCTGGTGGGTTAAATATAGCACAGCATGCCATATAAGCTTAGCTCACAGCTCACATAGCATCTTGCAGCGTCCTGTGCTTGTGTCTGCTGGCCCGTCACACAAGCTTGCTATATACTTAATGCTATTATACTATCACACTTTATACTATTATGCTTAATACTATTACTACTATTTTTATATATAGCATGGCATTCAGCAGAGGTGGCCCACAGAGCTATGTCATCTGGCCCACAGAGCTTTTTTTATGTATTTGTTTATTTCCATTTATGGATTTATTTATTTTTTACAAAAGCGATTGTAAAAAGTACACTCTCACCCAACATTCTTAAACAATTAAAGATTTTGCGTGATTTTGCGTGAATGTAATTTCTATAGTGACTTCACCAAACAATATATGCTTTCATATTTTATATGAAACTGCACAACATGGCCTTTCCAACAGCTATTATTACATGTGTCCGACACCTCCCCTCCTCCTTAACTAACGTAAATTCTGCGAGAAACTCTGACTAGACTACTAACACGGCTCCACTATAGTTATGCTGAATTTAGGTAAATCGGGCGCCATTCACTTATATGCAAAAAAGCGGCCCAATTTACCTGAATTCACCATATATGGTGTTTATGGGTAGCTTGAATACTTCGTCATCTCCTGCCGGCGTATATACAGTAGACCAGTGGCGCCCAAACTGTGGTACATGTACCACTGGTGGTACTTGAGGCATCTCTGGTGGTACTTGGAAGAATTCATTTTTTGTGCATTGATTTGAAGCTGATCAAGTTGTTGCAGTCAAAAATGTCTCTTTGGTCTCACATTTTGTGATATTGAACTGTACTATGAGTCTGAAAACATAATGCAGAATAATACAAGGCAAGCAGAAAATTTAAAAACAAGCTTGCACTGAATGTGACCGTAGCTGTTGATGCCGTTTACAGGAGAGGCAAAACTGACTGGCAAAAGTGAATATGGAAGGCCTTTGCTATGATATTCTAATGTTGGTTGTCAAGATGGTACTCGGAGAGCTCAATATTTTCTTGGGTGGTACATCACACAAAAAGATATAGAACCACTGCAGTAGACCACAGCTTACTGACATACTGTACACATCCTGCGTGTGTCATCACTCAACCCTGCTATATAAATAGCATAGTGAAGTGTACTGACTCATTAGCCAGGCTGTGCCCTCCTAGTGACGCAACACTTTAAACTTTGCAACTAGCCAGGTCAAGAGCAATGCAAGTACTTTTTGAGGTCCCGCAAATACAGGAACTCCTCCCACTTTGTCCATAAGCAAACAAC
>NC_085863.1:12509425-12511925 GCF_034702125.1 Engraulis encrasicolus | reverse complement strand
TCATGCCTGCCTGATTATCATCGATTTTCAAATCTCTTACCGAGATGTTGGTTTGACCAAGAAGATAACGTAATTTAAGGTTACATTTGAAGAGCTCTTTTCCAAAACGCTATATCCACCATTTTTGACTTTTTGCATTTTAATATTGGAATTGACTGTTCAGAGGTCCTATCATCTATGTGTGAATTCTTGCCATTCAAATGTTTTGAGAACATACTTTAAAACCTCTATAAAAATGCATTTTGCAATGCATTTCAATGGAATGCCCAATACAAAAATGTCAATTTCCCAACATTCTATAAAATGGATATATCTCATTTTGGAAAAGAGCTCTTCATTTTAACCCCCGCGTCAGATGGATGACATAACCGTGTCATATAGTGTCATAACAGACTCATGGACAAGTCATAAACATGATGTCAATGTCATAAACGTTTTATGGTCATGAAAAGTTGATATGGTTAGTGCTGTCTTTAACATAGCCAAATTTCACTTAGTGACGGTCATAAAATGTTTGCCATTGACATAATGTTTATGACACACGTATGGCTGTGTTATGACAATGTTATGTCATACATATGATGCTGCTGGCATCAAGGACAATCTTACCTAATTTAGTCAGTCGGTAGTAATTCACCTTTCCCCATCGCGCTCCAGGGACTGTAACCAATACCCTGCAATATCTCTAAGTCACTTTGGATGAAGGTGTCAGCTAAATGCAGGGCTGATAGTATTCAGGCTCCATGCCTGATTTCAGGCTTGACAGAGTTTGCAAAAATAAAAACATTGATAATAATTATCCATTAGGTTATTCTTATCTCAGAAAGTGTTACAGGTTCAGGGTTTTCTTCTACTATCAGGCTTGAATAATGGTCATACACAGGCTATTAAATGTTTGAATAATGTGTCAAAATAGGCCTACGTTACGTCACTATGCAGTATCTTGTCGTCGTCGTTAGAGCAGGGGAAAAAGTTCAGGCTCAGGATTTTTTTTCACCATCACCCCTGTAAATGTAATGTATTGTTATGTTATGGAGGGCAGTTGGGTTTGGTCATAGGTGCAAATTCCATACTTTATCAGTTGAACAAATGTGGGTGGGGGAGTACAATTGAAATCCTCATTGCTCCATTGTATCTCTGTAAGTAGTAAGCGTGCCTGTTTTTGTAAAGATAAGATGTAATGTGTTGCTTGAAATTGCATTACTGTATATCAAATGATTGTCCCTGTATTCCACTGTATGTTGCTGTGTTTGCAGGCACAACCTTTTGGACTCTAAGATCAACACGCTGCTGTCCATGTGCCAGGACCCCAACCTGCTGAACCCCGTACACGGCATCGTGCAGAGCGTCATCTACCACGAGGAGTCGCCGCCCCAGTACCAGCCCTCATACCTGCAGAGTAAACAACACACACACACGCACACACACACGCACGCACACACACACACACACACGCACGCACACACACACACACACACACACACGAGGAGTCACCGCCCCAGTACCTGCAGAGTAAATAACACACACACACGCGCGCGCGCACACACACATGTACGTCACACACACACACACACACACACACACACACACACACACACACACACACACACACACACACACACACACACACACACACACACACACACACACACACACACACACACACTAGGAGTCACTGCCCCAATACCAGCCATCATACCTGCAGAGTAAACAAGCACATATATATAATAATATATTTCTCTCTTTCTTCTGCTTTCTTGATCTCTCTCTCTCTCTCTCTCTCTCTCTCTCTCTCTCTCTCTCTTGCCTCCTCCCCTTGTTTATTTTCTGTTATTTGTATCCTTCACTTCTCTGACACACACACCGCATACACACCACATACACACTACATACACACCACATGTCATCTCTTGCTCTGTCTTGTCTAGTGTACTCTCTGTCATATTTTTCCTCTTCGCTGCACTCTTTCTTTCTTTCTCTCCACACCACCTCCTCCTCCTCCTCCTCTTCAATCTCCATCTATCTAGCTCTCCTGCTTTTGACATTTCTGGCGTGCTACTTTCACAAGTATCACATGTGACATATGAACAGCTACACCACTTCTCTGATGCAACGCACGCTGTATATGAACTAAGGTTGCTTTTCGAAATGAAATTTTAAAAAGAGCTCTAGTCTGTAGCATCATTGAACCACATGTAACTCAGTGAAGGTCAGATATCAAAACACAACATAATAAAGAAGGTGACTTAAATAAAGGCTCTTGTACACCCAAGGACAAGTGCACAACACAAGGCTTTCTTTTCATGTTCTGACAGGAAAAGCAAGACCTGATAATGGATTTTTTGCTTGTGTGTGTGTCTGTCGGTCTGTCTGTCGGTCTGTCTGTCTGTCTGTCTGTCTGTCTGTCTGTGTCTGTGTCTGTGAGAGAGAGGTCTGTGCGTGTGCGTGTGCGTGTATGTGTGTGTACAGGTTGTGCATTTACATGTGTGTGTTTCTTCTT
>NC_085863.1:12501925-12504425 GCF_034702125.1 Engraulis encrasicolus | reverse complement strand
CAAGAATCTGTACAATTTTGTATTATCTTTATGATTCCACCTCACATGGATTTACAAATTGGAAGCTGACAGACACTACTTTTATCATATGCAGTCTGATACCTCTCATCTACATACTGTACACATTCCTATTTTTTGTTTGTATTTCATTCAGTGTTAAATTAGGCTTGCCATAACTTTTTGATCACTTACGTTTGACTTTTATTTCAATGTGTTTCATCTTTCTTTCTCCTCTTGTTATCACTTGTTTCTGTTGATTTTTTGTTCTCTTCTGTTATTTTAATCATGTTGCTTTTGTTGTTGTCACTCCTCTTTTATTTTTTGGGTTGGTTGCCATGGTCACTTCTCTTCTCTTCGCTTCCTGTCCTCTTTCCCCGCACCACCACACTGTGCCTGTTGCCATGGTGCGGTTGCGGTGTGTTGTTGCCATGGTGTGGTGTGGCGTGGCACGTGAAGCCTCTCTGCCTTGCTCAAAGTCTGCCGTATTCGCGCCAACCCTCGTCCGGCCAGGTACTACAGATCGTCCTCCACCTCCTCCTCCACCTCCTCCTTCTTCACCTCTTCCACCCGCTCCTACGACACCCGCACCCCTCCCGACACTTTACCGGAGCACTCGGTCGTGAGACTGAGGGTGCGTTCATGCACACTGTAAAAAGCCACTGTGTACGTCGTCTTGTACTCTATTTTACATTTTCTCTGGCCATCAACTAGAGAGTTCTCTTGCCATCAACTATAGCTTTTAGCGGTATGATTTTGAAAAGAGTGTGCTTTCCTTCCGTTGTTTGACACTGTTAAATGATTGGTTCTGTATCTAGGACTTTTTTTAACTCCTGATACTGTATGTTTGGTTGGTATGGTTAGTGTTTACTGTTTACTGTTTATGGGCTAAAAGTGCTAAATATCGAGCCGATCCTTTGAAGTACTTTCTCGTGATAGAGACTTGATACTGAGTAATGTATTTTTCTTTTTGTCACACATGCATACACGCACGCACGCACACACACACACACACACACACACACACACACACACACACACACACACACACACACACACACACACACACACACACACACACACACGTGTATGCATTGTTAATGAGTTAGTCATGAGAAGCCTTTGATCTTCTGTGTTCAGTTTGTGTCCCTTTTGCTATTAACTTTATTTTCTGCGTGTTTTTGTTTGTTTGTGTGCCATGTATTGTGTGTCTGTGTCTGTGCGTGTGCGCCTATGTGTCTACCTGTGTGTGTGTGTGTGTGTGTGTGTGTGTGTGTGTGTGTGTGTGTGTGTGTGTGTCTTGATGTGCGTGTGCGTGTGCGTGCCATGTATTGTGTGTGTGTGTGTCTTGATGTGTGTGTGTGTGTCTGCAGGCATCGACAAGGAGAACGTGGAGCTGTCCCCGAGCTCGTCCCTGGGCGGGGGCGTCGGCATCGGGGGTGGCAGGGGCGGGGCCAGCCGGGCGCGTCACGGCTCCACCAGCCAGGTGCAGAAGCAGCGCAGCACGGGCTGCTTCAAACGCTCCAGCATCAAGAAGCTGGTGTGACGCCCGCCGCCGTGACCGCGCCGCGCCCGGGCCGCCACCGGTGCCCGTCTTGAACGCCACCTAACCAAAATCGCCACTCTTCTCTCTCTACGCCTCACCACCACACAACCTGTGCAAGTGGTGCAAGCTAACCTAGCCTAGCCTAGCCTGGCTTAGCCTAGCCTAGCCTTGCCTGGCCGGCTAGACCGCTGGTGTTTTTGGGCCAGTTGTGACTTGCTGGGCTTTTTTGTGTTTGTTTCGAGAGAAAAGAACAAACCGACGAACCGTCTTCTTGGGTTTTTGCCGTCCCGTCCTCGAGGGCAGCTGTAGGAGGAGGATGTTGTTTTTTGGGGGCAAGTTAGCGGATTACCGTGTCGTTACTCTACAAGGGTCCAGTGTTTTAGTATGTTTTTGAAGGGACATGAACACACCTCCGTATTATGTATGGGGGTTTGTATTACGTGTATGTGTGAGGAAGACGTGTAGGTGTATGCACACACACACACACACACACACACACACACACACACACACACACACACACACACACACACACACACACACACACACACACACACACACACTCAAACCCATGTGTTTGTTTGACATAACGGAACACTCAAATAAGTGCCATGACGATGTCTGCAAATTACGTTGGGTTTCGTAGAGCAGTGGACATACCTTTGCCTGCTCTGCCATCGACTGCATTCTGTTTTCAAGCAGAACTATTCTTGAGTTTGCACATCAATGACATGTCGTTTCATCATTTTAACTTCCACTTAACTTCTGCCTTTTTTAACGGGACACTTTCTGGATAAAGGCTAAAGAGGATCGGAGGGGATGTGTGGTTGGAAGTCAGGACTCTGCCCTCTTTGGGGACAGCCAATCATAAAAGAGCTGAGGAGGGGTCTCGACCAATCACCGAAGGGCAGAGGAGGAGCCTTGGCCAACCACAGAGGGGCAGAGGAGTGCTCTCGG
>NC_085863.1:12491925-12496925 GCF_034702125.1 Engraulis encrasicolus | reverse complement strand
CTATCAAATAAAGGTGCCCCCCCACCCCCGGCCCTCTCTCAAAAAATAAATTTAAAAAACTGCTCAGAATCAGTGTATCATCAATGGGCACTCGCGTCTAGACGGCAAATCAGCTAGTTAGAATGAAGTGAAATGTATCTGAAGTCTGATCTGATGCAGGGTGTTTTTCTGAAGCAGGATGTTTTTTTTTCTGAACCCAGGGTTGACACCTCTGGTGCCAAGTGGCCTGTGCAGCTGTCCTCAGACGCGTGTGTGTTTGTGTGTGTGTGTGTGTGTGTGTGTGTGTGTGTGTGTGTGTATGTGTAATGGCTTCGATTGAGGCACATATGAAGGTTATGCAAAACTTAAGATAGATTGTGGGTTTTTTTTCTGTTTGTTCATTTTCCCTCATTTTTGTTATCAGTGTAAGCTTCACCTTTGTAAATATTTGTGTACAAATCAAATGTATTTACTACTCTGTACATACACGTGACTATAATGATGACGATATATTGTATCATTTTGCTTTTCGCGAAGCAGCTAGTTGTTGTATATGTAAAACAAATTGAATTATTATGATTATGATTATTATTATGATTATTATTATAGTGTTGTTTATGATCACTGTCACGGCCATCACATCTCTCCATTGTGTTACTAACCAATGTCGAAGAGCCACTATTTAAATATGAACCACACAGCAGTGAATTCTCTTTGTATGATATGTTGTGTCATCGTCTTATTTTACATTCACAGATGTCACACTAATAATAAAACAACTTCTGCCCACTTTATCGCTGTGTGCTTATTGTGTGCTTTGAGATACAATGTTATGCTACAGAATGGGTTATAATTAATGTTCTTATAGGCCTATTTTTTGTATAAATGTTATTCATTTTAATACATAAATCACACAAAATCACATTGTATTTATGTAATTAATGTATGGCTATCTACACTGCGTGCAGAATTATTAGGCAAACATGTTTTTTAACCATATTGTCTTTTTTATGCATATTATCCAACAGCAACCTGTATGAACATGGAAACCTATTGGATTTAAGCATTCCAGGTCATGCACATTTGTAGGCCTATCATAAGATGGGGTGTGATCAAAGGAGCCCAACACCCAATATCCCGTGTGCATAATTATTAAGACAACTTTGTTTTCTTCTGGGAAAATGGGCCACAAAATAGATCTAACAAACTCTGAAAAGTCTATAAACAATTTTGAAGTCTTCTAGGGGGGAACAACTATTCACACAACTAATGGCCAGCAGAGGTCAGTATCTCACAAGAAATGAACTGATGCTGAGCGCCACCAAACCAGGCGACTGCGTGGGGGACTGTGAATGAGTGTAGCAATTTAGTAGAGGAGGAGAAGAGGTATTGGTTACGTTGAATGAAATGGTTTTAATGCACATTATTGTAGTTTATCAGACACCAAAATGCCTTTGGACATTTTTGAAGATCATTGGCGAGTTCTCTGATTTTGTGGGGGAAGTCTACATAATTATGGCATTTTATGCAGACATACAAGTTTTAAAGGTGAAACAAATGTGACGTTTGAGTCAAAAGAATATACGTCGCTGTGTTATGCCAAATGTATCAATGCTACGTATGTTGTGACATGGAAGAAAAGTGATTAGCCTACAGCTCAAGATAACGAGGTGTAGCCTACTAGAGACGATTGTTTAATTCAGGACCTTGGACAGCAACAAGACTTCTGGCGCCAGTGACGTCTATAGGCCTACTCATAATAACGCTGTCATAATCCTAAATCATAATCATTTCGATGAATTAGCTAGGCCTACGTTTTGTTTGTCTCTATCTTACATCAACTATGTCTTCAATTTTTTTTCTCTCTATAGTTTAAAAATTAGTGCACTCAGGCGCGTTGTCACCTGGCTAGGCAGGCAGCCGCTTGAGGTTACCCAAGTCTGCGGTGGATAACAGCTAAGACTTTAAACTACAGTAGGCTAGTGGCGATTTGTTGTAATTGAATGGTCAGTCTTTTAAATGTTCTCTTGCCCAAACTTACCCTAGAATCGCCTCGCACTGCTTAATTCCCGTCCTGCTTGGATGAGCTCAATGTGTTGGGTTGTCAACGACGACATTTTGGATATGGATGGTTTACCCGATGCCTCAAACTTTTTCACTCTCTCTCAGAAAATCTTAAGTAGGCTAGTTTAATCCACATCACATTGCAGTGAAAATGGTGGTTGTTGTAAAGCAATGATGACATTATTACCCCTCTTTGAACAGGTTAAATTAAAATCATGTTTGAGTTTTTTGTAGGCAGCCTTGTTGATTAAAAGCAGTCGAAGGTAAGAGAGAAAGAACAGCTCCCGTCGAGCGTGTTAATGTTTGCGCCATCCCGCCTGATAATGCCTCTGTCTCTGTCCCTGGCGCCGTGCCTCCAGACTACAGTGATTTGCCATAATGTTATTTCAAGGTAAAACAGTGTGTGCAGCGACGCTTTGAAGGGGAATGGCACCGTAGGGCCGCACTGCGCCGCGCCTCATCCAGGACTCTCGTAGATTAATGAAGTCACACTGAGTCATTTCACATTATCTCCTCCGCTCATAATAACAGCCCTCCGCTCCTCCTCCTCCACCCCCCACCCCCCCTCCCACCGCTCCTCCCCAACCCGCGGGCGGAGGCCCTCCCTCCGGGGGCTGAGGCAGGTTGAGCTCGCTAGCTGCAGAGGTCATGCACAAAATCAGCTAAATATGAAGAAATGAGGGTTATTATTCCCCCCCAAAGAGCCGCTGTGTTTCATTAACGTGGCGTTGCGTTGGATATCATTTTATGCAGACCCAGGGCTTACAAAAAAAAAAACCAACTGCGCACACACACACACACACACACACACACACACACACACACACAATGATAATAATAGCCTTCTCTCATTTTTCTCGTCTTTCTTTTGTGCCACTGTCTGATTCATGATATGTGTAAAGGCTTTAATGCCAATGAATAGCCACCAGTATTTATTATTCTTAAACCATAACCATATTCTTATTCTATTCTATGATCCCTTTAACCAAAAAGGATATGTCTTCTTAACACTTAAGCAGTGATGGGCAGTAGCTTCGCTACAAGCTACAAGCTATTAGTTTAACTACATTCCCCAGTAGCTTGGTCGTAGCGTCACTACTTTATGTATCGAGTAACTTCCCTGTAGTTAAGCTATCTTTTGTCTCAAGTAGCGACGTAGCTTCCACAAAAGCTACATTTTGTTGCTTGAAGAAAAAAAATGACTCTCTTTCCCGAGATCTAGGCAGTCACACAGGGGTTCCAAGACCCACCTGCATGAAATGAAGTCAGAGGTGGTATATGCTTGTAACGCCAGCCAGGGAGTGCCCCACACTGTCCCTCAAAAACATATGGATCCATGTCCCCCCTTGGACTTGGGGTCACCCTAGGCCTGTGTCCTATAATGATATTTAAAACACACTGATTGTATAATAAATATCAATTAAGTATAATGATATCAATAAAGTTTTGTTTAATGAAGGTAGGCCTATCTGTTATTTTAAATCAAGCTGACAATATGTCGGGAAAATGTAGCTTCTGGTGTAGTGAACTACATTTCCACATTTTTGAAGCTTAGCTCACTACATTTCTGATGGTGGTAGCTTTAGTGTAGTGAAGCTTATTTTATGGTTGAGTAGCTGATAGCTTAGCTCACTACATTTTACAAGTAGCTTGCCCAACACTGCACTTAAGCTTTATATGCAGACAATAAAGACGTCACTGTCTCTGTACAGTGTAGGCTATTATGGTGCTCAAAAAATTATGCTTGTACTGTGTTTCTTCTGGCTCAGGACGTTTTAACTTAAGGCAAGAATTATGATGGAGCAGGTGGAAACTAAGAAGCCACTAAGGGGTCGAGGACCTCAGGACCTCCGGGATTTAGCTAGAAATAGCTGCACAATGAGACAACCCCAGCAGCCATGGATGCATATATGACAGCCAACGATTAATGACTTTGGTAAGAGTGTGGTCAGGGTCAACTGAACATGAAATTATGCAATGCTGATGCCATCGCTCGCTCGCTTTTTTACGCCAGCGAGTGCCATCAATCTGTTGGTGAAGTGAGTGCTGCTGCTCAGTCACTCTCGTCTCGTCAGCAAGGGACTCACTCGTGTGACAGCTGCAGATGACAGCGAGCGTCGTCCCCAGGTTTCCATTTTTTTTCGTGCATAGCTAGGCCTACCCTCGTCTTCGCTCTCTGTCTGTTAGACATGGGAAAAAAAGTCTATCACACATCAGACAAGTGTTCAGATTTTGTACCCTCCAGCATCCAATTTTATTTGGGATCGACACTGAAAACTTAACTTGTGCATGTTTTCCCCTCACTATCTCAGGTACAGGAATCTGACAAGTGCTAACACACGCGCGCACACGCACACGCACACACACACACACACACACACACACACACACACACACACACACATACACACACGCACGCACGCACGCACGCACACGCACACACACACACACACACACACACACACACACACACACACACACACACACACCATCAGCACACTCACTCCACAAGCTCTGTGTCTCCTTTACATCAAATTGCACTCCAGCAGCAGCTATTTTGCAGGCAGGATCTATAGGCTTAAAGCTAAAGATTAAAATCAATGCAGCTTTCACCGACGGAGCATCCAGGGGACAAATGTCTTGTCACTGGATTTGATAACAGCCTGCTGCTGGCTACTTCCTGATTCCTATCAGTTTGACCTACAGGTAGCGGTGTACACTGAAAGTACGCTCAGGCCTAAATGCTGTGCGTTAGTTAGTTACCTATGGCAGTAACCAGGGCTGGCGCTAGGTATAGGCAGACCAGCCGATCGCCTAGGGTTCCAAATGCTTTGGAAATGGGTTGGAAATGTCTTTTTTTTGTTTTTTTTTACCGTACTGTACATGTTATCTGCTGTCTGTGTGTCTTTATGGCAGTACATTTTGTAATGCCAAATAATAATAAAAAAACATTAATG
>NC_085863.1:12481925-12486925 GCF_034702125.1 Engraulis encrasicolus | reverse complement strand
TGCCCATCTTAGGGGCCATTTATACTATATAGGACGATTATCCTCTCATTGTCAACTGTGGGGGCCGCCATGGCCTAATGGTTGGTGAGTTGGCCGGTGTGCAAGAGCAGGGCCGCTGACAACTTTCGCTGGGCCCAGGACAAAGTAATGTGAGAGGGCCCCCTATACATACAATGTAATGGGGACCCAATTCTGGGCCCCTTATCTCCCTGGGCCTGGGGCAACATACCCCTTTGTCCCTTCCTGTCGGCGGGCCTGGGCATGAGGGTGGTTCGTATCCCTTATCAGTAGGAAGGATTTGTCCCTACACCTTCATCCATTGCTGAAGTGCCCTTGATGAAGATACTGCTGTAGCCCCACATTGTTCCATAACTGTAAGCAGGGCTGAAGTCAAGTCCACCTTTGTAGAGTCAAAGAAAAGTCCAAAACAAGTCCGAGATGAGTCCGAGTCAAAAGAGTTTCGAGTCCGAGACAAGACCGAGTTCAACAAGATTCGAGTCCAAGTCAAGTCCGAGTCACATGTCGGTCAGTGTTAAACAGTGAAAAGGATGAATGTCAATTATTAGAATGTTTGAAGGTAACCTATATGCCATGGATGTGAAGACAAACATTTATGGACATTGGATTTCAAGCTCCACTCTAGAATTTATGGTTGCCAATGCTCTAAATCAAATAAAGACAGACCCGGTCGAGTCCAAAAGCTTAATTTGGCAAGACCAGTGTCCGAGTCCAAGACAAGTCCGAGTCCAATTGATGGCGAGTCCAAGACAAGTCCAAGTCCTTAAAAAAAGTGGACTTGAGTCCGGAGTCGGACCGAGTTCGGACTCGAGTACTACAGCCCTGTCTGTAAGTCACTTGTGATATAAAAAAGTCAGCTAAGTGTAATGGAATGTCAAGAAATATACAGCAGGCCTAATGTAACAACCACATTCATTCAGGTGCTATAAACAAAGCTGATACAGCTGACCTGAAAACACTGCCACACTGGCTGCGCTATGCTCTACCCACTCCTTCTTGCACAGTCCCGTCCGACAAAGCGAGGAGAAGTCGGACATACTTGTGTCTTAACCCATTGTGTCCTGGAAGCACATATATGGGTTTTTCAGGATTTTGAGATTTTAGCTGTTTTATTATATATGTCGGTATGTTATAGCTGAATGAACACATTACAATGCAAGGGGAGGGTCTTGGCTTTTAAATGTAATCCATTTCATGTTTGTATGTGCTTCGGAGGCTGAATTATTTAGGATTTAATAGGAAGAGGGCACCCTTTCCCAAAAAGGGCGTAGGACAAAATGGGTTAATTAACAACTCCTGGAGCTATGCTCCTCTGTTGCCTTGCAAAAACAATAACACAATGGCACAAAATATGCATTCCTTTAGATATAGAGGGCGTTCGATCTCTTCTAGCCTCATTCTCTTCCTCTGAAACAACTATTAAGAGAGCATACAGCAATGACAAAACTAGCAACATTTAAGATACACAGAAATTATGTTCTGCCTTCAAAGCGCTGCTTAAGCCTCCTCCACCTCATGCTGCCACAAACCTAATTTCTGATAGCTTTGCCTCTATCTTCACAGACAAGGTAACTTACATCAGCAAACAATTTTTGACCTGTCCAGTCACAACTCGCTACCAGCGGTTAAGGGCCATTTCACCTACTCGACCTATGTGCTGCCCTCAATATGGTAAACCATAACATACTTCTTACTATACTCTCACCCATGGGCATCACAGGCACAGTACACTCCTGGTTGAAATCCTACCTGGGCGCTCATTTAACATGTTATGGCAAAGACAGCTGACCTCAACTCATACCCTTTTTGCAGGGGTGCCCCAAGGGTCGGTGCTGTGGCCCCTCTTATTTGCCATACACCTCACTGTTATCCGCTCCCATGGCTTCTCATACCACTCCTGTGCTGATGACATACAGCTATACCTGTCATCCGAGCCACAGGACTTCACAGTCTCTGCACACATTTCTGCTTGCCTCTCTAAACTATCCACATGGATGAAGAAACACCACCTTCAGCTAAACCTGGCTAAAACTGGCCATGGATAGACTATGCTTAAATGGACACTGTGCAGGAAATGGTCAAAAAGGGTACTGCAACTATGCTGCTCATTGAAACTAGGATGCCTATCGCCACATTTGATCTTTACATGAAAGTTTACTAAGTAATACACAAATATTTTCTAGTATGGTCCAAGTACAGTCATTTTTGCAGCTAAAAATGGCTATTTTTGGAAATTCAAAATGGCGGACCATGGAGAAGATCCCCCTTTTCATGTATGAAAAGTGTAATTTTTCCAGTCATAATGAATACTTAGAATTTATTGGTGGTGGTAAGTGTTCATGAAAAAGGTAACATTAGTGAATGGGTAGCATGAATTCTGGAAATAAACAACTAAAAATCTCACACAGTGACCCTTTAAGCCCAATATATTCCTTCCAGGGCATAGGGCTCCTACAGCAACAACCATTTAGCCTTGCCCTCTACTCACACAAAGCGATCCCAATCCAAACGGTTTTCTGTCATTGTCCCTCAAAAGTGGAATAAGGTACCAACTCTGCTACAAGAGCAAATTCATCCCTCTCAACCTTTAAAGAACTTTGTGAAGACTCATATCTTCTAAGAGACCTTCCCTACATAACAAAACTAATTCTACTTTACTCTTCCATAACCTGTTGTACTGATGGGCCCACAGGCGGTTTGGCTGTTCACATGTTGCTGTAAAGACCCAACTACACCATATTAACATTACCGAGTGCCTTGAGTAACAGACTTGGTCATTACAATTTTGAAGACAATGAGGTTATAATAAAGGGGTTAACTTTTTATAACCATGTGTCCTTACTTTGTCCTGCTTCTTCACGCCGTAGGCACTCCACAACTTCTATATTGTTGCACTTTTGTTTGGTCTACATTAATTGTACACTGCTTGTAGTATTGACCCCACACTCTACACTTGCTTTGTATGTCCTCTTTGTACGTCAATAAAAGCGTCTGCCAAATGTAATGATATATTGTGTTTCCTGTGTGAACTGTGTACATCCTGAAAAACATTCGGAGCGAGCAACTAGCATTTTTATATTGATGGCAGCATCAAACTTGAACTTGAACTTGAAGGTCTGAATGTGTGGCAGCAGGCCTTTCACTTCTCTCACTCCGATTTGTTCGCCTCAGTGCTTTGCATTTGCTCCACCATATCCATATTTCACTGTGTTAAGTGACTCTTTTCCCCCCAATGGATACTTGACCTTGTATTTTTTTCTCTGGACTCTGATGCGTGTAATGTCTTGTGTATTCTGCATTTATGTAGGCTATGTATGCTACTGGACACCTATACTCTACTCTTCTCGGCTGTGTTCAGTATCTCTGTGTGTATGTCACTCTGCCCAGTGTTTTACTTTGCTATGTGCTTCACTGTGTTCAGTTTCTTCTGCGTCTGGGGTCTTGATGTGTCTATTGCCTGACTGTGTTCTGTTTTAATTATTTTTTTTACTGTGTTGTTGTGATGCTTTTTATATGTGATTCGGATCCATCTGGTTCTGAAATAAAGGATGGACTGAATCAATGTTCAGTGATTTTTTTTTTTGGTGTAGTGTTTTACTGCATGTTGTGTCTCAATGTGTCAAGTGTCAGGCTGTGTTTAGTAAAGGGCAGGAGCGGTCCGGGTTCAAAACGAGGCTGGTGGTGACCCCGACCTTTTGCATCAGTGTGCTTGGTGTCTGTCTCCTAGTGTTCAGTGTTCAACTGTATTTAATGTCACACTGTATTTAGCGCTTCAGGTCAGAGGCTTGCGATCACCCCCCACACCCCCCTGCCCTCCTTATACCTGATTACCATAGCAGCCTATTTAGTCTCCTGCTTCAGTTGCTGCTCTACCTCACTCCTGATAGACCTGAGTGATATGAAGTGGACCTGACGTCCTCTCAACTCAAATGAGCACTTGCCCTTGTCTCGACCTCTGGCCCAGACCCGGGTGACCTCCGGCCCTGTCCCGGCCCACCACTCCAGAGGAGACGCACGCTTGCCCATTAACTCTGACCTTCTGTGCCGATTCGCACAGCACGAGTGGAGAGTAGTCACAGTAGCCATTCACCAGCATCATGTCAATGTCAAGCAAAACACACATCTATTAAGGGAAAATAAGGGGCTGTGTTGTTGTTGTTGTTGTGCGCTTGTTACATTGGGTGCCTGTTCTATTAACGGGTGTATAACAATGTAATTATTACCATGTTCTATTGAATGCATTTCCAAAACCTGTAGGCTACGTTATAACTCAGATGACATTGTAGCCTAATGAAACAACAAAAACAAATACATTATTATGTTCAGATTTATCATAGGGTGTTTAATAACCCAGGGTGTATTTCTTAATGGCTGTTATCAAATTAGAATAGGAAAAGCAAACATCTAATTCTCACTCTCAGCAATGCCATACTATTATGTGTATAGGCGACACATCACTGTCTTCAACACAACACAAACTTTGTTTTAGATTGTTAGACTGGAGAACATTATTAGTCAAATTTACACACGTTTTAAAACATGTGATTTGATTTGTTTGCAGATGCGCTTACAAGAACAAGTATCAAACGAACATTAATCTAGCGGCATAGCATTTCAGAAAGTGTGTAGGCCTAATAGATTCTACACATATTTTATTTATTTTTAAAAAATATACAAATAAATTATTTTCATCATAGGCTATCAAAAAGATACATTTTATTCAAGTATTTCTAGTAGTGCTGGTTCACCAGTAGAGGGCGTGGTTTCAGATGTTATGGGCGGAATTTCGACCGTGACGTCAATTGGATTGGTTAGGTGACGAGCCCAGCGCCGCCCCACACGGGGCATGAGAGGGGAGGGTAGAGCCAGTGCTGATCCCACGTGTGACGCTTGCACTCCCGGTTCAGTAATATTCTCATAGCGGTGCTTCGCTTTGCTTTCGCCCTGTTTGTGTGTGTTTGTTAGTTTTTCAGCCTGTAGTT
>NC_085863.1:12461925-12464425 GCF_034702125.1 Engraulis encrasicolus | reverse complement strand
CTCTCTCTCTCTCTCTCTCTCTCTCTCTCTCTCTCTCTCTCTCTCTCTCTGCTCTCTGTCTCTCTCTCTGGGCATGCAAGGGGCATGGAGAAATAATATTGCGGACAAATGCTTCAAGGGCTTCAAGAAGGAAATTTGCAAGCGAAAGCATTCAAAGACGGACCACATGTTGCCTCAAGGGGATGAACATATGGTGGAGAAGAAACTGCCCCCCCACCATGCCCCCCCCCCAAACACCTCATATGCCCATGCACTGAATTAACCCCTTCTTGTCCACTGTGGAGTTTGAAACAGGACATATGGTGGAGAAACTGCTTTTTTTCCAAGATCTGAGTGAAAAAGTCAACCAGGATTTTTTTTGCTCCCACTTTTTGTATTTTTTTACGTCATGTTTCGGGTAAAAAACATTTTGGAGTTTTGAAACATGAAACAGAAAGGGGGGGGAGGGGGTGCTCATAGCAATGACGATTGTCGTTACATTATGTTTCCTTTTGTGTTTGTTCCGTTCCGCCTGCCATCAGAAGACAGTGGCAGATGAGAGGTGGTGTAGTGCAGTGGTTCCCAACCTATGGGTCGGGACCCAATCTATGGGTCGCCAAAGGTCCACAGTGGGTCGTGAAGCCCCCTTGATTTTAAGGGGTTTCATTTTAATACCATATATAGCCCATGTTGAATATGAATATGCATAGAAGTAACAAAATGTAAGCGATACATTAAACAGTTATTATATTTTACTAAAGACAATAAAATGGTAATTAATGATTTTTCGCATGAAACAGAGTACCATGTGACTTCCTCTCGTGCGGACGCTCGCACGATTGGGTCACCAAAGCTTACAATGGTAATAATATTGGTCCCTGAAGAAAAAGATTGGGAACCAGTGGTGTAGTGTAGTGTGGTGAGGTGTGATGAGGTGGGGTGGTGACGGTGTGTTGTGATGTGGCGTGGCGAGAGGTGGTGTGTTTAGGTGGGGTGTGGAGGAGGGGTGTGTGTTGCTGAAATGGCAAGCGGAAGGTCGGGCTCATTAGGGAAAAGAAAAGAGGGCTTATTTGTTTGGGCATTACGCGGAGAATGTGGATTTTCAAAGGATCTGGCAGCAGCAGGATTAAGGCGGATAGATTAGCATTACACAGCTCTTTCCCTTCAAGTCAAATTGATTCAGGATGGTGGGTGAGAAGGAGAGGAGGAAGGGGTGGTGGTGGAGGAGAGGGGAGGGGTGTTGGTGGATTCAGGAGGAGAGAGGAGGAGGATGTGGTTGTGAAGGAGAGGAGAGGGGAGGGGCGGTGGTGGATTCAGGAGGAGAGAGGAGGAGGAGGTGGTGGGTGAGGAGGAGAAGAGGAGCAGAGGAGGAGGAGGTGGTGATGGGTGAGGAGAGGGTAGGAGGAGGTGGTGATGGAGGAGGAGGAGAGGAGCAGAGGAGGAGGAGGTGGTGATGGGTGAGGAGGAGAGAGGAGGGGTGGAGGTGGTGATGGGTAAGGAGGAGGAAGAGGTGGTGGAGGAGGAGAGGAGGAGGATGTGATTGATAAAGAGGAGAGGAGGAAGAGGTGGTGGAGGAGAGGAGGAGGATGTGATTGATAAAGAGGAGAGGAGGAAGAGGTGGTGGAGGAGAGGAGGAGGAGGTGGTGGTGGAGGAGGAGGAGATGAGGATGAGATGAGAGACAGGAGGTACTGTAGCAATTGTGTGTGTGTGTGTGTGTGTGTGTGTGTGTGTGTGTGTGTGTGTGTGTGTGTGTGTGTGTGTGTGTGTGTGTGTGTGTGTGTGTGTCGGTACGCTGTTGTTGGCAGTGAGAGGCTGCCGTAAGGAGGCAAAGGATGTCATTTCCTTTCCTTCTCTCTCTGGCTCTGTCTTGCGCTGTCTGTCATGCAATATTTTTCTTACAAGGAAAGGCACACACCCACACGCATATGCACGCACACACGCACAAGCACACACGCGCACACACACACACACACACACACACACACACACACACACACACACACACACACACACACACACACACACACACACACACACACACACACACACACTCTCTCTCTCTCACACACACACACACACACTCACACACACACACACACACACACACACACACAACACACACACACACAACACACACACAACACACACACACACACACACACACACACACACACACACACACACACTCTCTCTCTCTCTCTCTCTCTCTCTCTCTCTCTCTCGCTCTCTCTCACACACACACACACACACACACACACACACACACACACACACACACACACACACACACACACACACACACAGACACACACACACACACACACACACACACACACACACACACACACACACACACACACACAAAATGTTGTCATTTAGTTGTTTTGTTTCTGACTGTGCTAGATGTGATATGATGTGATGGGGGTTGCGTGTGCGAAGGGGTTAGGGACAGGGTGAGTGGCTGATACGGACAGAGAGAATAGAGAGAGAGAGAGGTTCCATTGGCCCATTGTTTCCGGG
>NC_085863.1:12446925-12449425 GCF_034702125.1 Engraulis encrasicolus | reverse complement strand
GTCCAGACATGCTCTTCGCTTTGATGAAACACACACACACACACACACATACACACACACACACACACACACACACACACACACACACACACACACACACACACACACACACATACACACACACACACACACACACACACACACACAGAACACAGATGTGTGTGTGTGTGTGTGTTTGTTTGTTTGTGTGCGCATGACAGGGAGATAGAGAGTTAGTTGAGCAGAATGAGTGTATTTGAGTTCTCCTTCTCCTTTTCTTTTTTCAGCGAAAGGCTACACGGAAGCAGCTGTCAGGGCAAGGCAGCCGTACGTGTACAGAGTGCACTGCTTGTGTGTGTGTGTGTGTGTGTGTGTGTGTGTGTGTGTGTGTGTGTGTGTGTGTGTGTGTGTGTGTGTGTGTGTGTGTGTGTGTGTGTATGTGTGTGTGTGCGTGCCTGCTTGTGTGCGTGCCTGCTTGTGTGTGTGTGTGTGTGTGTGTGTGTGTGTGTACCCCTGTACATGGCATTCATCGACCTCACTAAGGCCTTTGATTCCGTCAACAGAACTGCCCTCTGGTGCATACTATCTAAGATTGGATGCCCAGACAAATATCTGAAGATCTTGCGCCTACTGCACGATGACATGACCGCAACTGTAGTTGGGAACAGTGGCTGTGAAACAGACCCTTTCAAAGTGGAGACAGGAGTCAAGCAGGGCTGCCTTATTGCACCAACCCTCTTCTCCATTTTCATTGCCGCCATCCTCCACCTCACCAGTCAAAGTCTACCTGAGGGTCTCAAGTTCGTATACAGGACAGACGGTGGGCTCTTTAACATCAACAGGTTCAGGGCAAAGACCAAGGTGCTCACATCTTCCATCATGGAACTCCAATATGCTGATGATAATGCCCTTGTGGCTCTGTCTGAAGAAGAACTCCAGAGCATTATGGACGCCTTTGCCAGAGCCTACCAGCTCCTGGGACTTGATATTAACATCAAGAAGACTCAGATTCTATACCAACCAGCTCCTGGCACATCCCCAAAGGTTCCAACCATCCATGTGGCCAACAACACCCTGGAAAATGTGGACCAGTTCATGTATCTGGGTAGTCTTCTATCCACAAGATCTGACATTGATGCAGAAATCCACCACCGAATTGGGTGTGCCAGCGCAGCTTTTGCTAGGGACAGGGTATTTGAAAACCGTGATATCCTGACTAAAACAAAACTCATGGTCTATGGAGCCGTTATTCTTCCCACCCTGCTCTACGGAGCTGACAGTTGGACTACTTACAGTAGACATCTGAAAGCCCTTGAGCAATATCACCAGCGATGCGATGCCTACGTAAGATCCTTAGGATCAGCTGGGGAAGATAGACGCACCAATATCAGTGTCCTACAAGAAGCCAACATCCCAAGCATCACCTCAACTATTGCTAAGCACCAGCTACGATGGACAGGTCATGTGTTACGCATGTCAGACAACCGCCTTCCAAAACGAATTTTGTATGGCCAACTAAAGGAAGGAAAGCGTACCCAAGGAGGGCAGAAGAAGCGGTACAAAGACATGATAAAAGTACATCTCAGAAAGTGTAGCTTCAATGTCAATAACTGGGAGGAGGCGGCCCTCCAAAGAGATGAGTGGAGAAGGTTGGTTCATGAGGGTACAGCACAACTAGAAGAGGACCTCCACCATGCTGCAGAAACAAAAAGGCAATTGAGGAAGGAGAGAACCACTGCCAAAATGAATCCTCACATCCAAACAACTATCTCCAGGACAACAATCTACATATGCCCCCACTGCAATAGAGACTGTGGATCAAGGATTGGCCTCAACCGTCATCTGACGACCCACAAATGACCAGACCCAACGTCAGGAGGACAATCATACTCGTTTCGAGTGATCGCCGATGATGTGATGTTTGTGTGTGTGTCTGTGTGTGTGTCTGTGTGTGTGTCTGTGTGTGTGTGTGTGTGTGTGCGTGCGTGATTGTGTGTGTGTGTGTGTGTTCAAGTGCGTGCCTGATTGTGTGTGTGTGTGTATGTGGGTGTGTGTGTGTGTGTGTGCCTGCTTGCGCACGTATGTGTATGTGGGTTGTACTCTGAGTGTCTGGCAAGTATACAGTATGTGTGGGTGGGTGTTCGGATTTGGTGATCAAAATGTGTGTGCGTGCGTGCGTGTGTGTGCGCGCGCGTGTGTGTGTGTGTGTGTGTGTGTGTGTGCATTCGTGCGTGTGTGTGTGCGTATCTGTGTGTGTGTTTGTGTGTGTGTGCGTGCGTGCATGTGTGTAAGTGTGCGTGCGTGTGTGCGTGCATGGGTGCGTGCATGGGTGCGTGCGTGCGTGTGCGTGCGTGTGTGCGTGTATGCGTGTGTGCGTGTGTGCGTGCGTGCGTGCGTGCGTGCCTGTGTGTGTGTGTGTGTGTGTGTGTGTGTGTGTGTGTGTGGTGAGAGGCCCTCAGGAAAGCTGAGTGATGGAATATTTAGCAGAGTTAGAACTTCATAGCTTTACGCTGACTACACC
>NC_085863.1:12435969-12443469 GCF_034702125.1 Engraulis encrasicolus | reverse complement strand
AAAATAGCATCAAAAACAGAGAATTGTATATCTATATGTAATGACTTTTGAGGGCCCGATGTTTATATTTCTGCTAGCTGGGGCCCAAAAATAGCTAGATCCGCTCCTGCACAGGAGACCAAACGGACTGACAAGATGGACTTGCTGCTTGAACGGAAGATTGCGTGACGCCTCATTAACTTTTAGTGGGTGAAGGAAGGCAGCCTTTTGTCATGCGATGTCAGGTCACGACGATGGCACGTGACACAATACTGCACCATGGTCACTTAACACGGGGTCGTACTGTACAGTGATGATGTTGTGCATTAGATTACAGAAGCCTAAATGGGCTGCCAAGATGGAGTATGTCATGTGAACAGAGGAATGGGCTTTTCTTACATACTAGTGACTGAGAGCAACCCCCATGTCATGTCATGACACAACACAACACAATATGTCACAAACACTTAACACATACGAGCGATTCTATGATTCCCCTACGCTTTTGGCAAAAGCAAAATGTAATTTATCAGTATTTCTTTTCAACTAAATGACCTAGATGTTTACATAGTGTATATATTTAAGTTTCCAAACAAACAAATTGCCAAGCTTAATCTTAAATCATTTGATAAATACTCTAATGAAAGCGAACATTTGCTTAATTATTTTGTCAACAGTGTTATGGACAAATACTATGTCATTTCAAACATATATAAAAATACTACAGAGTTGAAACAATATATGTTTGAAAGTGCGTATGTCCCTTAGCAGTAATGTTGTCTTTAATCTGTGCAACTGATATAGAAAATGTGATTGTTGAGCTTCATAAGTAGGATTTTATGAGTCACTGTGATACAGACTGAGACATTTTTCATCATAAATCCCTGTAACGTCTGATTTGAATATAGTTACCCTCCTTACACAAGACTTCCTTCTCCAGAGATAATCCCTATTGTATGTTCATAGGATTTTTTCCAACACATAAGGGATCAATAGCGCAAAAACACTTTCAAAACAGTCAACGGTGTTACTCAACGGTGTTACGGTCAACAGTGCAGGGGAACAAGTCGGCACTTTTTTAGGAGAAAAAAACAGAAGCAGGACACAAACCCATCTCCCTAGAACACAAATTATTTAGTTTGTTTGTCTGTCAATATGGATATAAATTGGCAAAAACATACTCCTCCTCAACTGTCATCAGTGTTGCCAGATTGGGCTGGTTCCCGCCCAATTGGGCTGCTTAGGATGGCCGGGTGCAGGTAAAAATGGCATCTATCAGAAAAACCTTCCCACTGCCATATAAATTAATAGAATTGGGCTGGTTTTTGATCACTTTTTGGGCTGGAAATCATCAGCCTCATCTGGCAACCCTGACTGTCATACTTAATTGTAACACCATTGACGGTAACACCGTTGACATTTCAGCCATTTTTATGTTGTTGTGCTAACTGAGGACCTCAGAAGTTCCACCACAACACCTTAATCAATTAATGTATCTGTATGCTTTATCTGTGTTTTTCTACATGTGATTTCTAATTCAGATTCTTATGAATATGTTGATAACACCGTTGACAGGCAATTTTCCCGCTATGAGAACATGAAAAAGAATGGATTAAATTATGGAAGGATGGAGCTCAATATTTACCAAAAAGTCTTCCCGTATCCTGCCAAAGAGGTTATGACATCACGTGATGTTATTCGTATGGCCTTAGACCAAACCATTACTGATTTATGGAGGAGGTTTCAGACCGTGACACCGTTAACACAGTTTTCGTGGACAAACACAAAATGGCAAATTTCATGTATAATGGAAAGGACAGTGGTCTTTCTGACAGTTTTGTCATATTGTGATGATTACTGTGAATCAACATTTGCAATCGTCTTGGGCAAAACAAGTTTCTTTACATGCTAATATGAAGACTGAATCTGACATTTGGAAAACAGGACGGCATGAAAACGCCCAAAACCAGTATTAAATATTCATTCTTGCTGAGGGAAATAATGCTATGTCTACACCTTCTGTATTATATGAAGGATAAATGTTTTCTAATGTCCAAAACATCATTGGATGCAGTTAATAGTTAGTGGAATTGCCAAATAAAATCCACATACGAGCGATTCTATGATTCCCCTACGCTTTTGGCAAAAGCAAAATGTAATTTATCAGTATTTCTTTTCAACTAAATGACCTAGATGTTTACATAGTGTATATATTTAAGTTTCCAAACAAACAAATTGCCAAGCTTAATCTTAAATCATTTGATAAATACTCTAATGAAAGCGAACATTTGCTTAATTATTTTGTCAACAGTGTTATGGACAAATACTATGTCATTTCAAACATATATAAAAATACTACAGAGTTGAAACAATATATGTTTGAAAGTGCGTATGTCCCTTAGCAGTAATGTTGTCTTTAATCTGTGCAACTGATATAGAAAATGTGATTGTTGAGCTTCATAAGTAGGATTTTATGAGTCACTGTGATACAGACTGAGACATTTTTCATCATAAATCCCTGTAACGTCTGATTTGAATATAGTTACCCTCCTTACACAAGACTTCCTTCTCCAGAGATAATCCCTATTGTATGTTCATAGGATTTTTCCAACACATAAGGGATCAATAGCGCAAAAACACTTTCAAAACAGTCAACGGTGTTACTCAACGGTGTTACGGTCAACAGTGCAGGGGAACAAGTCGGCACTTTTTTAGGAGAAAAAACAGAGCAGAGCAGACAAACCCATCTCCCTAGAACACAAATTATTTAGTTTGTTTGTCTGTCAATATGGATGTAAATGGGCAAAAACACACTCCTCCTCAACTGTCATCAGTGTTGCCAGATTGGGCTGGTTCCCGCCCAATTGGGCTGCTTAGGATGGCCGGGTGCGGGTAAAAAATGGCATCTATCAAAAACCTTCCCACTGCCATATAAATCAATAGAATTGGGCTGGTTTTTAGGGCGGATTTTGATCACTTTTTGGGCTGGAAATCATCAGCCTCATCTGGCAACCCTGACTGTCATACTTAATTGTAACACCATTGACGGATAACACCGTTGACATTTCAGCCATTTTTATGGTGTTGTGCTAACTGAGGACCTCAGAAGTTCCACCACAACACCTTAATCAATTAATGTATCTGTATGCTTTATCTGTGTTTTTCTACATGTGATTTCTAATTCAGATTCTTATGAATATGTTGATAACACCGTTGACAGGCAATTTTCCCGCTATGAGAACATGAAAAAGAATGGATTAAATTATGGAAGGATGGAGCTCAATATTTACCAAAAAGTCTTCCCGTATCCTGCCAAAGAGGTTATGACATCACGTGATGTTATTCGTATGGCCTTAGACCAAACCATTACTGATTTATGGAGGAGGTTTCAGACCGTGACACGGTTAACACAGTTTTCGTGGACACACACAAAATGGCAAATTTCATGTATAATGGAAAAGACAGTGGTCTTTCTGACAGTTTTTGTCATATTGTGATGATTACTACAGCATGAATCAACATTTGCAATCGTCTTGGGTAAAACAAGTTTCTTTACATGCTAATATGAAGACTGAATCTGACATTTGGAAAACAGGACGGCATGAAAACGCCCAAAACCAGTATTAAATATTCATTCTTGCTGAGGGAAATAATGCTATGTCTACACCTTCTGTATTATATGAAGGATAAATGTTTTCTAATGTCCAAAACATCATTGGATGCAGTTAATAGTTAGTGGAATTGCCAAATAAAATCCACGGACTTAAAAGTGTAGGCGAATTAGAGAATCACTCATATACTCTCTCCTCTCTCTCTCTCTCCTCTCTCTCTCTATCTCTCTCTCTCTCTCTCTCTCTCTCTCTCTCTTTCTATCTTTATCTCTATCTCTCTGCCTCTCCCTCTCCCTCTCTTTCTCTCGCACACACGCACACATGCACGCACATACACACACACACACACACACACACACACACACACACACACATACACACACACACACACACACACACACACACACACACACACACACACACACACATGCACACACACTGTCTTGTGAACTTGAAGTTAACCAACTACATGGGCTTCATCTAAATACATTTCCATATGTTGTTGCCAGCCACATCTGGCCCTTTAGTCAATGTTCTTCGCCAATATTTTGTCGCCATGGGCCAAAATAATTGCCCACCCCTGATCTAACGGGTAAAAGGGGGTAACTACAACACATTCATGCCAGTTGACACAGTATGGGTGCGTTCCAATATGCGTCCTTGCTCCTCCACTTGTGCTTGTGGCCTCGTACCAGGAAGTAATATGTCATGATGACATCACTGACAACAGCATTATATTTCAATATCTTGCAAAAGCTCAATTGTAAAGTCTTTTTCTCATTTGCAATTGGGATGGTGAATGAAAAACAGTCCCCCAAAAGTTGTTTTGGCTAGGCTGACAGCTGGGAAACTTTATTGTTTTCTCCACGGAGGAGGGGCCAGGAGGCGGGTCGAGGTCACAAGCACAAGTGGAGGAATGAAGGTTGCATATTGGAACGCACCCTATGTTTCTAAAGCATCACAACTCAACCAGCTAACTCTCTGTCAAGACCAGCATCCAATGGGACAGCAGCGTTTCGCTGTCTATCAAAAGCAGCGTCGAGTCAGACACATGTGAGTGATTCTCTAATTCGCCTACACTTTTAAGTCCGTGGATTTTATTTGGCAATTCCACTAACTATTAACTGCATCCAATGATGTTTTGGACATTAGAAAACATTTATCCTTCATATAATACAGAAGGTGTAGACATAGCATTATTTCCCTCAGCAAGAATGAATATTTAATACTGGTTTTGGGCGTTTTCATGCCGTCCTGTTTTCCAAATGTCAGATTCAGTCTTCATATTAGCATGTAAAGAAACTTGTTTTGCCCAAGACGATTGCAAATGTTGATTCACAGTAATCATCACAATATGACAAAACTGTCAGAAAGACCACTGTCCTTTCCATTATACATGAAATTTGCCATTTTGTGTTTGTCCACGAAAACTGTGTTAACGGTGTCACGGTCTGAAACCTCCTCCATAAATCAGTAATGGTTTGGTCTAAGGCCATACGAATAACATCACGTGATGTCATAACCTCTTTGGCAGGATACGGGAAGACTTTTTGGTAAATATTGAGCTCCATCCTTCCATAATTTAATCCATTCTTTTTCATGTTCTCATAGCGGGAAAATTGCCTGTCAACGGTGTTATCAACATATTCATAAGAATCTGAATTAGAAATCACATGTAGAAAAACACAGATAAAGCATACAGATACATTAATTGATTAAGGTGTTGTGGTGGAACTTCTGAGGTCCTCAGTTAGCACAACAACATAAAAATGGCTGAAATGTCAACGGTGTTACCGTCAATGGTGTTACAATTAAGTATGACAGTCAGGGTTGCCAGATGAGGCTGATGATTTCCAGCCCAAAAAGTGATCAAAATCCGCCCTAAAAACCAGCCCAATTCTATTGATTTATATGGCAATGGGAAGGTTTTTCTGATAGATGCCATTTTTACCCGCACCCGGCCATCCTAAGCAGCCCAATTGGGCGGGAACCAGCCCAATCTGGCAACACTGATGACAGTTGAGGAGGAGTGTGTTTTTGCCCATTTACATCCATATTGACAGACAAACAAACTAAATAATTTGTGTTCTAGGGACATGGGTTTGTCTGCTCTGTTTTTTCTCCTAAAAAAGTGCCGACTTGTTCCCCTGCACTGTTGACCGTAACACCGTTGAGTAACACCGTTGACTGTTTTGAAAGTGTTTTTGCGCTATTGATCCCTTATGTGTTGGAAAAATCCTATGAACATACAATAGGGATTATCTCTGGAGAAGGAAGTCTTGTGTAAGGAGGGTAACTATATTCAAATCAGACGTTACAGGGATTTATGATGAAAAATGTCTCAGTCTGTATCACAGTGACTCATAAAATCCTACTTATGAAGCTCAACAATCACATTTTCTATATCAGTTGCACAGATTAAAGACAACATTACTGCTAAGGGACATACGCACTTTCAAACATATATTGTTTCAACTCTGTAGTATTTTTATATATGTTTGAAATGACATAGTATTTGTCCATAACACTGTTGACAAAATAATTAAGCAAATGTTCGCTTTCATTAGAGTATTTATCAAATGATTTAAGATTAAGCTTGGCAATTTGTTTGTTTGGAAACTTAAATATATACACTATGTAAACATCTAGGTCATTTAGTTGAAAAAAAATACTGATAAATTACATTTTGCTTTTGCCAAAAGCGTAGGGGAATCGTAGAATCGCTCATGTATTAAGCTGCCCCACAAGAGTGCCTTCCAATCAGATTGGAGAATGAGGCAGCATGAGGCTTTCCTGCTGGCTGTGACTAAAGCTGTGACTGTGTCTGTGTCTGTGTCTGTGTCTGTGTCTGTGTCTGAAGATTTGCCTGTGTCTGTGTCTGTGTCTGTGACTACAGCTATGGCTTTGACTGTGTCTGTGTCTGTGACTGTGTCTGTGACTATGGCCATGGCTATGGCTGTGTCTGTGACTGCATCTGTGTATGTGGCTGTGGCTGTAGCTGTGTCTTTAGCTGTGTCTGTGTCTTCACATTATCTTCTCTGCTCTGAGGACGACCAGAGAGAGAATCAAAGATGGCAGCTCCCCTTTTAACTGGCAGGGTGTTGCTGTAGTGGGCCAACCCTTTGTCACACGCTCGCTTTTCTTCATTTTGTCTCTTGTCTCCCTCGCTTATCTCTCTTGCTCCTACTTACTTACTTACACTCTCTTTCTTTCTCTCTCTCTCTCTCTCTCTCCCTCTCTCTTTCTCTCTCTCTCTCTCTCTCTCCATGTCTGTTGCTTTTTCTCTCCCTCTGCTGTCTCTTTCTCTTGCTCTCTCCTCTCTCTCTTACTTGCTCTCTCTCCCATTTGCTCTCTCTTTTTCGCCCGCCCCATCTCTCTCTCCCTCTCTCTCTTTCCCCTTTGTCTTTCCGCTCCGTTTCATATCCCTTCTTCCCTTATTTAGACGTGACTCTGCACTATCCTATTTAGAGCCTATCACCTCGCTCAGATACACTCTCATCTCATCTCTAAAATGTTCCCCTCTTTCCTTTACTCTCCCTCTGTCTACCTCCACCCGGCTATGTCTCTTACCATCTTCTCTTCTCTTCTCTTCTCTTCTCTCCTCTCCTCTCCTCTCCTCTCCTCTTCTCTTCTCTTCTCTTCTCTTCTCTTTCTTTTATCTCTCCACATCTCGCAATCTCTTTCTTCCCCTTTTCTCTCCATCACACATTCTCATTCAGTTCTTTGCTTCACCTCCTCTCTCTCCGCTCCCCCACTTTTCACCTTGATTTCTCTTCTCTCTCTCTCTCTCTCTCTCTCTCCCTCTCTCCCATTCTCTCTCTCGCTCTCTCTCTCCCATTCTCTGTCTCTCTCGCTCTCTCCCTCTCTCTCTCTCTCTCTCTCTCTCTCTCTCTCTCTCTCACTCTCCCCC
>NC_085863.1:12418469-12423469 GCF_034702125.1 Engraulis encrasicolus | reverse complement strand
GACTCGCCTCTTTAATCTTCACTTACTAGTCCAGTGGTGCTCAAACTGTGGTACGTGTACCACTGGTGGTACTTGAGACATCTCTGGTGGTACTTGGAAGAATTTTTTTTGTTTGTGCATTGATTTGAAGGCTGATCAAGTTATTGCAGTTGAAAATGTCTCTTTGGTCTCACATTTTGTAATATTGAATTGTATGAATCTGAAAACATAATGCAGAATAATACTAGGCAAGCAAGAAATTTAAAAACCAACGTGCACTGAATGTGACCGTAGCTGTTGATGCCATTATGAACCTCTCCTGTATTGACTGCCAAAAATGAATATGGAAGGACTTTACCACGATATTCTAATGTTGGTTGTCATGGTGGTACTCGGAGAGCTCAATATTTTCTCAGGTGGTACTTCACACAAAAAGTTTGAGAACCACTGCACTAGTCCTTTCCTGTGACGAACCAGATTTTTAAGTGCAGGAGGGCGGCGGAGGATATCTTTCTCTTCAACAGAATTTTACACCTTTTGTGGAGCAAACAGGTTGATTCATTGGGGGTTGAATCATCAGATTAATGTCCAATAAGGATAATTACAGGCCTTGCGGAGCTGATGTCTTCTAATGCTGTCTGCGGAGAGCGTCTGATTGACATGTCCTCTATGGGTATCACGCCCACTTTACTTCGCCGCCTTTCACTGGTGATATTTTTCTCCCTCTGTTCCTCTTACGATATTCTCTTTCTCCCTCTCTCCCTCTCTCCCTCTCTCGCTCTCTCTCTCTCTGCCTTTCTCTCTGTCTTTCTCTCTGTCTTTCTCTCTCTCTCTCTCTCTCTCTCTCTCTCTCTCTCTCTCTCTCTCTCTCTCTCTTTCTCTCTCCCTCTCTGTCTTTCTCTCTGTCTTTCTTTCTCTCTCTCTCTCTCTTTCTCTTTCTCTTCCTCTCTCTCTCTCTTCTCTCTCTCTCTCTCTGTCTTTCCCTCTTTTCCTCTTACGGTATTCTCTCCACATTTATCTGAAGTGGAGTGCCTTGCACTGACGTCTGTCTCTCTGCTTGCTTTTTTCTCTCTCTGTCTCTTTCTCTGTCACTCTTTCTCTCCCTCTTTCTCTTTCTCTATTTGTCTCTCTCTCTTTCTCTGTCTCTCTGTCTCTTTCTTTCTTTCTCACTCACTCACTTGCTCTCTCTCTCTCTCTCTCTCTCTCTCTCTCTCTGTTTGCCTCTTTCACTTTCTCTTTTTCTTTCCCTCCCCCTTGTCTCTCTCTCCTTAGCACACACACACACACCAACACACACACACACATGCACACACGCAACACACACACACACACACCAACACACACACACACATGCACACACGCAAATACGTCTTTCTCTCACGCAGACCCCTTCTACTACTCTCCCATTCACGCTCCTCTCTTTCCTCTCCACTCTCCTCCTCCTCCTCACTCTCCTCTCCACTCTCCTCTCCTCCTCACTCTACCCTCACTCTTCTCTTTCTCTTCTCACTTTCCTCTCCACTCTCCTCTCTCTCTCCTCTCTCTCTTCTCTCTTCTCTTTCCTCTCCACTCTCCTCTCTCCTCCTCACTCTCCTCTTTCTCTCCCCTCTCCCCCCTCTCTCTCTCTCCTCTCTCTCGTCTCTCTTCTCTCTCCTCACTCTCCTCTCTCGTCTCTTCTCTCTCTTCTCTCTCCTCTCCCCTCTCCTCTCTCTCTTCTCTCTTCTCTCCCCTCACTCTCCTCTCTCCTCTCTCCCCTCTCCTCTCCCCT
Source organism: Engraulis encrasicolus (assembly GCF_034702125.1). Classification (NCBI taxonomy): domain Eukaryota; kingdom Metazoa; phylum Chordata; class Actinopteri; order Clupeiformes; family Engraulidae; genus Engraulis; species Engraulis encrasicolus. The sequence goes on along the minus strand of NC_085863.1, from coordinate 12,421,722 downwards.
CTCCTCTCTCTCTCTCTCTCTCTCTCCTCTCCACTCTCCTCTCTCTCTCGTTTGCCGTTGCCTGATAAATCTGCTTCTAAATATAGCTCCGCGTGTGTGTTTTTCTCGCCGGGCCGGCCTGAGATTACTGGCATTGAGAGTGAATGGACAGCAGGCATGAGAGAGGAGGGGAGGAGGGATGGAGAGAGGGATGGAGAGTGGAGGAGTGGAGGATGGGGAGGGCAGAGTGAAGGAAGAGAGTGAAGGATGGTAGAGAACGAGGATAAGGATAGGAGGGGGTGAGGAGGAGAGGAGGAGTAAGAGGAAGAGGATGAATAGGGAACGCACACAAGAGAATGAGAGAGGAAAGGAAGATGAACGAGGAAGGGGAGGAAGGGAGGGAAGATATCGGAAGATGGGGGAGAATACAGGAGTGGAAGAGGACAGGAGGGGAGAGGAGGGGAGGGGAGGGGAGGGGAGGATGGGAGGAGGAGAAGAAAATAAAAAAGGAGAGGAAGAAGGGAAGAGGCGGGTTTGAGGAGGAAAAGGAGAAAGAGAGAAAGAAAGGAGGGACGATGAGAGATGATGGGAGCAGGAGAGGAAGAAGGGGACGAGAAGATGGGAGGAGGAGAGGAGGAGATGATGGGAGGAGGAGAGGAAGAAGGGGAGGAGAAGATGGGAGGAGGAGAGGAGGAGATGATGGGAGGAGGAGAGGAGGAGAAGATGGGAGGAGGAGAGGAGGAAGGGGAGGAGAAGATGGGAGGAGGAGAGGAGGAAGGGGAGGAGAAGATGGGAGGAGGAGAGGAGGAAGGGGAGGAGAAGATGGGAGGAGGAGGAGAGGAGGAATGGTGACTTCCTGGTGTTTCTATCTCTCCTCCCCGAGGCCTGTGCTTGTCCTATTATCCACAGTAAATATATAAATATATTATACTACATACATCCCTCCCCACTCATCTCATCCCCCAAGCACTGCATTACACACTTACCGACTGGATTTGTCCACAAATATTTGTCTGGCACACTCTTGAGTGTGTGTGTGTGTGTGCGTGTGTGTGTGCGTGCATGCGTGCGTGCGCGCGCGCGTGTGTGTGTGCGTACATGTGCGTGTGTGTGTGCATATGTGTATGCGTGTGTGTGTGCGTGTGTGTGTGTGTGTGTGTGTGTGTGTGTGTGTGTGTGTGTGTGTGTGTGTGTGTGTGTGCGTGCCTGCGTGCGCACGTATATGTGTGTGTGTGTGTGTGTGTGTGCGTGTATGTGTGTGTGCGTGCCTGCGTGCGCACGTATATGTGTGTGTGTGTGTGTGTGTGTGTGTGTGTGCGTGCCTGCGTGCGCACGTGTGTGTGTGTGTGTGTGTGTGTGCGCGTGCGCGTGTGCGTGTGTGTGTGTGTGTGTGTGTGTGTGTGTGTGTGTGTGTGTGTGTGTGTGTGTGTGTGTGTGTGTGTGTGTGTGTGCGCGCGCACACATGTGTGTGTGTGTGTGTGTGTGTGTGTGTGTGTGTGTGTGTGTGTGTGTGTGTGTGTGTGTGTGTGTGTGTGTGTGTGGTGGCTGGTGGACCAGGGGAAGATGACGCTTGTGGATTAAAGGATCAGGTGTTTGGCTTTCTCATTTCGGGCTGGCCCCTGTGTGTGTGTGTGTGTGTGTGTGTGTGTGTGTGTGTGTGTGTGTGTGTGTGTGTGTGTGTGTGTGTGTGTGTGTGTGTGTGTGTGTGTGTGTGTGTGTGTGTGTGTGTGTGTGTGTGTGTGTGTGTGTGTGTGTGTGTGGCCTCTGTTGCATTCATCTCTTCAGTTGAGGCGTGCAAGAGACACGTACAGACGTAGCTGAACACGGCTTAACACCCCTCCTACCCCACTCCTCATCCCCCGCCCCCCCCTTCCCTACCCACTCCTCTATCATGTCTCTTCCCCCTCCACTAGACTGGGGCCGCATCAGGCCCGCATCAGGGCCGCATCAGGCCCGCATCAGGGCCGCATCAGGCCCGCATCAGGGCTGAGTCCGGTGTTCTCTCATCTCTTCAGAGTAGGCGTTGAGGAGACTCGTACATGGGTCATTCCACGTGAAATCAGACACTTTGGGACCCGACCGACACAGATTTCAATCATACTTGCTGTGCCTGTTTAGTAGCAAGGTAGCACCCCAGAAATGCATTTTTGTGAATCTGACACCAATATTAAGGGAGAAACAGACTAGCAAAGGTGGATGAGGGTAGGACACTATGCATTCAGCCTGGGTTATATCAGTCAGTGTAAGTCACAAAAAGATGTCTGTGGTGTTATTTGAAAGCTCTTTTCTGGCTCTACAAATTACACACACAGCATCATGTTGGTCGGGTCCCAAAGTGTCTGATTTCACGTGAAATGACCCACATACGTGCGTAGCTGAACACGGCTTAACTCACCTCCCTACCCAATCCTCTATCATGTCTCTTCCCCCTCCATCAGACTAGGGCCGCATCAGGGCCGCATCAGGGCCGCATCAGGGCAGAGTCCGGTGTTCTCTCATCTCCTCAGATGAGGTGTTGAGGAGACACGTACGTAGCTGAACACGGCTTGACTCTATCGCCACTCATCCTTTTGCACTGCGATAACTAGAGAACGGTTGAAAGTACAGTACAAGAGAATGGCAAAACCCAAAAAAATATTTAACTTAAGGGGGGGTGTAAAATAAGACAGTGGGACAGTATCACTTCAAGTCCATCTCAGCTTTACTGCCTCTCCCCCTCTTCTGTCATGTCTCTTCTTCACCATCCATCAGACTTACGGCCACGTTAGGGCCGCATCAGACTTGTGGCGTGAACACGCCAGCCGGTTTGAGATTAGGTGACTGCGTTAACACTTTTGTCTGTCGGCCTTGTCTGATGCGCCTTCTGTGACCTACTGTGCCGAGCACCATTGACACCAGCCCGTTACATGGCTTGAGTTTCAGTGCGAGTCTGACTCTGATTCCGATTACATGTTGGAATCCAATCCTTTCTGACACCGATCCAATTTTACTTCCTTAATCTAATACTGACTCCTGACACTTCCCGACATTCAAGATATACATTCATACCTTGCTGTTTGTTTTACTGCATGGTGAACAGGTGGACCTGGGCTGAGTTTCTCAAAAGAGAAGTTGTTAGCCTGTTAGCAACTTCGGTAGTTGCCAATGGGAAAATGCATTGGATGCATTCGCAGTTGACTAATTGATATGTAATGTACTGTAGTCAATAAAATAAAATAAAACATACTTGAAAGAGTAATAGACCCATAGACTCATGGTTCGGATGTATGTCACA
>NC_085863.1:12403469-12413469 GCF_034702125.1 Engraulis encrasicolus | reverse complement strand
TGCATGCGTGTGAGTGCATATTTACATGCATGCATGTGTAGGTGTGCTTGTTTGTGTGTGTGTGTGTGCGTGCGTGTGTGCTTGCGTGCATGCGTGTGAGTGCATATATGCATGCATGTGTAGGTGTGCTTGTTTGTGTGTGTGTGTGCGTGTGCATGTTTGCATGCGTGTTTGCATGTGTGCGTGTGTTCATGTGTGCATCTGCTGCATGTGTATGTCTGCATGCCTGTGTACGTATATATGTGTAGGTGTGCTTGTTTATGTGTGTGTGTGTGTGTGTGTGTGTGTGTGTGTGTGTGTGTGTGTGTGTGTGTGTGTGTGTGTGTGTGTGTGTGTGCGCTACATGTGTATATGTGCATGCTTGTGTACGTATGCATGCGTGTGTGCGTGTGTGCGTGCGTGCGTCTGCGACATGTGTGTGCGCATGTTTGTGTACGGCAGGTGTATTTACCAGCCTCTTCTCTTGGATCCTAAAGCCTGTAAGACTGTGGGCAAACACACAGCTACATACATTAGCAGGAGGGGTACAAATACACAGGTCAGATCAGGTCATCTGATACCCAGATATTGCTATTTGCTCGGAGATTACACCCCAGTCATACAGTGAAAGTGAAGTGAAAGCCCATTGGAAAACTCCAACTCCCATTGTCATTGTGACACAGCACTCCACAGCACACAAGTGAACACTGCACACTGCACACAACGAAATTGCATTTATGCCTCACCCGTGCAAGGGGGCACTGGTGCACTGAGCACTGGTTGATTACTCCCCCCACCAACCTGGCGGGTCGGGAGTCGAACCGGCAACCTCTGGGATGCAAGTCTGACGCCCTAACCGCTCACTCATGACTGCCCATACTACATACTACAGATTGCAGAGATTACTCCCCAGTCATACTACAGATTGCAGAGATTACTCCCCAGTCATACTACAGATTGCAGAGATTACTCCCCAGTCATACTACAGATTGGGGGCTGATTGTGTTGTTGTTATTGCCTGGCTCTTGTCCGACCTGTAGTTCCGCGCAGCTTCGTGAGCTCCACTCCTAGCTCTGGGAGCATGTAGCAGGATTCCATTTCTCCAGTCAAATAAAATAATCGCAGCATTTATTTATTATTTATTCATTTTTTTAGCCAATTCTTTTTGGTTTTCTTCCTTTTCTTTCTTTTCTTGCTTTACCTAATGGACTACCCTCCTCAAGGAAGCCCTCTGTATCCAGACATATGATGTCATTTAGGTGCCGTTTCCACTTAGCAGGATATTTTTATATGTGAGTATTTTTTTCTCGTGGTTAGGTGGAAACACAAGTGGTTAAAATATAAAAATTTTATATTTATTTTATATATTTTTATTTTTTTATTTATTAAATACTCCATTGTAACAAATGCGTTTTAGCCCCCGAAATGGGATATTTTTAAAGCCTGCTTTTTTATATCTAGATTTTAAAAATCTGGAACGTGAAAGCGGAAGGCCAAAACCAATGTAACCAGGAGAAAAAATATCCACATATAAAAACCCACATGGAAACAGCCATTTAGTCTAGTTCATTTCATCATTACCAGCTGCCATTCTGCCTGGCCTGAGGCCTTGTCATTTGCTTTAGTCGTACAAGGAGCTGTATACAGTAATGACAATGAAAGCCTTTGCAGTCATGAAGTGCCAGGCAGCTATAGCTCTTAATGGCAGTAAGCAATCAGGTAGCTTGTGTGCAGTGGTTCTCAACCTTTTTTGAACAAATGCCCCATGCACCTCATCCAAATGCCGTGTACAGACCAAGAGCGAACGGAGCGAACAAATCGACGGAAGTCATTATTTCTCTATGGAGGACACGCAACCAGCGCTACCAAAAGCGAATTCGCCAGGAGTGAAGCTTCTTGAGCGACAAGAGCGAATTTTGACGATTAAACTCAATCTAATCGTAGGCGAATTTGCTCTCACGCTGCGAATGTTCATATCTCCGACTGTCCCAGGCTGTCAAGCCAGAGCCGTTATGTGATTAGAATCAAACATGTCAATGCTGCGTCTGGAGCGAGTACAGCGAACTCAAGGCGAACTTCTTCTGCTACCCACGCTACCAGGCAGCGTAGTTCGCTCTTGGTCTGTACACGGCATTAGCCTCCCAACGCCCCCCTTAGTATTAAAAAAAAAATCAATGGACCTATGCCCTCAATGACAACTAAGCACCACCCCCTCTCGACTGTAGCCTTCTCAACGCCCCCTGGGGGGCTCTACCACCCCCGTTGAGAAACACAATGTTAGCGTATAAAACATTACTGCTAAGAGCTGCCAGCTTTGCAGCTGTGACCAAGATGTATGCCACAGGAACGCCTGTTTGTGACATAATCATCGTAGCTCAGGGGTCTTTTGTGTGTGTGTGTGTGTGTGTGTGTGTGTGTGTGTGTGTGTGTGTGTGTGTGTGTGTGTGTGTGTGTGTGTGTGTGTGTGTGTGTGTGTGTTTCTATGTGTGTGTGTGTGTGTGTGTGTGTGTGTGTTTCTATGTGTGTGTGTGTTTCTGTGTCTGCATCTGCATCTGCCTCTGCATCTGCGTCTGTGTCTGTGTCTGCATCTGAGTGTATGACTGTGTGTGTGTGTGTGCAAGGTTCATGTGTGTGATGTTTAGAATCTAAAAGACCCTGTTCGCTTGTTGACTTCGGTAATGCTTGCCCGTGCATGCTTGGGGGTGGGGGGGTGGTGGGGTTGTGGGTTGGCAGAGATCCACGAACGAGTCAAAGCTGTTGCTCCCAAATTGGCTCCCTACAGCACAGGCTCTTGAGCCGGGACGGGAGGAGAGGAGAGGAGAGGAGAGGAGAGGGGGGTAGAGAAGAGGAGAGGAGAGGAGAGGAGGGTAGAGGAGAGGAGGGTAGGAGAGGAGAGGAGAGGAGGGTAGAGGAGAGGAGGGTAGAGGAGGAGAGGAGAGGAGGGGAGAGGAGAGGAGAGGAGGGGAGAGGAGAGGAGAGGAGGAGAGATGAGGAGAGGAGAGAAGAGGAGAGGAGGGGAGAGAAGAGGAGAGGAGAGGAGTGGAGGGTAGAGAAGAGGAGAGGAGAGGAGAGGAGGGTAGATGAGAGGAGAGGAGAGGAGAGGAGGGTAGAGGAGAGGAGAGGAGAGCAGAGGAGAGGAGATGAGAGGGGAGAGGAGAGGAGAGGAGGAGTCGGGAATTCAGGAGAGGAGGATAGAAGAGAGCAGAGGAGGGTAAAAGAGAGGAGAGGAGTGGGGGATTCAGGAGAGGAGGATAGAAGAGAGCAGAGGAGAGGAGGGTAGAGCAGAGAGGAAAGGAGAAGAGAGGAGAGGAGGATAGAAGAGAGAGGAGGAGAGGAGGGTAGATGAGAAGAGAGGAGGGTAGAGGAGAGGAGGATAGAAGAGAGAGGAGGAGAGGAGGGTAGATGAGAAGAGAGGAGGCTAGAGGAGAGCAGAGAGCCAGTGCTGTTCAGACTAATTAGGTCCCCATTAAGATTAATAGCCCAATCACCTGCCGCCATTCAACAACACTTAACGCGGCTTTAAGTAAACTGTGCACAGCCTGGGGGAGAGAGGGGCAGGCCCTACTCCAAACCCACTCTCTACCACACGCTCAAAGGCTGCAGAATATACAGACTGACAGAGAGATTAGTAGATAGATAGATAGATAGATAGATAGATAGATAGATAGATAGATAGATAGATAGATAGATAGATAGATAGATAGATAGATAGATAGATGGACGGACGGACGGACGGACGGACGGACGGACAGACAGACAGACAGACAGATAGATAGATAGATAGATGCATAGACATAGCAGGTCACGTCACTCCAGTGATAGATTGCCACATCGCCTATCCATTGCGCAACCTGTTTTTGTCAGTGACCCATGTATGCATGCATGCTTGGATTTGCACTGTTTCACCCCTGCGCCTGACCTGCCTCTGAGCGATGAAAGTGTTTTGGGTCGTGACATGCTTGCCCCAGGCTAAACCGCTGTGGGAGTCAGCATTGCCCAACGACAGAAGCTTATAAATATAAATGATCGAGATCACACAGCGAATGTTAAGTTTATAAGCTTTGACTGAGGCATTTGAAATGCCAGTTGTGTTTTCATGTTGTTTGCTTACTGGAGGCTATACCCGGCTTTGATTCAAGGTAACAATTCAATTTATTTTCATTTGAATTCAGCCGTGTTCACTTCTGAAGCACTATTAACGACTGGCTATTAAGCAAACGAAAATAACAAATGAACCAACAAAAAAAATGATTACGTACGTAAGCACCCGGGGGGGATGGTTGAAAATCTGGAGCGGAGAGTGTTGTGTCAAATCAACATAACCTGCATGGCCGCTGCTAAGCTTTTGGAGGCCCTAAGCATTACTGGTCCGGAGGCCCCCCTCATAATTAAATAATAATAAAAATAATAATCTACTAACTAAAAAATACCTATATGTTTTGCAATGTAATTCAATTTTAATTTCACGATGTTTTTTAGTCAATCTCATTTTACTGTAAGAGGCCCCAATTTTGGGTATAAAGTGGTTGGTGCCCTAGGCCAGTGTTTCCCAACCTTTTTTGTCTTGCGTACCCCCTAAGCATCTTAGTTGTGCCCTGAGTACCCCCTAATTCATGTTCTATATAGTTTTCTCTGTCCTGATGTGACTGCTCCATACATTTGTTACAATAATAAAAAAAATTCCAAGTACCCCCTGTGGTGTGCTCGCGTACCCCTAGTGGTACACGTACCCCTGGTTGGGAACCACTGCCCTAGGCGCTCTGTGTACTCTGCTTATGCTTAGCGGCAGCCCGGATCACCTGGACCGCGTTCTACTGACTAAACATATTCTGGCGCCGGCTCTGAAAAGCTCTCTCTGCACTCTCTGAACCAAACAAACCAACAAAACTCTGGCCCTGTATTTGACAACATGGTGCCAGGCAGGGCTTCTGGCCCACAGGAAAAAAAAAAGTTAATTCGAAACTCCGTCCAGAGAGCCAATTGAAAGGTGGTTGTGCAAGTTGAGATTTAAAAGAAATGTCACCACTTTCTTTTTGTAGCAGTCCACATTTAAATGATTATCATATTTGATTCGGTTGGGTACCACAAAACACAATGTAATATGAAAAAGTGGTAGTTGATATTCCCCATAAGGCAATGCATGACATGACATCATGTTGGGGACTGGAGACCCAATGCTATAGCCTCTCTGCTGAGGGGGTGTCCTTAAAGGGACACTCCACCCATTTTGCATTAGGCTTTCCATTGATAGACACCCAGTCATACTTTTGAATGGTCTTTCAAAAATCTCTCAATTCCCCCTGAGATTGGAGAAATCCACATTCATCTCTTAACACTTCCTATGTCAATGATGTAAAAATGGTCATTTTGCATCATCGACATAGGAAGTGTAAGAGAGGTGGATTTCTGTTGAGACTACAAGCCTTTTTCCCACCTTTTCAACCCCGCCCATAGGGGGTTGGACCTAATGCTCTAACAGACCTATCACAGATCAGTGTCCCAGTGCTTTTGAAATCACTGGCATTGAGGCTCCAGTAAGCAGTGTTGCCAGATTGGGCTGTTTCCCACCCAATTGGGCTGTTTGGGATGGCCGTCTGCGGGTAAAAATGGCATTTTACAGGAAAACTCGCCCAATCTTTCCCATCGACATCAATAGAATTGGGCGGGATTTAGTGCTTCCAGGCGGGTTTTGAGCATTTTTGGGGCTGGAAATCATCAGCCTCATCTGGCAACACTGCCAGTAAGTCACTGGCATAGCTGGAAAGGAGAAGTTGGAGCACACTGCAGCTTAGTTTTCAAGACTTTATTTTATGCACACACCCGACCAACGTTTCGGTGTTGCTACACCTTCTTCAGAGTCAAATGATAGCAAGAGAGAGACACACATTTCAGGACTTGACATTCACAGGTGATCCCACTTGGTTTGGCTAAATTGGTCTCATCTCATTGCAGGTAATTGACCCCACCCCCCAACACCAGGACAAGATTGCAGACAATTAGACAGAGAGGTTTTGTGGAAAGGCATTTTGGATTCATACTCTAAATTCAGTGGAGCCTCAGGGCATAAATGAGGAACACAATATGTCTTGCTCTCTGTAACAAATTGTTCCAGCATCGCGGCTGTGGTCTTCTAATAATTGTAGCTGTGGTTTTATTGACAATGTTCTTTGTGTATTGTTTTTTCACTTTTTTATTTTGTTTTGGGAAGTTGGCAAGCTGTCTAATTGTCTACAATCTTGTCCTGGTTTTGGGGGGTGGGGTCAATTACCTGCAATGAGATCAGACCAATTTAGCCAAACCAAGTAGGATCACCTGTGAATGTCAAGTCTTGAAATGTGTGTCTCTCTCTTGCCATCATTTGACTCTGAAGAAGGTGTAGCAACACAGAAACGTTGGTCGCGTGTGTGCACAAAATAAAGTCTTGAAAACTAAGCTGCAGTGTGCTCCAGCTTCTCCTTTCCAGTGATGTCTGTCCCACTGTGATGCACCTGCAAGCAGGGTTGCCAGATGAGGCTGATGATTTCCAGCCCAAAAAATGCTCAAAACCCGCCCAATTCTATTGATTTCTATGGCAAAAATTTGGCGGGTTTTTCTGCTAAATGCTATTTTTTACCCGCACACGGCCATCCTAAGCAGCCCAATTGGGCGGGAAACAGCCCAATCTGGCAACACTGCCTGCAAGCTGAGGGAGGGATGATGCATAGAGTCCCAAATAACTGGGTGTGGCCTGTGGAACTTGAGCATTGCCGTGCATTATGGGGATTGTTGTCACAAATCCACAAGCACTAAAAAGTCATTTTCTGCCTTTTCTTGGCCAAGAAGGCACCAAATTAGAAATGTATGTTACTATTCTACTATACATATGACCCACTTTCAGTAACATATTCATGTCTCCACCGGTGGAATGCCCCTTTAATGTGACAACATCACTAAATTCTGTTTAAAAAAGAAATGTCAATACATGGACTCAGATAAAATTCAGCATGATGGATAAAGCGGCGTACACACACAAAGCTAGCTTTTCGCTTGCTCGCCTACTCGCCACTCTTTCATGGCACGTTCGGTGAAAGTTCCCGCGGCTTAAACTGCCAATGAACAGGCGAGAAGTACTGAACTCTACATTCAAATTGGTTACTTGCTTACTCGCCTCGCTCGAAGATAAAATATTTTAAACTTGGGATCCTCCCACATCGCATCGCTTGTACAGTACTCGCCTACTCGCCTGCTAGACTCGCTGAAACACATTGACATTCTATTGAGTTCATTAGCTGAGCGAGTAACTAGCGGCGACGTGTGTGTACGGCCCTTCAGTGAAGTGAACTAGCACCCACTACCTGCACCTTGAAACCTCTGGTGTGCGTTGGTTTCCTCCTCAAAAAAACCTGCACAACCACCTTCAACATCTTTTGTGTATTTGGTCCCAGAGTACTCTCTAAGTGTTGAATGAACACTGCATTTGTCAGTGTTACCCTATTCATTTATACAGGCAGTAAAGGGCACAGAGGCCCATTGCCCATCCATTCTCCCTGCAACACATGCTGTCTCTACTGATCTCTTAGAGGGGCTGTCTTAATTAACGCTTTGCCTTAGCAGCTGAGGCCGTGTTCTCGCTGTGCGTGTGTGTGTGTGTGTGTGTGTGTGTGTGTGTGTGTGTGTGTGTGTGTGTGTGTGTGTGTGTGTGTGTGTGTGTGTGTGTGTGTGTGTGTGTGTGTTCAGACATGCATACATCCAAACGTGCATGCGGTAAGAAGTGGTCCTTGAAGCCCCAGGCCTTGTCAGTTGCAGGTGCAGCTCCAACCCTGTGTTGCCAGATGTGCAATAACGATCATATTTTTGTCCCATCATTTTGTTCTCTGTACGATCAAAAACAGATGATGTACGATCATTTCAGAGATTTTATTTAGTGTTTAGTTAGTTGTTAGTTTAGTTAGTTAGTTGTTTAATTGATCATTTCCTCCAGAAAAAAAACCCAAAAGTGATAATTTTGAGGCTTTGGCACGATAGTTATAGCAGCATATAGCATCTGGCAACGCTGTCCCCAACCCCTTCACCGCCTTCCAGACCCGCTGGGGAGGAACCGTCCACACTTCAGCTTACACAATCACACGTCCCTCCAAATCAAATTTACAACTCTCAACGTTTCTCTTGCATTCATTTGAATTGGTAACATGCAACTTGAAAAGCATGGAAAAAAACCATACATAATGCATGAACTTTCAACACTTCCTCTGTCCTCTCGTTCTTTTCACCCACTCTTGCATGCACTTCTCTGCCCTCCTTTCTGTTTCATCTTGTCCTCTGTCTTTCTTCTCTCTCTGTCTTTCTTCTCTCTCTCTCTCTCTGTATATATATATATATATATATATATATATATATATATATATATATATCAGTGGCGTCTTTTGGTCATAAAAATTAGGGAGGACAAGGAGGTGGTCAGTCGGATAGATGCGAGTAAATGGGGTTAGTAATGGCAGATGCTTAGTATTAGGTTGTAGGCCTACTAGGTAACTTAACTGATATGGCATTGTGTTGTCTGGAAAGCTGACTTATGACATCTATAAAATAATTGCAACAAACTTTGTATAATATATCATACATAACTGCCCAAAGTGTTTGAGGGGAAAGAAAGAGAAGAGTGAAGGAAAATATTATAGAAAGTAGAAAGTTTCATAGGGAGCATATCTAACTTTGACCAAAGGCAGCATGGCATTTCATCCTGCCAGTTGTGTTTTTTTGTTTGTTTGTTTTTTAACCATAGGCACAAATGGACAATTCTGAGGACCCTAGGAATGCCTAGGACATTGAGTGACTTGTATAGCTTGTATAGGGTTTAGGGTTTTGTATAGGGTTTTAAACTCAACTCCTTCCAACATATTCTTACAGATTTTTAAACATTTTAAACCCCCTCCATTATCTTATTTTTAACATCTTATTTATGATCCGTAACGTGGTACGTGGCCTATGGTTGTGGTGGTCGCCTATCCGTTTTGCTTTTGACGGTAGGCCTACCTGCGAGAGCGACAGCTGTGGAAGGAGGAGCTGGCAAGCGTATGGAACAGCGTGCGTCTGGCTATTTCACAAAAAAATACGTCGTACAGATTACTTTGTAAATCCATGCCTAGTGTTCCCAATTCCACCCAAATGAAACTACATAACATGATGTAGGCTACATGTTAGAAGTTTAGCCAGAGACTTTTTATGAAGAGCTTCGTGCTGTCATGTTTCTCGTCTTGAGTCCGGGAGAAAAGAACGCCAGTCTAGGGTCAGTGCATTCATGTGCAGCCAAAAGCATTCTTATTCCCATTTGTAAATAACCCTCTTTTGGGGGAAAAGCACGAATGAGAAACGCAAAGACAAGCATTGAGACTATTATTTGTGCACGTAGGACATGCTGAAACAAGACTACCTTTTAAAAACGTTGGTGATGGTCCGACCGTCCATTTGAATCTTGAATGCGTTTGCATCCGCGCGTCGCTTGCATTGTGTAGTAGAGTGATCGAGTGGCGTGAGTGACTGATATAAACACACTGACCTTTCCATTCGGTTTTCAATCTAAATCCAGGGAGTGATATTGCGCGATTCACAACATGAAAACAGTCGATCTTTCCTTTGTATTATTTATTAAGGGTTCATAAAACATTCGCCAATTACTCCAAACTTCCCACTATCTGGCTGCTGCCGCATTCTTCTCACATTTGTATATCGTTGTCATGACGACCGAGTCCATGCTTGTCGTCTGTCAACCCAACTCGTCATATTCTGATTGGCTTTTGATAAATTCAGCTTCGCTGATAGGCAGATTACTTCCATGGCTCATGACCCGCCCAGAGTAATGGCTCTGGACCCGCCTAAAGGGAGGAAAGTCCTCCCTAAGCTCCATTCACTTCAATGTTAAAAAGTAAAGCCCGCGCTACGGCCGAAATTTCACCATTTATAATGGAAGTCAATGAGGATGGAAGGGAGGACGGTCCTCCAAGGTCTATTATGTGAATTAGAAGCGCTAAAGTATATGTTTTTA
>NC_085863.1:12383469-12390969 GCF_034702125.1 Engraulis encrasicolus | reverse complement strand
TAGATAGTCTTTGTCATCCAATAAAGTCTCAACACTTTCTTCGTTATTGTCTGTCTCGTTTTCTGAATTAGTTGGTGCAGTTGGTGCACTTGAATTAGTTGGTGCAGTTGGTGTACTTGAAGTGCTAGGTAAATTAGACGCATAGTCATGTAGTTCTAAATCAACTAAATTACTGTGTGAGTGACACCTCTTTAAGTGTTTAGAGTAAGAGCCGAAATTGTTGTATGTTCTTGGGCAATTTTCCTGACTGCATGTTAATGTGTAATCCTGGCTGTCACAGAACGCATGGACATGCTTAAAGTGATGGTTCGGAGTAGAATCACCCTAATGCCATTTGAACCGTGACACCCATCCACCTTTACACCCGAAGTGTTTTCTGCCGCAGACTTACATCAACAGAGTTGCCGTGTTATTCGATGTTTATTCCGGTTAGCTTGACTCAAGCGCATATGGATACTGGGCACCGTCTCCAAACTTTCCCCACAAAAATAACATGTCATTACACCAAACTTCTGCAGTAGCACAAATATGGTCTGTACTCACGAAACGAAGCATTTGGAAGTTTGGAAATAGTCCAGGAGTTTAGTATTATCAACACAAGCTGAATAGCTTCTCTGCTGCTAAAGCTGTGCCAACGTTACTTCCGTCATATGAGACAAGCCCGTAAAAGTCTTCAACAAACTTCCAGACGAGAGTGTTAAAAAAGTTTTCACTGAATTGTGATTAAGGCTTATATTTTCAAGGCAATACTTAAAAGATATTTCAAATCTTACCTATTATCAATTAGACAAGGATTTTCGTTATCAATACTGATGCTGAATTCACTTTTCATTGTGCATATTATGAGCTTCGTTGAGGACTCTTACATGCTTGTCTTAGATGACGGAAGTAACGTTGGCGCAGCTTTAGCAGCAGAGAAGCTATTCGGCTTGTGTTGATAATAATAAACTCCTGGACTATTTCCAAACTTCCAAATGCTTCGTTTCGTGAGTACAGACCATATTTGTGCTACTGCAGAAGTTTGGTGTCATGACATGTTATTTTTGTGGGGAAAGTTTGGAGACGGTGCCCAGTATCCATATGCGCTTGAGTCAAGCTAACCGGAATAAACATCGAATAACACGGCAACTCTGTTGATGTAAGCCTGCGGCAGAAAACACTTCGGGTGTAAAGGTGGATGGGTGTCACGGTTCAAATGGCATTAGGGTGATTCTACTCCGAACCATCGCTTTAAGATGATATATGAGCCTCCGTACATCTTTAGAAACCAGCTTCTTGCACACTGGACATATATACATGATTTCAATTTAAAGCACCTGAAGCTTGGCAACAAGCTCCACAATTTTGGCTCTCTTCCCACCAGATATTTGCAAGCCATACACGTGCTCCATGAATCCAAACACTGACGCCAGCTGAATTGGATAGGCAAGATTGCAGATCCAATACAGTTTTTTAAAAAGTTTATCTAGGCAGCAAGCTAGACTTTCGTCTTGAAGAGGAATTGCCACAGCATCGTTTGAGGCCACTATGACATATTGGGCTCCTGTGTTGGGGTATCCCAGGCTCACCAAGCGTGGTTGATTGATGGTTTGTTGATTTGACGAATCACAGACCGTGCCACTGGTTTGAAGAAGTGACGTGATGCTGGTTCCCATCTGCAAAATGAACAGTGCAGATAGAACAGATATTAGTGATGCAGCTATGCCAGCAGTAGCATGACTCTCGCCAGATCCTCCTGAATTTACGCTCAGCTTCAGCATACTCCCAAACCAAAATGAAGTTAGGATTGCTGGGTGTACGGAGATGTGACTTAGTGGAAATTGTGAAGTGAAGTGGTTAGATCTTTATTGTGTATATTTCTTTTATTCTTCTGATGTTCCTGTTGTTCATCGCAAACAAACTACAGGAAAACTACTGGTAACTATATTTCCAATTCAAGACTTACTGGCTTTATCTCCAACATGTAGGCCATTGCCGCCTTTACACTGCATTTGGTCCACCCTTTACTCCGTCCTGATGCAGTAGGGGGGAGATACTGGACGAGCATCCTGAGGGCTCTGAAGCTACTTGATTCTGCACAAAAAAGGAAGACAGCAACATGCCAAGCATATAAGGAGTTTTTTTCAAACCAGTGTTTTTCCACCTTTTTTGAACCAAGGCACTTGAGGTTCAGAGTCCATGTTACATAGTTGTTACTATAAGCTTTTTAACATTGAATAATGGCATAATAGGCCTATTATAACATCTTGAGTAGGAATCAAATGAAGAGAAAGATTTCACACCAATTCTTGGGTTGCAGTTACGTCAGAATGCCCCTTCACTGGAGCGCGCGAATTTGAAATGGTGGACAACCCCGGCTTGGAGCCATTGAAACCCATTCAAAAGTACATTTTTTTAATGTTCGTCCACCAGCAGCTGTAGATCGCCACCAGGGGCAGCACAATGACGTCAACTGCAACCCAAGAATACCTGCAAATTGTTAGTCATAATTTCAAATTAGCCATTTTACCAGCACTCTCATCCTCTGTGTAGTCTTCTTTCTTCTCAAGGCACGCGAGTTTCAGAAGCTTTGGGACGATGGTGGGTTCCCATTTGCGGAGGAAGGCATCTGCTTTGTCTGGAAACATCCTCGCGAACTCGCTGTCAATCTAGAACATTTACACACACACACACACACACACATACACACACACCATTATTAGTTGTCCAATACACAGTGTACAGGTCATCCTTGGCAGTGATTTTTTTTTAAATATGTTTTTAGGGCTTTTAGTCGGATATGACAGTCTGAGATGGTGACAGGAAGCGAGTGGGGCGGAGAGACAAGGGTGAATCGGCAAATGGACGCAGACAGCGAATGGAACCCGGGTCGCCGGCACGTTAAACGAGTGCCCTAACATGAGTCATGGTAGGGCCGTGATTGCATGTCTTAAAACTCACCAGATAGGGCATGTCGATGAAGCGTGGGTAGTGTTCCACAATCTCTGCCAGAGTGGGTGATTGACTAGAAATCCAGTATCTTCGGTGTGTGTAGGTTTTGTCCATTCCCATCTTTATCGATGACCGATTTTCGGGAGTAGGCTTCATCCTCTTAATTACAGTGATCCATTCTTTCACAGACTCATCGCTTTCCACAACTTCCTCCAGTCTAACCAAGACTTCAGATGATCCTCCCCGTCTGCGGTAACGCCGCTGGTCATCCCTCAGACTCCGCCGGATATTTCTTAGTTTGTCTTCCAGAAAGCCAGAGTGGCTTACAGGATCGTAGAAATGTTCCTAGAGTGCAAAAACACAATATAAAAAGCATGTATGGTTGTTATAAAGGAACAGAATACAATACAAAGAGGGCAGTATGGTCATACATGACGCAGAGAGACCAAAAGAATAAATCAGTCAGACGAAGAAAGGCTAGCATGGAGGTGAACTAAAAGGTATTGTATGCAAATGCATTGCAATCAGGACATGTTGGACAAAACAGTGGACCAGATGAATCAAAGTGGCAGGTAGTAAAGTAACATGGGAGAGGTAATTAAAACCCAACAAGTACACACACACAACTACAGTACACAACTTCAGTACACACACACACACACAACTACATTATGTCCCTTTTCACAATTAGGAAAATGTACTCACATATCCTTCGTTTTCCTCTTCCATTTTTATTTGTAGCGCTGGAAACAGTGTAACGATGGCTCTTGCAAGTAATTGTTTGTCAGCACTGTTGGGGTAACTGAAAGCACCAGAAAACAAGGACATGACCAACATGTATAACTTTTACTCTCCATAGTGCTGTAATATTACATAACATTAGGCAGACGCTTTTATCCAAAGAGAAGTACAATAGAGGTCATATGCACAGCAAGTAACACTTGCAAATAAAAGATGCACAGGAAATATTCACTATAATAGAAATTATAGATGCACAGGAAATACACACTATAATATACACTATTGGGATTTTTTCCCCCCTTGATCAACTTACAACCCCCCCCCCACACACACACACACACACAAAAAGTTACTTACAATCCCTTTTTCTCAACCAGGTAGCTGATCGTGGTTGTCACCAATACTCGTCGCCATTTCTCAGTCAAAGTCCCGTGCTCCTCGTAGAAGGCCAATATCCGGGGGTCTTTTGTTTGAAGAAAATTCTTTACTGCCTCACAATCAAGCTCGCAGGCTGAAATCTATGAGAGCATAAATGGTAGTCATGTAGACCTTTCATGCACGCCATTCCACCAATGGAATATGCTTTGTCTTGGTGAATATTGGTTGTTAATCTAGCACATACCTGCTGGCCACTTGGAACAGCTACATTCTGCGTCACCTTCAAAAGGAAACAAGAATTTAATTCCTGAGAATTTAAGAGTTTGTGAAAAATGCAAACAGCAGTTGATTGACTTAACATGTATAGACATTTGATAGCCACTGACAAATTGAATGGTTAAGGGTCACAGCAAATAGACCAGTAAATTAGCAGTGAATTGTAGTAGTGAAGTCTGAGAAACAGAATTGGTATACATACCGCAACTACATTTTCTGCTGCAGCCCCAGATGTATTCAGCTGTTCAGCCTACAAGATTGAAGACATTCTTTCAAATATTTGAAACACTTAGAAGCTTTCACATATGAGCAAAAATGCTGAGCCACAGGTCTGAGATCACTTAAATGGCTGAAAGGGACCAGGTATGAAACACCCTTGAAAAGGACTGTGTTGGTTCATTTAAAGGGGAATAGGCCTAGGTGTGAAAATGCCCTTAATGTGGATGCATGTAAATAAGTACACTTTATGACACGTACCAATACTGAGGTTCCACTCGATCTGAAGAATACTTGGAGCTTGTCCTTGTCTTCAACACTGTCAGTAGAGTCTGTGTCTATGAATTCGTTGAAGTCTGTATCGAACTTCATAACCCTGTAGCAATCTGGGCTGTCTGTTCCTGTGGTTGGAGCGCATGCATCGACAACCTCTTGTAGTGATCTCAACCGAAGAACTTTTTTGCTTATTTCCTTCTCGTCCATGAAGACGGTGACTAACAATTTCGGGGGATCCATTAGTACAGCAGCTGAAACAGAGAAAAGAAATCAGTTATGTTGGGATTATATCACACATTTGCATACCGGTAAATATTAATGTGAACTAAACATCAATTTTCAATGGTAAGACTACCTCTTAACACATATGCACACTTTTATATTCATTTTGTCCATCTGTGTGGAGGAGGTACAGCAGGCCCATAAGGCAAACTAAGCTTATAGGCCTGCTTGATAAGTGCACAGCTGGAGTGACTAAATGTTACAGTGTCTAGGCTACATTTCTAAAAACCAATACAAATATGTCATTGTTTCAGCTCAAATCAAGTAATTTATTTACCAGTGTGCAAATAATATATGCAAAGAAAATGGGGGTGGGTGGGGGGATCAAATGGTCTTTGGTCATAATAGCTAAAACCCCTTCTGAACACTTATTTTGTCTTAAATTTATTTTGCATTGAAAGTATCCCATCTCTTTTTCAAACATCCCACCCACTGTCACCGTCCTGGTATCGAATATTTTTTCTATAACGTGGAAATTACGAAGTGTTGCTTTCCATCACCCTGCTGTTGCCATACCGACACTGAACAAAGCAGCAGCACGATACTTATTTGCTTTCGACGACAGTCTAGATTTTACCAACACTACGGCGCAGTAGCCCTATCCCATATCATAGCCAAGTCGCCTAATTCCGCCCGTACCCCAATTCCGCCCGCCTACTTATAAGTGATGATAGTTAATGTATGTATCCACTGTATAAGTCAGGAATGGATATCGGCATGATACAGAGTTTGTATGCTTACAAATTGAGACTGTGATGACATTTAAAACCGAGTCAAACGGTCATAAACAGCATTGTAATGAAGGGTGTCGTAATGGCAGCATGGAACTTTAGTTTCACGACGACATTCTGGCTAAAACTCGCCTTTGGCCGCTTCCCTGTTTCGATCAGGACCAAAATGATTCAACCGTTTCCACAGTAACGACCAAACTAATCACAGTTCCTGCATCGGTAAAGCCAGGACTACAAGTGTGAACGAAATCAGCACAATAGCATGAAGGAATAATAAACAATGACGGAAATACCGACGTGACCTGAAATCAAGCCTGAATTGGGAGCCTTTCGCCAGTGAATTGTGCTGAAACTAGATTTTGGACATGCTGGACGTTATCGCCAAATTACGATAGAAAGGGCTACCAATGTTAGCTAATATTGCTCATTACCTCATCTACACAGTTGCCGCTACCCACAAATATACGACAGCATAATTAAATAGTATTTGAAATAGTGACATTATCACGTTTTCAGTGAAGTGATCAGTGAAGTGGGCGGAATTTGGCGACCTTAAGTTAAGATATCTTGTCAGTGTAAACGAAACATTCATGAATAAGCACCTTCTTATTTTCCCTTTGTTTGCAATCTCCCTCCTCAGACAACGACCGGGAGTATGAACAGTTAACCGTGACAGATTGGCTAATTCTCTCACCTCCAGCACTAACTCATTTGGGCGCGAAACATTATGAAAAACATACATGTCATGTACAACCACGACAAGCTAAAATTTGAACGAATAACCAACTTACCATACTTGATGGATTGGCACACTTTTTAAATACTACCCGTTGGTACATGGCATTTTGCAACACTTTCGCAGTCTAACTGCTATCGAGCCAATACAGAAACCCAAAAGCTGCAATCCATTCCTGACTGCTACCCTGCCTGTTAGCAATAGCATACTGATCAAGTTCGCTAGTAGTCCAGGGGCTAACGTTAGCACGTTGGTAACGTCCGTTAAAGTAACCAAATTGGACAGTCTAGATTTTACACTTGTCAGATAAGACTACAAATCCAACGTTCACAACCCACTGGCCATATCACTTATATTGTGGTATACTGTCACTGTGACCGAAAACATTCAGGAACAGGCACATTCTTCTTTTGACTGTATTTGGTGTCCACTGGTCCAAAGGGACTACTGCTGTTAACGATATTTGAGGACTATTATTTGATAACTGATTGTCAAATGTGGATTGCGATTAAATACGGCTACGTTTTTTGTGAATCCGCTAATAAGTACATATTATTCTATATTTGAAAACATTAACTTACCTCAGTGACTCAGCCGAGGCGTCCCTTGAATGCAACAGCTACCAGAGAGGAACGAGCCTGGCAACGGCTGACGGGTGACGAGTGACTCCTGGTGGCGAATTTTAAAAAATGCGCTCGCGCTGACATGCAAACGCTTTGATTGGCCAAAAGCAGCTACACATTGTTGTGTTGGTTATTTGTGCACTTTCTGTGTTAAAAATCTCTGAAATATAACACAACTTTTGTTGAAACTACCCTTACACAAGAAATGTGTTGACTTCCAACACATGTGTCTTAAGAGTGCAAGGACAGACATCATCATTTAAATTGACTTAAAATGTAAAAATCACTGGTATTATTGAATAATATCACC
>NC_085863.1:12358469-12360969 GCF_034702125.1 Engraulis encrasicolus | reverse complement strand
GCTCGTAGTTGTGTTGTGTTTAATCAATCAGGAATTGAATATTTGTCCTCCATGTTGTGGACAAAGTATCTCCAATAGAACAGTAACTGGGAAAAAAAGTCTTTTAGAGGGTATTTGGAGAAAAGCTGCAGAACGCTGCTGCCGCTGCTTTAGATTTGCTATTACCATTATGACAACGGCCAAGTCATAATATATTACAAATACACATGTATATTTTGTATATAACTACATTACATTACATTACATATAACTAAGCTACATGTTGTATATAATTACATTACTATGACATTACACATGAGTCTTTTGTATATTACATTATATTACATTACATTACATTAGTATTTAGCAGACGCCTTTGTTCAAAGCGACTTACAAGGAGCAATTTAAACAAGAACAGGGTAAGGCACAGTGTACAGTTGCAACACTGTGCCTTACCCTGTTCTTGTTTAAATTGCTCCTTGTAAGTCACTTTGAACAAAGGCGTCTGCTAAATACTAATGTAATGTAATGTAATGTAATGTAATGTACAAAAGACTCTTAGTAACGTAGTACCATTGTAGTAACTTCTCTTTTCAGTAACTTTCACAGTGTTCCATTAAGAGACTGCGATGGATGCATCCAATGATGCATTTAGCATCCAACAGCAAGACTATACAGGTTAGGGTTGCTAATTATTTTGGTCTAGAACAGTGGTTTACATGAAAGTTTTCTAAGTAATAAACAAATATTTTCTAGTTTGGTCCAAGTGGAGTCATTTCTGCAGCTAAAAATGGCTTTTTTTGGAAATTCAAAATGGCGGGCCATGGAGAAGATCCCCCTTTTCATGTATGAAATGTGCAATTTTTCCAGTCATAAAGAATACTTAGAATGTGATGGTGGTGTTAAGTATTCATGAAAAAGGTAACATTAGTGGGCAGCATGAATTCTGGAAATAAACAACTAAAAATCTCACACAGTGTCCCTTTAAGGTCTGTATGCACCTGTAGTAGGCACCCGTACCCCCTCAGCAGGCGTGCACTACATGAGCAGCCGTATACACTCTCCGCTCTCCACACTATGTACCTGTATCAGCATCTTGGGGTTATTTGCCGACCTTAATCACCCCTCAGACAGGTAATTAATCACCTCAGCACAGCACACCGCTATTCAGGTTACTATGCTGCCTATGCTGCTCCAGACCTGCATTCACTTGCAGCCATTTATAAAGGTCAAGAGATGCGGTGGCATACCTCTTAATGAAGTAGTGTGTGTGTGTGTGTGTGTGTGTGTGTGTGTGTGTGTGTGTGTGCGCGTGCGTGTGTGTGTGTGTGTGTGTGTGTGTGTGTGTGTGTGTGTGTGTGTGTGTGTGTGTGTGTGTGTGTGTGTGTGTGTGTGTGTGTGTGTGTGTGTGTTTGTGCATGCTTGCGTGAGTGTGTGCGTGCGTGCGTGCGTGCGTTCGTGTGTGTGTGTGTGTGTGTGTGTGTGTGTGTGCGCCTGTATGTGTGCAGTCTTACTATCCTGCATTTACATAACTAGGGTGATGTAGACTCATGTTGCACCTAGGGGAGGAGGAGGAGGAGGAGGTGCTGTGGGGGTTGGAGATAGGTGTGCCGTGCGGTGAGGGGGATGGAGGAGGTGCTGTGTGGGTTGGAGATAGGTGAGAGGAGGTGGAGGAGGAGGTGGTGTGGGGGTTGGAGATAGGTGTGCGGTGAGAGGAGAGGGATGGAGGAGGAGGAGGAGGTGCTGTGGGGGTTGGGGATAGGAGTGCAGTGAGAGGTGAGAGGGATGGAGGAGGTGGTGGAGGTGCGGTGGGGGTTGGAGATAGGTGTGCGGTGAGAGGAGAGGGATGGAGGAGGAGGAGGAGGTGCTGTGGGGGTTGGAGATAGGGGTGCGGTGAGAGGGAGGGATGAGGTGGAGGTGGTGAGGGGGATGGAGATAGGTGTGCGGTGAGAGGGAGGTGGAGGAGGAGGTGCTGTGGGGGTTGGAGGAGGAGGAGGTGGACTAGGGGTTGGAGATAGGTGTGCGGTGAGAGGAGAGGGATGGAGGAGGTGGAGGAGGTGGAGGGGTTGGAGATAGGTGTGCTGTGAGAGGGATGGAGGAGGAGGGGAGTGGAAGTTAGGGGATGAAGGTGATGGTGGAGGGCTGTTGGTGGTGGAGGTGGTGGTGGTGGTTAGCGGTGGAGGGCTGTTGGTGGTGGAGGTGGTGGTGGTGGTTAGCGGTGGAGGGCTGTTGGTGGTGGAGGTGGAGGTGGTTAGCGGGATGGAGGACAGGGGATGGAGGAGGTGGTGGGTGGTGTAAGTGAACGTGGAGCAGGTTCTGCTCCTGATGCATTAGCGGTGGGTGCAGGGGTTGGAGTTGGAGGTGGTGGAGTTGGAGGTGGGGGTGTGTTGGATGTGGTGGTGGTGGAGGTGGGTGGTGGATGGTGTAACGGTAGGGACACATAGACGCGAATTTGGCCAAGCGAAGCGAACTTTGCCATTCATTCCTATGAGAGAGGCGAAGGCAAGCGAAAGCAAGCGGA
>NC_085863.1:12299200-12309200 GCF_034702125.1 Engraulis encrasicolus | reverse complement strand
TTCGTTTGAGTTCAGTTAGCCTATTTGCGCACTGCGCACTCAGGACTGATGTGTGTGTGATTTGCCTTGATTCGAGTGGAAAGCTGCGCGACAAGCTTGGGAAAGTGTGTTACTTTTGTAAACGATAGGCGTATGTCTGTGACTGTCGTGTCTGCTGCGTCCTGTCAGCTTGTAGAACACGTGCGCATAGGAAGAATCGGGGACGTTTTTTAAATCAATGGTAAGCGTGTGCTTGGCACCGCACATCGAGAAGCAAAAAAGTAGCCAGTAGTTTTCAAAACGGTAGAACACAGAGGTAGACATACCGCACCCTGTTTGTAAACGTCAAGAAGTTATTTGTAACAGGATGAATACTGAAAAAGGCCGAAGGGTGAAAAACATACAAATAATTAAAGCTAGTTTTCTCCCTCTGATTGCTATGATCAGGGCTTTTTAAATGTCAGAAATACAACTGCAAGCAATGCGCACCAGTGCTTTCACCAGAACAGTGTTTGCCCATTCTAATGTGAAACACAAAATATAGCCTACTACTACAACAAAAAACCCCATAATGGGATCACTCACTGTATCAACACATTGCAATTCCAAGTCAATAATTCTGTGAGATCAGCTACCATTTTGAAGCAGCATTCATTGTGAATCCATGTTGTGAACAATTCATAAACAATGGGTAGAAATAAGAGGAAATAACCAAAACATGCCCCAAATTTCAGTTCAATCTTTGCAGTCTGATATAGTATCCATTATGCCTCCATTCTCGGCCAGTTCTAGTCAATCTGGTGAGCGAGCGGCCTAGGCCTGCCCGCCCTCTTTCCTTTTTTTGTATTTAGAAATTGGCATCTGTAAACATAGCATTGTAGGCCTACATCTGATTGAGCACATCTGATCTAGTACCTACAGGTACACATTACTGAGTCTATATAGGTCTACTGAGTGTATAATGAATATTCATTGTTCATGTGAAGTGTAAAGATTTATGTTGGTTGAAGTTCTGATTTTGTGGCACTTTTTGGTATTACTGGCGCCCTCAAGACATAGGCCTATTCTGCTCTAGGCGACTGCCCCGTCTGCCTATGCCGCTGGCTCTGGCACCATTCCTTGCATGTATGTTTCGTCATGAGGGCAGAGCCTGGCTACATTGGTTTTCGTAGGGTTACGGAGTGATACTCGATCGGGTGCCTAACCGGTAAAAAAGTTCAGTCAGATTACTTTTTTTTGCTTTAATCCCTGTTAATGAATATGAAGTAGTTTTTAATTGTATGGTGAATTGTATGCTGGAAAGGTCCATCTGAAGTGTAGTTTAACTCCTAGACTATTGGAAAAGAGGATTCCCCAAAACAAGTGTGCCTAATGTACAGTGAATGCACAGTGAGTCATACTTCCGTGGCATCAGTACACCAAAATATTCGCTTAGGGGGTGCGCGAACCACATTGAAATGTACAAGGGGGTACGCAGGGGGAAAAGTTTGGGAACCACTGATGTTTCAGCAGTAGCACACGTCAGAGCGATGCAACGGTTGCCACTGCCACTATTGTATAGATTTAGTTTGTTTGTTTGTTTTAGTGGACTGTTTAAGAAACATATTCATTGCAGCAGATCAGCCACCAATTACTAATTAATGTATGGCCATCCAGTAGCATTAGATCTGCTGGTAGGGCTGTCTTCGTGAAGGTTTAAAACTGTTTTAGTTAAACTCTGAGCTAAACCCAATACCATGGGGGTATTTAACACTCTTGCACTCTGTACTTTAGAGTTATGTGGGTTCAGTTTTTATGAACATTAAAAACGACCTGGCCCTAATGGTGCTGGACTGGCATAGCGGGCATTTCCCGTTGGGCCCCGCACCTTTGTGGGCCCCGCACCTTTGTGCCCCCCCCTATTTACAGAAATGTAAAATGTAAAAAAAAAAAAAAATAGGGGCCCACAAGGGTGCCACTGGTGAGTCAGTTCTGCGCCGCTAATTATGAGTGGGCCCCCTTCAAGCCAAAAGTGCCCAGGCCCTATTTCTCCACCAGTCCAGCCCTGGGACCTAATGGAGCTGCTGATTGGCTAATGGTGCAGAGGGTTGTTGGCTCCAGGCCCACAATGCAACGCTTACTTTGAGCAGACGATCGGGAATCATGGCCAACACATCTCTTATCGACACATACAATCTCCTCTCTCTCTCTTACGCTCTCTCTCTCTCTCTCTCAAAAAAAAAAAAAAAAAACTGGAGGGACTCTTTTTTTTTGTTTTTTACAGGGGTGAGCAAATGTGTTGCAGCTGCCTTTCTCACACTGCAGTTTTGTCACTGGTCCTGCTTACAGGGTTAAGGTGAAAAGGGAAGTGTGCCTCTTCAATTTCTTAGTGGCCTCAGCCAAGTTGGCCATATGGCGAACCCGAAAAAATAGAAATCTTGGGGAGGGGACAACAGACCCCGTGGAAGTTTTAAAGGGGATGGTGGGGTGTAGGGTTAAGGTGGAGTACGCATATTACAAATTGGTGAATGATGTAGATTCATTTTTGGGAATTTGGGGACTGTTGTGTGAGGTGGATGAGGAGGAGAGGTTGGTGTTGAGGCTGTAAGGATGGGACTGGTTTGATTTTGCTTTTGTTTTTGTTTTTTCTTTGCTTTGCTTAAAAAATGATGATGTTCTGACGGCTTTGTAAAATTTTTGAATCTTTGGTCCAATAAAGGACTTTTTAAACCTCTCTCTCTCTCTCTCTCTCTCTCTCTCTCTCTCTCTCTCTCTCTCTCTCTCTCTCTCTCTCTCTCTCTCTCTCTCTCTCTCTCTGCGGCCTGTTTACTCCGTAATGATGTAACAGAGCAACAATGAGCAGATAAGGTGTTTTTTGCGGGATCGGAGGCCGATTGTTAATGTAAAATATGAGGGGCAGTAAAATTGGGCAGACTGTCGGCGTAGCGCGGGGGAACCAATTTATACAGTAAAACTGATTTACCCTGCACGAGCAAATGCTTAGTTACATAAAAGTCAAACGTTCTTCATGACGGTATTTAAATCTTGGGTACTTAACGCCCCTTGCCTTGCCTTGCGCTGTGCTGTGCTGTGCTGTGCTGTGCTGTGCTGTGCTGTGCTGTGTTGTGCTGTACTGCATGCGTTCGGCTGTAGGGCCCATGGGACATGTGGTGCGGTGCGGTGTGATGCGTTGCGGTGGCTTAGTCAGTGAGTCATTCTACTTGAACACCTCCCCTGGGACTCTCCCGCACTCTGAAGCGCGTGCACAGGGCCAGCTTTTATTGGGTCCGGGGCACCCCCCCCCCCCCCCCCCCACCCCCACCCCCCCACCCCTCCAATGTCATTGGATGACAATTCTGCCGTCCAAAGGCAAAGTGCAGTAACTACATATTTAGTCAAACTTGAGTTGAGACTGAAAATGGTCTTCATGACACCTCCTTTATCTGGTGACAAAGGCTTGTGGTTTAAATTTGTCCTGTTGTAGAGATAATGCTATTGTCAGATTTACAGTAACTACAATATCCAACCTAATACCAAAGCTTTAAAGGCCTTTTTCTCAGTTTGTTGGCCTAGTTACTGCACTTTGCGGTTGTAGGGCAGAATTGTGGGCCCCGTTCTCCGGGGCCTGGGACAACGGACCCATTTGCCCCTCCTCCTCCCCTGTTTATGGTTCTGTTTGATGCTGCTCGGTTACATTGCATTGATTATGGCAGACGCTTTATAACCGAAGCGACTTCCAAACGGGTACATAATCATAGCCAACATCACTAGCAGACATGACTTTGAATTCAACTTCATCCACTTCAAAATTTCGTACAAGGCTGATACAAAGTGCACAGGAAATATACAGAACAATAAGTGCAAATGCAAAGAAGGGTTCGTTTTTTTTTCTTTTTGTAAAGTAGAGTACACACACACACATACACATCATGTCAAGAGTCTGGCCTGGGGCTAGGGCAGTTCAGTGCTGCTGGACTCAGTTCCGTCAGCACAGGTGCTGGGCCACGGGCGGCTCTGATCCGCTCTCACTGTAGCAGCTAACAGCAGCTTTCATACAGCTCGTTTCACATATACCATTGTGGAGGGAATGTGTCACCTCTGGTTTTGTACTTGTGTCGTGTGGTTCAAAATGACTGAATGACTGGCTGAATGGATGAAGAAAGAAAGAAAGAAAGAAAGAAAGAAAGAAAGAAAGAAAGAAAGAAAGAAAGAAAGAAAGAAAGAAAGAAAGAAAGAAAGAAAAAGAAAGAAAGAAAGAAAGATAAAGATGTATGGAAAGGAAGGAAGCATGAAAGACATTTTGAAATGAAGGGAGGAAGAAAAACAGAAAGAAAGAAAGAAAGAAAGAAAGAAAGAAAGAACGAAAGAAGAAAAGAAAGAAAGAAAAAAGAAAGAACGATAGAATAAATAACAAAATAATACATCAATACATGAATACAAATTATAAATAACAAAGAAAAGCTTTTGAGATGAAACATGACTGCTTCACTGTACACATAAATAAATCAGAAAAGACGGAGAAAAAAACAACACAAAAATAAATGGAATATGAATGAAACATGCAGGAAACTCATTTTGTCTAGTGTTTCCGTGCAGCGTGCGGAATGGTGGGCTTTGAAATGCGCTCTTTCATCAGGCAGGCAGCCGTGTGCAGGGACGGCGTCAGGAGATGGGCTTATGAGGGGGGGGGGAATGGGAGAGAGAGAGAGAGAGAGAGAGAGAGAGAGAGAGAGAGAGGGAGAGAGAGAGAGGAGAGAGAAATGGGGGTCGGGGGAGAGGGAGAGAGAGAGAGGGGGGGTGGGAGAGAGGGAGAGAGAGAGAGGGGGGTGGGGGAGAGAGTGCAGCACACATGGTTTGACTGAGAGAGAGAGAGAGAGAGAGAGAGAGAGAGGGAGAGAGAGGGAGAGAGAGAGCAGAGGGATGATGAAGAGGAGTGTCGGAAGTGTTTTGAGAAATGAGCAAAAGAGGAAGTGAAATGATGATATTACTCGTGGGAATGCCAGAGATTATTGGAGTTATTTAAAAATCAGAGAGACTGAGACTGAGCTGGTGGAGAGAAGGACAATGTGAAGGGAGGAGGGAGGGAAGGAGGATAAGAGAGAGAGAGAGAGAGAGAGAGAGCGAGAGAGAGAGAGAGAGAGAGAGAGAGAGAGAGAGAGAGAGAGAGATGGCAGGAGGAAGAGAAAGGAAGATGGAAGATGGAGAGCTAGAGTAGAGGAGTAGTGAGGGAGAAGTAGGAGTAGGTGGTGGGCCCAGTCTCATATCTTGTCAGTTCGTTGGTGTTAACGAGTGGCAACTTTATTTTTGCTTATATAACCCCCTGACAACCCATTAATCAATATTTTGGCTGTTGCCATCCTCAAAACTTGCACATTGATTTATAAAAATGACAACAAAAACTAGCCGACCGAGTGACGTCACGTCAATGCAAAGTCAACGAGGCAGAATACAGCTAGCGCGTGCATGCTACCCGGAACCGTCAGATTTCATGGCAAAAAGTGACAAGTTGGGGGGTAAGTGGGCTCACTTGTTGTGTACATGCAAAAAAATATTTTTTTTCTCAAACTTTCAGGAGTGCTCTTTTTCGCTGTTAGTGTTCGACTGTCTGACCATCATTGGGCAACGAGAGATAAATGTCAAAAAGATGACAGGTCTATTCCCTCAAAGCAATAGAGCAATGAGGTGACGGGGGTAGATCAATTCGCCAAAAAACTACGTGTCAGTAAAGAAATGCAAGCTGTGTTATTTTTTCCAGTAACAGGAAAATGGTCAGGAATGAAATGCCTACGTTGTTTCAATGATTAGGTGAATTATCTGCCTATGAAAAAAGCCCGATATGCGGATAAATATTCCCTTTTCAACTTTGAGGGGCGGTACTTCCCATTGACTGTGCATTATGTGACGTCACCCCCAGTCTTTTTTATTTTCGTTATTTTTTAAGATCAACGTGCAACTTTTCAGCGTGGCAACAGCCAGAATATTGCTTTACATATTGTCAGGAGGTCATATTAGAAAAATCAAGTTGCCACTCGAGAGTGAGAACGAAACTCATTTTCTAAAGGAGCTACGAAATCTAGCCCACCGTCTAGAGAGGAGGATATCAGAGAAAGAGAGGGATAGGAGGTAAGGGAGGAAGAGAGAGAGAGAGAGAGAGAGAGAGTAATTCAATGGTAATTCAAGATGGAGACATCTGGACTAATCATTTCAAAACTCTATTCAAGAATGTTCAATCTGACCAAAACAAGAACCAAAATGACATAATCCACAAACTGCACGATCTGGAAAACACAATCAAAGACTACCAAAACCCACTTGACTTCCCAATCACTGAACAGGACCTACTCACTCATATCAACAAATTAAAGTCAAAGAAAGCATACGGGCCTGACTGCATTTTAAATGAAATGCTAAAATGTATGAGTGAAAAATGTAGATGGGCTATTCTCAAACTATTCAACCTAGTCCTGAGTGTGGGTTATTTCCCCGACATCTGGAACCATGGATTAGTTACACCAATCTACAAAAACGGAGACAAATTTGACCCTAAAAATTACAGAGGCATCAGCGTTAACAGCAACCTGGGGAAGTTATTCTGTAGTATTATTAATTCACGGCTCATGGACTTCCTTATGAAGCACAATATCTTGAGCAAAAGCCAGATCGGATTCTTACCAAATCATCGCACCACTGATCATATTTACACCCTACACACATTAATCGAAAAATACACCCACAACAGAAACAAATTATTCTCCTGTTTCGTAGACTTCAAAACCGCTTTTGATACCATTTGGCACAACGGATTATTCTACACATTAATGAAAAATGGTGTAGGGGGAAAGGCATATGATATTATAAAATCCATGTACTCAGGAGCAAAGTGTGCCATCAAAATCAGATCTAAAAGAACAGATTATATCCCCCAAGAGTGCGGCGTGAGGCAAGGTTGCCCTTTAAGCCCAACTTTGTTTAATTTATATATAAATGAGCTGGCGACCATCCTAGAAAAGTCAACCACCACAGGACCCACTCTGAACAACATCGAGGCCAAATTCCTGCTGTTTGCGGATGATCTAGTCCTTCTCTCACCAACAGCAAATGGACTCCAAATGCAGATTGGGCTCCTCCAAAATTTCTGCCAGACCTGGGCCCTGGCAGTGAACAACAACAAAACCAAAATAATGATATTTCAGAAAGGTTCCAAATACCACGGAAGACAAAATACATTTACTTTAGGACCACAAACAATTGAACATGTCACAGACTACACCTACTTAGGCCTCAGAATCAATTACAATGGAAGTTTCAATAAGGCAGTGAATGAACTGAAAGACAAGGCACGCAGGGCTCTATATGCCATAAAAAGACAAGTACCCTTTGAAATTCCAATCCAAATTTGGCTCAAAATATTCTCATCGGTGATAGAACCAATAGCCTTATATGGCAGTGAAGTGTGGGGTCCACTCACAAATCAGGAATTTGATAAATGGGAAAAGCATCCAATTGAGACCCTGCATGTGGAATTCTGCAAAACCATCCTAAAAGTCCACCGACACACAACAAATAATGCATGCAGGGCAGAACTAGGCCGATACCCTCTTATTATCAACATTCAAAAAAGATCAATTAAATTCTGGAAGCACCTCAAATTAAGTGACCCACACTCTTTATGTCACAAAGCCTTGCAAAACCAAGAGCTGAGCAAAGTCACCACCCCACATACCAATCAGGTCCACTGCTATCCCTTCCCACTAACACCTCCACACTCTACAGGCCTGCAAGACCAGGTCCAAATTACACAACATACTCCACTAAACCAAATTTTCTTATACTTGAAAAATAACTATTATCAATATTGGCAATTGAAAACCAAAACACAAAGCAAGATGCAATGCTATCTGTCCCTAAACAGAGAGTATGCACTTGCAAACTATCTAACTCAAATCAAAGACCCTATCTTGAGAAAAATATTGACGAAATACAGACTCAGTGAACACCGCCTGGCCATTGAAACCGGCCGACATAAAAAAGACTGGCTTCCCAGAGAAGAACGTTTTTGCAGACAATGCACTGACAATATTGTTGAAACCGAGCTTCACTTCCTAACCGAATGCAACAAATTAAAAAATATCCGTGAAATCTTCTTCCAAAAATTTGAGCAGAAACACTCAAATTTCACTTCCCTCCCAACCCAGAACAAACTCCCATTTATCATGGGTGAACAAGAACTGAGTTGTTTCTTGTCAGCCCAATACATTTTCACATGCCACCAGCAGAGGGACAATGAGTGATACTGTATATTATATTATAATATACTGTATATTATATGTATTCTTTAAATACCTTATGCTTATGTGCTCGAATATTCACTGAAACACACTCAAAGACTGTGGATGGACATACGCGTGCACCCAAGCATGCACACGGAAACACACACAAACACACACAAACAAACTGAGAGACGCGTGCACACACACACACACACACTCTATATGCGCGCACACACACACACACACACACACACACACACACACACACACACACACACACACACACACACACACACACACACACACACACACACACACACACACACACACACACACACACACAACGGACACACAAACACACAAATGGTATAATTTTATTATGTCTTACTGTTCCTATTATTGTTGTCTTATATATGTTATGTACCATGCTTTGGCAATACAAAGTTTCTTTTGTCATGCCAATAAAGCACTTTTGAATTTGAATTTGAATTTGAATTTGAGATAGGGAGAAAGAAGAGATAGAGAGAGAGAGAGAGAGAGAGAAAGGATGGCAAAGGGAGTGCAAGACTATGAGAGAGTGCGAAAGACGAGTGGAAGACTAGCTCTGTGCTGCTGTCCTCCACCCACCTCATATTACTCCTTTTCACTTTCCCTCCTCATCTTTTCATCTCTCTCTCTCTCTCTCTCTCTCTCTCTCTCTCTCTCTCTCTCTCTCTCTCTCTCCCTCTCTCTTTCTCTCTCTCTCTCTTTCTTTCTCTCTCTCTCTCTTTCTCTCTCTCTCTCTCTCTCTCTCTCTCTCTCTCTCTCTCTCTCTCCCCCTTTTCATCCTCCTTCTTCCTCTCTATTCTAGCATCCCATTTCCCATCTTGTCTTCTTTCTGCCTCACCTCTCTCTCTCTCTCTCTTCTCTCTACCCCCCTCTCCCTCTTCCCCCCCTCTCTCTCTCTGCTCTCCTCCTCCACCTCCTCCTCCTCCTCCTCTTCCTCCTCCTCCTCCTCTTCCTCCACCTCCTCCTCTCCTCCTCCTCCTCCTCCTCTCAGCTCTTGTCCTCCTCCTCCTCCTCCTCCTCCTCTCGTGCTGCTGTTGCGTTTGAAGCTCATCTGGTCTCCTCTCCCGGAGGCTGTCTGCTCCAGCTGTGGGCTTTCTTGCCGAGCTGCACTATTGCACAGGGAGGAGGGGCACTTGGAGAAGCATGTGTGTGTGTGTGTGTGTGTGTGTGTGTGTGTGTGTGTGTGTGTGTGTGTGTGTGTGTGTGTGTGTGTGTGTGTGTGTGTGTGTGTGTGTGTGTGTGTGTGTGTGTGTGTGTGTGTGTGTGTGTGTGTGTGTGTGTGTGTGTGTGTGTGTGTGTGTGTATGTCTGTGTGTGTGCGTGTGTGTGTGTGTGTGTGAGAATGTTTTCGTGTGTGTGTGTGTGTGTGTGTGTGTGTGTGTGTGTGTGTGTGTGTGTGTGTGTGTGTGCGCTTGCGTGTGTGTGTGTGTGTAAGAAGGTTATATACTGTCCGTGCATGTGTGTGTACATTTGTTTGTCCATGTGTTTCTATATGTGTCTATGTGTGAATCCACATGCAGTATGTCTGTGGTATGTGTAATGGCTTGCTGCTGCTGGTGCCATTGTGTTGCTGTAATAGGAAGCTAATTCCTCCTGTTTGCAGCTGGCTGCTGCTGTTCTGGGGTGCGTTTTCAATATGCGACCTTGCGTCCTCCACTTGTGCTTCTCGCCTCGTACCAGGAAGTAATATGTCATGATGACATCACCGACAACAGCATTATATTT
>NC_085863.1:12284200-12289200 GCF_034702125.1 Engraulis encrasicolus | reverse complement strand
TCAACAACTGGTCAGCTAACCAACTAACTATTCAGAGCGCAATCTCACGTTATTTACAGCGACAAACGGCATTTGAGGTAAAACAACGATGTAAAGTAAAGGTATAATATGAATATATAACATCTCTCTTTGTGTTACTGTTCTGGCGGCTGCAACATTTAAAACGTGAAAGTCATAAGGGAACGGATCGGGCAGGCGGTGCGCGTTGGGCACCTACAGCTGCCGCCGGCGCCGCGTGGGCCGCCTGGCCTTTCCCTCGTTCGTTCTCGTGCAATCCTCCATCACTAACATCACACATTCATGCAATAACATATGCGTGCAAACATGGGACGCGAACACACACACGTGCACGCACGCACGCACACACACGCACACACGCACACACTGTCCAAAATCGACACGCTTTCGGTCAGTAAACTGACCAGTCAACCTCTCTGCATCCAGACAATGAATGCATCTTTTTCTCTCCACATTTTCCCTCTCTCAGTCTTTCCCTCGGGCTGTGCATCCTCTTCTCTCTGTCCTCTACTCCTTCTTGCCTCCTAATTGTTGTGTAATTAGTGATGACCGATTAGGCATCTAGTGACGCCTCCTCCATTCGGCCTCTCAGTCTGGGCATGCTCTTTAAAGGTCACACATTAGCCTCTCAGAAGAGCACTCTGGCTATTTCTCAAAGTCAAGTGTTCTTTAAAAAAAAAAAAAAAAAAATATTTTTGGTCTTTTTCGACTTTATTTGATAGGACAGTGTGAGAGGTGGACAGGAAGCAAATTGGAAGAGAGACAGGGAGGGCTCGGCAAAGGACCCGGGCAGGGAATTGAACCCAGGTCAGCCGCATGGCAGGCGAGTGCCCTACCGGTTTGGCCAAGGCAGGGCCAAAGTGAAGTGTTCTGGCCTCGCCAGTGCAAATAACGGCCATTTTTGTGCGGATTTCACCAAGAAGTATCCAATAACGGTAGCGCTTTATAATAAGGCTCTTCTAATAAGCGTTTATAGTCACTATAAGCAAGTAGTAATACCCTTACAAGTGCCCAATAACATGCTTATTAACTTTGTTACCATCTTATAAGATGCTTATTATGTGTTTATAGAGGTTTATTTTTTTAGTCTTATTATTTACATCGGTACACATATCCATCTTGATATGCTGACTAGTACTAGATATGGAGGTGTCGCAAAAAAACCCTACATTTTCAAGATGGCTGCCATGTGTACCGATTTTCATGCTTTTACTGAAATGAAGTTACTCATTCAGATGTTAACAACTTTAATAAGCATGTTAACAAAGTTAATGAGCATGTTATTGAGCACTTGTAAGGGTATTACTACCTGCTTACTAGTGACTATAAACGGTTATTAGAAGAACCTTATTCTAAAACGTTACCCCAATAACTTGTTCCAATAGTGATTAATATTGAATTGAATACTCCTGGAAAAAATGGACGTTACTCGCACTAGCAATGCTAGAATACTTCACTGTGAGAAACAGCCCCTGTTTACCCCCTCCACCTGTTCGAACAAACTGAAGCCATCATTTGATATAGCCTGAGGATGTTGCACCGTATGTTTATAGGCAGCATACTATTTCTTTTGCCTAAATAATGTGTCACTTGTCAAAAGAACTCTGATCTCCCCATTCACATGGTGAAAAACTACAGTAGCTCCACCGTTTCAAGTATCTGAGGATGTTGAGTGTGTTAATGCACCAGACCAAAACTACAAACAAACAAAAAAAATACATTCATATATTTTTTTACTACAAAATAACCAGCCATGGGTTTATGGAATCTTACTCTGCATTGCTATTGCAAATGATGCTTTGATTTTGATGGATTGTCGCTCAGGTAAAAGTGCCAGTTTGCAGCAACGCATACGGATGGAATACTCTTTGTGTGCTAAGATCACCACAGGTGTTTTTACCAAATGAGCTGAAACTTGTTTGCCGCGCATGCAAAACAGACATTTACCTGCTGTCAGAGTACATATCTCCCGCGTCTTACCGCACTGCGTCTCAAGACAGATTTGTGCCATCAGAAGAGAGTGTTTAAGTGTTTAGAGCGTTGGGAGTGTTCTTTTTTTTTTTACAACTGCTCATTAGTCTGTGCTGAGGATGGCGGTAGTGTGGGTGTGTATGCGTGTGTGTGTGTGTGTGTGTGTGTGTGTGTGTGTGTGTGTGTGTGTGTGTGTGTGTGTGTGTGTGGGTGTGTGCGTGTGCGTGCGCGTGTGTGTGTGTGTGTGTGTGTGTGTGTGTGTGTGTGTGTGTGTGTGTGTGTGTGTGTGTGTGTGTGTGTGTATGTGTGTGTTTGTGTGTGTGTGTGTGTGTGTGTGTGTTTGTGTGTGTGTGTGTGTGTGTGTGTGTGTGTGCGCGCTCCGTCGTCAGCTGTCCTCAGCAGGTGGAGGTGATCGGCAGGTGTGTTTACCTGTGTGTGTGTGTGTGTGTGTGTGTGTGTGTGTGTGTTTGTGTGTGTGTGTGTGTGTGTGTGTGTGTGTGTGTGTGTGTGTGTGTGTGTGTGTGTGTGTGTGTGCGTGTGCACTCTGTCTGGGTAATGACGCCAAGTAGACAACCAGAGCCTCGGGCTTTAAAGTCTTTTGATCAGCGAGAGGGAGTTTTGGTGCGGACAGATGCTCACTCTGTTTATGACAGACGTAGCACCAGTTTGTATGTGTTTGTTGTCGGGTTTGTGTGTGTGTGTGTGTGTGTGTGTGTGTGTGTGTGTGTGTGTGTGTGTGTGTGTGTGTGTGTGTGTGTGTGTGTGTGTGTGTGTGTGTGTGTGTGTGTGTGTGTGTCTGTGTGTCTGTGTGTCTGTGTGTTTGGGAATGGGTGATAGGTACAGTGTAACACCTGTGTATGTGTGTACATGTTTGTGTGTCTGTTTTTGTGTCTGCCTGCACACTATTGTGTATGTAGTTTACTGTGCGTGTGTGTGATGTGGTGTGTGCATGTGTCCGTGCGTCTGTGTGTGCAGTGCACAGCAGGACGCCCTATGCTTTAGGTCAGGCTGGAGGACCTAGTGGAGGGGGTGGCAAGTGGCAATCAGGCCAGCCAGGGGTGAAGTTGGGCTGGAGGGGTGGGTGGTGTTGTGAGGCTGGGCTTGGGGGGTGGGTGATGGGATATGATGATGGTGCTGGGCTGTGGGGGGTGGGGGGTGGTGGGGTGCGGGGGTATTTCTGTAAAGGGTGGAGGTTGGTGGGGGTTGTTGTTATTACTCGGTTTGCTGTGGTGGTTGTGTGATTCTGATAATGGTGTAGGGGTTTATTTCTGATAGAGGATGGGAGGGTGGGGGGCTGTTGTTTCTGGGTTTACTTTGGTGGGATGCAGGGGTGGTGGTGGTGGTGGATGAGGATGATGGTTTGAGGGTTTATTTCTGAAAGAGGGTGGGGGGTGGGGGGGGGCTGTCATTCCCTGGTCTTCTGTGTGGAGATGGGATGGTGTTGGTGGTGTGGAGATTTATTTCTGAAGGAGGGGTAGGTGGAGGTTATACTTGTGGTAGTGTGGGGCTTTATTTCTGAAGGAGTGGGTAGGAGGAGGGGGTAGGGTGGGGGTTTATTACTGAAGGATGATTTCCCAGTTTGCGGTGGGAAGTTGTTGGTGGTGGTG
Source organism: Engraulis encrasicolus (assembly GCF_034702125.1). Taxonomy (NCBI): domain Eukaryota; kingdom Metazoa; phylum Chordata; class Actinopteri; order Clupeiformes; family Engraulidae; genus Engraulis; species Engraulis encrasicolus. The sequence continues at coordinate 12,285,604 of NC_085863.1, read as the reverse complement.
GTGGTGGTGGTGGTGGTGGTGGTGGTGGTGGTGTGGCGGTTTATTTCGGATAAAAGGGTGGGTGGTGGTGATACTGCGGGTGGTGGCGTGGGGGGTTTCATTTCTGAAGAAGGGGTAGGAGGAGGGGTAGGGTTAGGGGTAGGGTGGGGGCTGTTATTGCTCCGCTGCTAGCTTGCTGTCTCACTGTAATCAGCTAGCTTTGAAAATCAACAAGGCCCATAGAAAAGGTCCCTGATTGGGGCTGCAAGGCTGGCAGCAAAAAAAAAAAAGAGAAAAACAGCAGCGGAAGAAAAAGTGAAAAGGAGTATGTTTTCCAGCCTGTGTGTGTAAGGGAGCTGCCAGTGGCTGTTTGTCTGGCTGGCCAGTCGTGATCTATGTGACCTTGTGAGCAGGACAAAGCCAGAGTAGAGTAGAGTGGCCATTCAAGGTAATTACTATCCCCCTACTACCCTCCTTCCCCCCCCCATTACCCCCCTATTGCCCCCCCCCTACAAGCCTCTTTAACCCCTTCACCTCCTGCTTCATAGCCCATCCTGCTCCCCTCCCCCACCTCTTACCTACCCCCCCTCTACTACCCCCTTACAAGCCCCCCATTTCCCCCCTAATACCCCCCCCCCCCCCCCCCCCCCCATTGCCCACCTACTCGCCACTATTGCCCCTCTTCTCCTGTGTCTGGCTGGCCAGTCGTGATCTCAGTGACCTTGTGAGCAGGACAAAGCCAGAGTAGAGTAGAGTGGCCATTCAAGGTAATTACTCCTCCCGCCTCACAGCCCATACTGCTCCCCTCCTACTGCCTCTAACCTACCCCCCCTACTACCTTCTATTGCCCCCCTTCACCTCTTGCCTCATAGCCCACCATGCTCTCCTCCTCCACCTCTTACCTATCCTCCTACTTCTCCCCTACGATCCCCTACTACCCCCCTATTGCCCCCCTACTACACCTTTACTACACCCCTACTACCTCCCTAATACCCCCTAATACCACCCTATTGCCCCCCTATCCTGCTCCCGTCCTCCACCTCTTACCTATCCTCCTACTACCCCCCCTACTACACTCTTACTACCCCCACATCCCCCCTCCAACTACCCCCTATTGTCCCCTAATGCCCCCTTATTATCCCCCTATTGCCCCCTACTAGCCCAACATTTCCCCCCTACTACCCCAATCAAGTAGGTAGCAGGCTTCACTCGGGTTTCTTGATAACTTTTGAGGGTGCTGTCCCAAATAATTATCATAGCCCATACTGCTCCCCTCGTCTACCTCTTACCTAAACCATACTACCCCCCCCCACCCGATTCCCCCCTACAACCCCCCCATTGCCCTCCCTACTACCTCCCTACCACCACCCTATTGCCCCCCGACCAGCCTCTGTTGCCTTCTGCTGCCCTTCACCTCCTCCCTCA
>NC_085863.1:12259200-12266700 GCF_034702125.1 Engraulis encrasicolus | reverse complement strand
GATATCATTGTAGGAGGGGAAATTACTGTATAGTGGACAGTGTACGTATTTTCTCTCATTCATTGGATGATATTTTTTAAGTGATTGTGGTGTTTTACATGTTGGTGTACGTGACATGAAGACTTACAATTTCTTGTTTTGGGCTTCTCTTCATACATTTAGATTATCAATATTTGCTAGAGGCCCTGTCAGTATTTTTCTTGTCTGATGTTACAGGGATCCTGTGTGCGCACGTCTGCCTGTGTGTGTTAATGTGTGTGTGTGTGTGTGTGTGTGTGTGTGTGTGTGTGTGTGTGTGTGTGTGTGTGTGTGTGTGTGTGTGTGTGTGTGTGTGTGTGTGTGTGTGTGTGTGTGTGTGTGTGTGTGTGTGTGTGTGTGTGTGTGTGTGTGTACGTGTGTACGTGTTTGTGTGCAACATATCACCAGCCTCCGCCGTCACGACGCGACAGGGCTTCACGCAAATTTGGACTTGATTGAATGACTTGATTGACTTGATTATCAGAGCCTTGTTTTCGCTCTCCTCTCAGTGTCTCCCCTCCGTCACCCTCTCTGTTCTCGTCTCGACCTGCCTGTCTGTCTGTCTGTCTGTCTGTCTGTCTGTCTGGCCCTCTGTTATTTCTCTCTCTGTTCTCTCTCTTTCTCTATCCTCTCTTTCTCTCTCTCTCTCTCTCTCTCTCTCTCTCTCTCTCTCTCTCTCTCTCTCTCTCTCTCTCTCTCTTTATCTTTTTCACTTCATCCCTATTCTCTCTCTTCTCACTACCTCTCTATTTGTCTGCCTGTCTGTGTGTCTCTCTATCTGCTTGTGTGTGTGTGTCTGTCTGTCTGCCTGTCTGCTTGCCTGTGTGCCTCTCTGCCTGCTTGTGTGTGTGTGTGTGTCTGTCTGTCTGTCTGTCTGCCTGTCTGCCTTGTTTATCGAGCTCCTCTTTTTGTGCTCTGAGGGATTATTCAAGCACTTCCGACGAGACACACAAGGAGCCTAACAAATCAGTTTGATTGAGTGTGTGTGTGTGTGTGTGTGTGTGTGTGTGTGTGTGTGTGTGTGTGTGTGTGTGTGTGTGTGTGTGTGTGTGTGTGTGTGTGTGTGTGTGTGTGTGTGTGTGTGTGTGTGTGTGTGCGTGCGTGTGTGTGTGTGCACACTCGCAAGTGTGTTTGTGTGTGTGTGTGTGTGTGTGTGTGAGCATATGTGCATGCGTGCGTGCGTGTGTGTGTGTATGTGTATGTATGTGACACTCTCTCCAGGAAGGATTTGAAATCAGAGAGGCACATTCTGTTTGCAGGTCGAGGTAGAACACTAAGCAGGCAACCACATGTCTGTCTCTCTATTAGGACTGCACAATAGAACAACTATGTATCGAAATCGCAATATCAAAAGTGGCGATATGCGTATCGCGAAAATGATTTCATTATCGTGAACAAGCAAAACATTACTGTGCAGTCCAATCTCTAGCTGAATGTCAAGAAAATTTGCAAGAAGCCCGTCATGACCAAACCAAAGCCACCCCCCCCCACACACAGACAGACAAATTAAAAGAAAAATATGAACAATCTAACATTAACAATCAACAAAAAACATTACGTAAGGGTTAACTTTCGGCGAGAAGGTCGCTACCGTGGAATAGCAGCACGACAGAGAGAATCTTTAGACCCCGACGCGGAGCGGAGGGGTCTTGTTCTCTCTGAAGTGCTGCTATTCCACAAAGCGACCGACTCGCCGAAAGTTAACCCGCTTATTATATGGATATACTTAAATGAATCACACATGGCGGGGACATTTCTTTAGGCCTATTTAATGTTAAGATTGTTGCTGCGCAAAACAAAATAGAGCGGTTGTGGAACACCGCTAGGCAACAGCTAGGTAGCCTGGACAACAGGTGTTGTCCATCACAGCAGCTGATTAGAGTCTTGTTGAAAAGTCGCTTTAGCAGTGAAAAGTCTTGTTGCCATTGACAGCGGTCTGTTATAGACCAACCCGTCCGTTATCGAAAAATAACAGACGTTCGAACGTTGGGGAGCCCCGTTGAAATGAATGGAGCATTCAACCGATGACGTCACACCATATAATAACAATCGTTAAAATATCGTTATCGAGGTATTGCATGCTGTTATTGAGTATCTTTTTTTTCTGATATCATGCAGCCCTACTGTCTATGACTGTCGCTGCCTTTGTCTGTCTGCATCTCTGTCTGACAACCTCTGTTTGTCTCTATTTGTCTCTATTGTGTGTGTGTGTGTGTGTGTGTGTGTGTGTGTGTGTGTGTGTGTGTGTGTGTGTGTGTGTGTGTGTGTGTGTGTGTGTGTGTGTGTGTTTGTGTGTGTGCTTGTCTCTTTTTCCCTCACCCTCCAATCTGCTTTTCCTCCTCTTCTCTCTTCTTCCTCTCCTCCTCTTCTCTCTTCTTCCTCTCCTCCTCTTCTCTCTTCTTCCTCTCCTCCTCTTCTGTCTTCTGCCTCTCCTCCTCTTCTGTCTTCTTGGTTCTTCGTCAGTTTTTCTGCTTCCTCATTTTCTCACCAATCTCCCTGTTTCCCTCTCTGGGTTTGTGCCTCGGTGCTCTCTCTCTCTCTGCTCTCTCTCTGCTCTCTCTCTCTCTCTCTCTCTCTCTCTCTCTCTCTCTCTCTCTCTCTCTCTCTCTCTCTCTCTCTCTCTCTCTCTCTCTCTCTCTCTCTATCGTGTATGTGTGTGTGTGTGTGTGTCTAGTGTGTTTGTGTGTCTAGCATGTGTGTGTATGTGTGTCTATCGTGTCTGTGTGTGTCTAGCGTGTGTGTGTGTGTGTGTGTGTGTGTGTCTAGCATGTGTGTGTGTGTGTCTATCGTGTATGGCGTGTCTAGCATGCGTGTGTGTGTGTCTAGTGTGTGTGTGTGTCTATCGTGTATGTGTGTCTAGCGTGTGTGTCTGCCTGCCGTCATTTATTAAATAAGCTGCCTATCCAGTGCGCTGTGCTGTGCTCTGCCATTATCGCCGCGCGTCCCGCCTGGAGACCAGTGGCCTGCTGAAGGGAAAACCAATTCATTTAGCCGCCCGCTTCTCTACGGAGCATCGGCACGGACGGGTGTGTCAGTGTGTCAGTGTGTGTGTGTGTGTTACAAGTTTGTGTGTGTGTGTGTGTGTGTGTGTGTGTGTGTTACAAGTGTCCGTGTGTCAGTGTGTGTGTGTGTGTCAGTGTGTGTGTGTTACAAGTTTGTGTGTGTGTGTGTGTGTGTGTGTGTGTGTGTGTGTGTGTGTGTGTGTGTGTGTGTGTGTGTGTGTGTGTGTGTGTGTGTGTGTGTGTGCGCGAGTGTCTGTTTGAGTTTCTGGTTGTGTACTGTGTGTGCATGTGTGTGTGTGTTTGTGTGGTGTGTGTGCATGCGTGTGTGCGTGCGTGTATGCACGCATGTGTATGCACGCACGTGTGTGTGTGTATGTGTGAGCATAGTAGCCAAAGGTCTTGTCATTTAGCTGTCTGGAATGAACATGTTTTGAATTTTTACTTGTGGCCTCAGTGTTCTAGGATGCTTCTGGCCTGGACACAGAAAAACAGCTTTGTATGTGTGTGTGTGTTGTGTATGTGTGTGTTTGTGTGTGTGTGCGTGTGCGTGTGCATGTGCATGTGCGTGTGTGCATGTGCGTGTGCGTGGGCGTGGGCGTGGGCGTGGGCGTGGGCGTGGGTGTGTGTGCACGTGTGCTTTTGCGCCTGTGTGTGTGTGTGTGTGTTTCTTCAAACACACAAACAGAGGGAAAAGAGAGATAGAGAGATGACTGAGTGTGGAATACAAAGAAGAGGGAGGGATGGGCAGAAGGATGACAGGCTGCTGGAGAGGGAGAGAGAGAGAGAGAGAGAGATGGAGGGATGGAGAGAGGGAGAGAGAGAGATGGATGGAGAGAGGGAGAGAGAGAGAGAGAGAGAGAGAGAGAGAGAGAGAGAGAGAGAGAGAGATGGAGGAGAGAGAGAGAGAGAGAGAGAGAGAGAGAGAGAGAGAGAGAGAGAGAGAGATGGAGGGAGAGGGAGAGAGAGAGAGAGAGAGAGAGAGAGAGAGAGAGAGAGAGAGAGAGAGAGAGAGAGAGAGAGAGAGATGGAGGGATGAAGAGAGGGAGAGAGGGAGAGATGGAAGGATTTAGAGAGGGAGAGGTGGAGAGAGTGAGAGAGGGAAAGGTGGAGAGATTGAGAGAAGGGGAGGTGGAGAGATGACAGAGGGAGAGATGGAGAGATTGAGAGGGAGAGATGGGGAGGTGGAGATATTGAGAGAGGGAGAGGTGGAGAGGTGGAGAGATTGAGATATGGAGAGAGGGGGAGGTGGAGAGATTGAGAGAGGGAGAGATGGAGAGATGAGAGAGGGAGAGAGAGAGAGATTGAGAGGGAGAGGTGGAGAGATTGAGACGTGGAGATATTGAGAGAGGGGGAGGTGGAGAGATTGACAGGTGAAGAGATTGAGAGAGGGGGAGGTGGAGATGTTGAGAGAGAGGGAGGTGGAGAGATTAGAGAGGGAGAGATGGAGATATTGAGAGAGAGGGAGGTGGAGAGATTGAGAGGGAGAGGTGGAGAGATTGAGAGAGGGAGAGGTGGAGAGATTGAGAGAGGGAGAGGTGGAGAGATTGAGAGAGGGAGAGGTGGAGAGATTGAGAGAGGGAGAGATGGAAAGGTTCAGTAGGTAGATGGATCGTGTGTGCAGAGGCGCATCTTGTCACCAGGCTAGACAGGCAGCAGCTTCGGGCCCCCAAGACACTAGATCAGAGATTCTTTAAGTATAAAAAAGTTAAGTTTTCAACTTTCTGGATCCATCACCTAGAGGCCTTGGAACATCGTGGGTTTAACGAGGATATTGAGTTAACTTGTTTTTTATAATGTATGCGCAATGGGGTCGTGATGTGCTTTCTACTCTATATATTTTTTCTACTGCTTATGTTTGTTTCTTTTTACTGTCATAGTTGTAATGGTATAATATGTATATAGTAGGTGTTCAGGTGGGTCTACTTTCTTAGTATGCATTGGGAAGGGTGGTGGGTGTTTACTCTGGGGTCACATGACCCTTGTGTCACCTTATAGGTGAGGCCTTGCTCCTTGTCCTGATGACAAAGCCCAGTGCGGTCGAAACATGTTGGCTTTTTAAATCATGTTTTAGCCCTATGACAATAAAGGCTTTTTAATGGACTTCCTCTTTTTCACCTGGAGTTGCCTGGATTTTTCCCCTTTTTTTGAACTGATCCCCTTCATCCAAGAGCACCCAACCAATATACTTTAAGAAGATACTGCGACTTTTTTTGAGCTACCAGCCATTTTGTGTTTTACTATAATAGTGATTTGTTACGAATGTTCATTCCTTTGGGTTTTTGCTTGGGGCCCCCACTGACACTAAAATCGTCTCTGCGTGCAGGTGGGTCAGTGTGTCCTTCAGAAATAATGAATGAAATGAAAAATGTTTCTGAGGATTCTTTTTTTTCCTGGGACTGATCAGAACATGTGATGTATCTTTGTTATTTGCGGTATCCATGGAATTTTCCGGTTGTGCGTACACTGTTGGGTCATTGAGACAGTGAAAGACAAGAGGATAAAAATGTGTGTGTGTATGTGTGTGTGTGTATGTTTTTTATGTGTGTGTGTGTGCGTGTGTGTGTGTGTGTGCGTGTGTGTGTGTGTGTGTGTGTGTGTGTGTGTGTGTGTGTGTGTGTGTGTGTGTGTGTGTGTGTGTGTGTGTGTGTGTGTGTGTGTGTGTGTGTGTGTGTATTTGTGACCGCGGGCGCACATGTTAGTGTGTGTGTGCACATGTGAATGTGCGTTCTTGTGTGTATGTGTGTGTGTGTGTGTGCGTGTGTGTGTTTTTGTGTGCATTCGTGTGTGTGTGTGTGTGTGTGTGTGTGTGTGTGTGTGTGTGTGTGCTGAGGTTCCAATTAGGAGTGTGTGTGTGTGCTGCAGGGGAGGTGACCGTTATTGTGGCGAAGAGTCAGGAAGCAGCAGCTGTTATGTCTGAGGTCACGCCACCTCTCTTTCTCTCACTTTCTCTCTAGATATTCCTCTCTCTATCTCTCTCTCTCTCTCTCTCTCTCTCTCTCTCTCTCTCTCTCTCTCTCTCTCTCTCTCTCTCTGTCTCTCTCTCTCTCTCTCTCTCACCCCCTTTCTGGTTCTCTGTGTATCTATCTCTTGTTCTCTCTCTCTATGTCTCAAAGTCTCTCTCTCCCTGTCCCTTCCTATCCTTCCTCTCTTGCTTTCACTTTCACTCTCATTCTCTCTCTCTCTTTCTCTATCTTCCAGTCATTCTCTCCATCGTTTTTTTCTTCTTTTTTCTTTTTTTTTCTTTTTTCTTCTCTTCTTTCTTCTTTCACTACCTGACTCACTCATTTCTCCTCTCTCACCTCTGCCTCCTTTTTTATGGTTCTCTCTCTATCCAACCATATCTCTCTATCTAACCCCTCGTCCTCTCCCTCTCTCTCTTTCTCCCTCTCTCTCTCTCCATCTGCTCCGTCCCTCTCTCTCTTCATTCTTCTCTCCCTCTGTTTCCTCTCTCTCTCTCCTCCTCCGTTTCCTCTCTCTCTCTCCCTCCCTCTCCCTCCCTCTCTCTCTCTCTCTCTCTCTTTCTCTCTCCCTCCCTCTCTCTCTCTCTCTCTCTCTCTCTCTTTCTCTCTCCCTCCCTCTCTCCCTCCGTTTCCTCTCTCTCTCTCTCTCTCTCCCTCCCTCTCTTCCTTCTTCTCTCCCTCCGTTTCCTCCCCCTCTCTCTCTCTCTCTCTCTCCCTTTCTCTCTCCCTCCCTCTCTCCCTCCGTTTCCTCTCTCTCTCTCTCTCTCTCTCTCTCTCCCTCCCTCTCTTCCTTCTTCTCTCCCTCCGTTTCCTCCCCCTCTCTCTCTGTGTCCTCTGTTTTCCTGCAGCCCTCTGCTCTCCCCTGTTCAGCTACACTGGCTACAATTACAGTCCTGTACCTGTTCACCTCCATGGCCTCACATTCACTCACTCGCTGCCGCCTTCTCGCCCTTCCATCGCCCCCTCTGTCACGCTCCTCCCCTCACCCCCCTTCACCTCCCTCTCCACTCTCTCCTCTCCTTCCCCTCCTCCCTCCCCCTCCACTCCTCTCCTCCCTCTGTCACGCTCCTCCCCTCCTCCCCTCACCCCCTCCCTCTCCACTCTCTCCTGCCCTCCCATACGCTGCCCCCATTCTTCTCCTCCCTCCCCCTCTCACTCCTTTCCTCCAACCTCCTCTCCTCCCTCTGTCACGCTCCTCCCCTCCTCCCCTCACCCCCTCCCTCTCCACTCTCTCCTGCCCTCCCATACTCTACTTCCTTTCTCCTCCTCCCTCCCCCCTCACTCCTTCTCCTCTCCTCCCTCCCCTCTCTCTCCTCCCCTGCCTCTCTCACTCCTTTCTCTCCTCTCTCCTCCCCTCACTACTCTCTCTCTCTTCCTCTCCTCTCTCCTCCCTCACTACTCTCTCTCTCCTCTCTCACTCCCTCCTTTTCTCTCTCTCTCTCCTCTCTCACTTCTCCCTCTATACTCATCTTCCATTACTCCCCCTCCTACCCCATATCTTCCTCTCTTCCCTGCTCACC
>NC_085863.1:12211700-12214200 GCF_034702125.1 Engraulis encrasicolus | reverse complement strand
ACGCCATTTCAATGTTTTGTTACCCCTCACGACAGAAATCAAACACTTGATGTGAAGTGACAGTGCTTCCGAGCTTTAAATCGTCATAATTATTAGTAGCCTCTGGTAGCCTATTCTACCCATAAAGTATCATAGTTTTTTATTCATAATGTTATTCTATAATGTTGGCAAATCTGAAATCATGGGGTGTGTCGAACTGTAGGTCAAAAATCGTGATATGAACCGAATCGTGAGTCAAGTGTATCGTTACAGCCCTAGTAGGCTAAGTGAGAATGCACCCTGTCTGTTTTGAGGGGCTCTCAGCACCCCAGGCTGTACACGCACAGGTAAACAGCACACACTTGTTTTGAAGGTATTTTGAAGCAGCAGCGGTCTGTATGAATGTGGACTGCACTCTACTCTGTTTTGGAACATTTTCAGGTGGGCACCTAGACAGGCTACAGTAAGCAGAGCTGGTGATGGGCAATAAACTTATACATTCAGATTCAGTGAAGTGAAGTGACTATCTTCATCATGCAAGATTTACTTATTATTAATGTACCATCACTGCCACATTATCTGTGTAGGTCTACTGTGTACAATGTACAGTTATTTTATTAAATATTGTTCCAGTATTGCAATGTCCACTTTAACCACTTGCTGTAACAGTGCCTGAAGCAGAGACAGTAAGATACTTGTATTCTCTCTGACTACAATGTTAGCCATCTTTTCCTTTATCCTCTTAGCGCAGAGCCTCTGTTACAACCGTATTGTCACCAAAATGGTTATGATCAAGTCTCGGTTACTTAAGACTCTTTGCTTTGTCATAGCTATGTTGTTGTTATGATGTTAGCTGAGTGTTTTCGGCAAAGAGTGAATAGGTCCGTCGACGGGCCCATCTGCAGTAAGAGGCTACACAACCCCAGAGCCGTGGTAATGGAATAGGCTATATTCAGTTCTGGGGTGAATTTCTTGAAAGCGTAGTTGCTAACTACGGTAGCTACTTTTGTTGGTTGCAATGCAATTTCCCATTGGCAACTACCCAAGTTGCTAACTGCTAAGAAGAACTATGCTTTCGAGAAATGCACCCCTGCTTTGCTACAGTGTAAGTGTGTCAGATGAAAGTTTGGGCTGTTGGACCAAACTCCTGAAGTTCTGCTTGGGGATGCCAGTGTGGAGCATGGGGAGTGCACATTGCCAGGTTTGCAGCTTGGTAGGGGCAGCTGGAGACGGGGTGGGGACGGGGGACGGGGCTGTAGTGGGGGTGTGATGGGGATGGGTTGTGGCGAGGGGCAGCGGAATGCCTCTGCATCAGAAAGCTTGCACGCACGCACCGCACAGACACACACACACATTCTATCTCTCCCTCTCTCTCTCTCTCTCTCTCTCTAACCCACCCACACCCACACACACACACACACACACACATACCCACACACACACACACACACACACACACACACACACACACACACACACACACACACACACACACACACACACACACACACACACACACACACACACACACACACACACACACACACACACACACACACACACACACACACACACACACACCCTGCCTCCTGCCTTCTGTGCGAGGGCCACCCCCGTTGGCATCACCACAGGCATGGCACAGTGTGCCCCGTTGGCACAGCGTTGCCGTGGCAGTCCGAGAAAGCTCCCTTGGTGGTCGCTTGGCAGCAGCATTGCCATGGCAGCTTGAGAGAGGTCAGGGTTCAGGGTTCAGGGTTCAGAGGTCATGGAGCAGCAGTGGGCTCTGCCGACTCACTTCACTGCTCTCTCAGCAGATCTGACCTCATACAGAAGGCCCTGAAAACCACCCATCCTCAATCTGTTGTCAGTCACTGGGTGTTAGGAGATGGACTACCCATAGAAATCAATGCAATTTGTTGAAATTGGGCAGAATTTATCGGTTCTTGGCTGTTTTGAGCTCCTTTTGGACGGGATTTGATCAGACAAATCTGGCAGCACTGCCAACAAACCCTTCCACTATCACCTGGTACCTCTACCTAACCAGTACAGTAGTTGGATTTCTTATGCAATAAACTCTCCTCTGCCATTATCCTTTTCAGTTATCATTTTTATTATTTTATTATTTTTATCACTTTATTATCATTTTCTAAACCCTGATCATTTAATTTTATTTTTCATGTTTTTCTCTTGGTCTCTCTCTCCCTTGCTGACCACCCTCTAGCCCCTCTCTCTTGTTCTCTCTATCCTCCTCCCTCTCTCCTCTCTTGTTCTCTCTATCCTCCTCCCTCTCTCCTCTAGCCCCTCTCTCTGGTTCTGGTTCTCTCTATCCTTCTCCCTCTCTCCTCCATCCCCCTCTCTCTTGTTCTCTCTATCCTCCTCCCTCTCTCCTCTAGCCCCTCTCTCTTGTTCACTCTATCCTCCTCCCTCTCTCCTCTAGCCCCTCTCTCTTGTTCACTCTATCCTCCTCCCTCTCTCCTCTAGCCCCTCTCTCTGGTTCTCTCTATCCTCCTCCCTCTCTCCT
>NC_085863.1:12201700-12206700 GCF_034702125.1 Engraulis encrasicolus | reverse complement strand
ATAATAGTATATTGTGTGTCCCTACACTGCAGAGTGTGTCTTGGTAGTGATAATAGTACATTGTGTGTCTCTACACTGGTGAGTGTGTCTGGCTCAGCTCATCTGGTCTCAGTAGCCAGTTCACCTGTGATCCAGGACAGGCCTCACACTCAGCATCTACTGTAAGTCCACACTAAGCTCTAGTGCTGGACTGGGGGAGAAATAGGGCCTGGTCACTTGGATTAAAGGGACCCCCCCTCGTAATTAGCGGCGCAAAACTGACTCACCAGTGGGCCCTGGGTAGTTATAATAGTACATTGTGTGGAGAGGGTGTCTTGCTAGTTATAATAGTAGTAATAATATTTGTGTGTCTCTACACTGAAGAGGGTGTCTGGCTCAGCTCATCTGGTCTCAGTAGCCAGTTCACCTGTGATCCAGGACAGGCCTCACACTCAGCATCTACTGTAAGTCCACACTAAGCTCCAGTGCTGGACTGGGGGGAGAAATAGGGCCCGGGCACTTTTGGATTAAAGGGCCCCCCCTCGTAGTTAGCGGCGCAGAACTGACTCACCAGTGGGCCCCACACCCTCTCGGGGCCCTGGAGAAATAGGGCCCGGGCACTTTTTTTGGCTTAAAGGGGCCCCTCACAATTAGAGGCGCAGAACTGACTGTGGGCACTGCACCCTAGTGGGCCCCTAATTACTTTTTTTTTTTCTTCAATTTTTTAAAAACATTTCTGAAAATAGAGGCCCACGATGGTGTAGGGCCCACCGGGAAATGCCCGCTATGTCAGATGGCCAGGTCAGCCCTGCTAAGCTCCTTATCACACTACCAGGAAAGTGCCACATCAGCACCCAAATACAGATCAGCCCTTTTTTTTTTTTTTTTACAGCACCTCACCCCAAAAAAAGCACCATTTTTTTTTTTTACTGTACCTTGCCCAGTTTCCTGTCTCTTCTGCTGAGGATATTTTTTGGGGTTAGTTGAAAGTCTGTAGGGGGTGAAAAATCAGACCAAATGCCCATACACAGCAGCATTTTTCATTCCATGTAGAGATGCACTGGATCCGGTTCCGGTTCCCGATCCGGCAGGATAATAGGGTTTTTCACAGGATCCGGGTCCGGCAGGATCTTAAGCAGTGGATCCGGTATCCGGCATGTTACCTAAAAATCAGGGTCTGGTGCATCTCTAGCCTAGGCTTTTCAGTCAGTCTTTCACAACCCCAATCACTGCATGGAGTGAGCGGCCGTTGCAGGCAGTGTGGCAATAAGCCAATGAGTCTAAAAAATAGTTTGCGACAACGTAATAAAAAGGGCCCACGTGTACGAGTTGGCTATGTGTTTCAACTCTTTAGTAGGATCCGGTATCCGGTTAAGCAGTGGATCCGGTATTCGGCAGGATCCTAAAAATCAGGATCCGGTGCATCTCTAATTCCATGTGCATACCACACAACTTCCATGAACTTTTAGAGGTGTTTCGAATGGGACGTTTCAAGGAGCAATCAGAAGTGGGGCAGCCTGGACTAGTAGTTAAGGAGGTAGGCTTTAGATCAAAGGGTTGCAGGTTCGAATCCCACCAGCCTACATCCGGTGCATCTCTATTTCCATGTGCATACCACACAACTTCCATGAACTTTTAGAGGTGTTTCGAATGGGACACTTCAAGGAGCAATCAGAAGTGGGGCAGCTTGGACTAGTAGTTAAGGAGGTAGGCTTTAAATCAAAGGGTTGCAGGTTCGAATCCCACCAGTCTACTCTCTATCGTACTCCATATTTGAGGTGCCTTTGGGCAAGGCACCTACAGTAGCCCCAGATTGGTCCAGGGACTGTAACCAGTACCCTGTGAAATATCTGTAAGTTGCTTTGGCTAAAAGCCTCTGCTAAATGTAATGTAATATAATGCAATCACGGTTCAGTCAAGAAAACGGGTAACAATTTATAATAATGTCTGCGTATAAAGACTTAGTAAATAGTTAACTAATGATGAACAAAACATTAATAAATGTTGTCTTCTTCTGACATTATTATAAAGTGTTACCATAAAACATGGCATGGAATGAAAACAGTGGCTCCTACTTTAGAACTGCTCTAGCCTGATTATCATCGACTTTCAAATCTCTTCGAGACGTGGTCTGACCAAGAGCATAACAATTGACATTTCCCAAATGGTATGGTTGACCCACCTCCCTTAGTTTGCTACTGGTTGTTTACTCCCTGACAAAGTGGGAGAAGTTTCCGTTTTTTTTCTGGGAGCTCAGAATCGTGCTTGTATTGTTCTTGGCATGACTAGAGGCAAGGCTGAAGGTGTGGCGTCACTAGGAGGGCACAGCTTGGCTAGAACTGCTCGGCCTACATACGTAGAGCTCTTTTCCAAAACGCTATATCCACTTTTTTTTGACTTTTTGCATTTTAATATTGGAATTGACTGATAAGTAGTCCTATCATCTATGTGTGAATTCTTGCCATTCAAATGTTTTGAGAACATGCTTTTTAAACCTCTATAAAATGCATTTTGTAATGCAATTCAGTGGAATGCCCAATACAAAAATGTCAATTTCCCCAACATTCTATAAAATGGATATATCTCATTTTGGAAACGAGCTCTACATACTTACACTGATGTGCTGGAGTGCACTGCTGAGTCTCCTTGTAATGACTAGACCTTGAGCAAACTTGGAAGTGGAAATATGTTTGAGGAGCCCTCCACCACCACCCCCTCCCTGTCTAGCCCGTCTAGTCGAGCCAGATGGGGCCTGCTCAAACAACAGTGCCTCAATTTTTCATTTTTCAATATTTCATGCCGAGTGTGAAATCTGTAAAAAAAAGTTTTGAGTGGAAAAGGAAAGCAAGTTTGAGCAGGAACCACATTCACACGCTCCAGAGACTTTGTGCAGTGGAGCATCCCTACACCGCTGCCTTGCTCACCAGTGTTGTATCAGTGGGCAGGCTAGGCTAGGGTAGGGTAGGGTAGGGGAGGGGAGGGTAGGGTAGGGGGCATGGGTGTCGTTCAGGGTGGTAAAGTGTGACTGAGTCACCAGGGCCCCATGTATATACAGGGGGCCCACACATAGTCCGAATTATGAAGATACTGTGTATCTTTTTTCCATTGGGGGGGTCCATTGGAGCTGATTGTACATAGGGCCCAAAATTTGCTTTTACGCCCCTGATGGGGGTTTGGGAATGGGGGGATGGGAACAGACGTCACTGTCTCCCACGAGGGACGAGGGAACGAGTGTCCTGTCATGGTGCGGGGAAGGGGGGCTGGGGCAGATGGGTAGTGGAATCCCTCTGGGGGTTCTGAAGAGGACACATATCTCCCTGTATCTAAGCTCTGCTTTGCTCTTCACAGAGCTCTACCTCTCCACCTCAAAGTAAAAGCTCTTTTGGGCCACCCGGAGCGCAGCCAGCGTCCGTGCCAATGATAATAACCGACCACACAGCGATGACCCCTTCACCAGTCCCCCTGTGCCCATGCCACGTCACCGATAGCCCTGCACCACAGAACAGTACAGTTTTAAGTTTGGTACACCATGTCATAGTGTGGTATTCTTTGCCAAATACTAAATGGCAAAGAGAAAGTGACTCTGATGAACGTCCCAGTATGTTTGCTATGTACCACAATGGAATGCCAAAGAGAACTTCAAACATAAATCCTCATGAGCGTGGCTCTACCCTTAAAAGGGGATTCTAGTGTGCTTTGGAGGGTCTGTTACATGTGTGTGTGTGTGTGTGTGTGTGTGTGTGTGTGTGTGTGTGTGTGTGTGTGTGTGTGTGTGTGTGTGTGTGTGTGTGTGTGTGTGTGTGTGTGTGTGTGTGTGTGTGTGTGCTGGGGGGAGGGGGGGGGTTGTATTTGAATGTACTTAAAAAAAATGTTTTTGCCTTTATTTGTTTGGACAGTTGGAGATGGTGACAGGAAGCGAGTGGGAGAGAGATGGGGAGGATCGGCAAATGAGACAGGCCAGAATCGAACCCTAGGGTTGGGCTAAAGCAGGGCAATTCGAGTGTACTTTAGAGGGCATGTCACGTGCCTTTTTGCATCTGTGCCTGAACTGGGTGCCTACACCACTGTTTCCCAACCAGGGGTACGTGTACCACTAGGGGTACACGAGCACACTGCAGGGGGTACTTGGAAAAATGTAATTTTAACAAATGTATGGAGCTTAGTTACATTGGGAT
The DNA here is from genome assembly GCF_034702125.1 of Engraulis encrasicolus. Lineage (NCBI taxonomy): Eukaryota > Metazoa > Chordata > Actinopteri > Clupeiformes > Engraulidae > Engraulis > Engraulis encrasicolus. The sequence continues at coordinate 12,202,546 of NC_085863.1, read as the reverse complement.
AGACTTGACTTGGGGCGGTACTCATGGCACAACGAAAATCAAGACAAAAAAAGGTTGGGAAACACTGGCCTACACTGGTGTCTCCATTGTGGAGTAGTAGTGGAGTTGTTAGGTAGAGCTGCTGTCGATGTAGTAAGCGCTCTGCAACAGCATGAGCTCATGAAGTCAGTCTGTTTAACTCATTGGTGAAATCAAAAGCAGCAGGAACCATAAACTCCCTCTAAACCAGGCGTGGGGAACCTACTGTATGTCTCGAGGGCCGTTTGTGGCACCTTGAGGCCTTTAACATCTGGCCCCTGATATAGTTTTAATTTTATGCAGCTTCACATGAAATATGACATATTTTGTAAAGGAATCTTACAAAATTACATTATATTCAGGGGATCTAGAGAAGGTGGGGTCTGTTTTAAAGGTGGCTGCCTTCAATATAGGGACAAAATGCAAGGGGAAATCCTGGTTGTGTTCATAATAGGGCCCTCGGAGGACTTTTACGTCCCTCATATGAATTTGAAGTTGCCCCTCGAATGAAAAAGGTTCCCGACCCCTGCTCTAAACTCTTTCTCCCTCGGAGAGTCATAAACTCCCTCTAAACTCTCTCACTCTTGGGGAGTCATAAACTCCCTCTAAACTCTCTCACTCTTGGGGAGCCTGACCGGGTGACTGGCTGACTTCATGGAGGTATTTCAGGTGCTGTCGCCACCCAACATGTGTGTGTATGTGCGTGTGTGTGTGTGTGTGTATGCATACGTGTGTGTGTGTGTGTGTGTGTGTGTGTGTGTGTGTGTGTGTGTGTGTGTGTGTGTGTGTGTGTGTGTGTGAGAGAGAGAGAGAGAGAGAGAGCATGAG
>NC_085863.1:12156700-12166700 GCF_034702125.1 Engraulis encrasicolus | reverse complement strand
CGCCACTTCTTGCTTCATGATTGAGCTGCGTCGTCAAGTCAAGTCAAATCAAGACAAGTTTTATTGTCAATTTCTTTACATGCACTGGTCATACAAAGAATTTGAAATTGCGTTTCTTGCTCTCCCATGCAGATATAGACTAATCTAGGTAAGGACATAGACAGTATAGACATAGACAGTACTCATACATGGACATAAGACAGTATGGACATAGACAGTGCTCATACAGACATTTAAAGTGCAAGACTGGACAACAGAAGACTTGTAGAGAACATACATTAAGAGGAGGTATTTTGTTGTGCTTTTTCTAAAAGTCCTTTATAGCGTTCTGACATAGTAATAGTAGCATTTGAAGAAAATAAATAATTAAAATAGGTTTATCAAATACACCAGCAGCAGTATGTGTGTGTGTGTGTGTGTGTGTTTGTGTGTGTTTGTGCCTATTTGAAAAGCAAAAAGTGGCTGCCGAGTCGTGCTGTATCGAGCTGTAAGCCTACCACAAAACCTGCAGTGGAAAAGAGGCATATGTCATTTATGAGAAGTTCAGAAGCACATTGCATTGCGTACACGTGCCCCCAGTCTACTTTGTCCCTTACTGTACAGACAGTATAATGGTGGAGTGTTTTTTGTCCAAGATAGAGACAGCTGGACTGTACACTTCTGAAGATACATCCTGTGCACACTTGAAGTCTTGAAGTTTTCCAATCAGGCCCAAGGAAGACGTGTGGACAACCTCAGGGCCATGCAAGCATTCAGCTGACGGGGGCTCTTCATGAGTCAGGAGAATGAGTAAGAATGAGAACAAGGGAGGAGGTAGAGAAAGATGAGGAGGAGGTAGAGAAAGAAGGGAGGAGGTAGAGAAAGATGGGGAGGAGGTAGAGAAAGATTGAGTAGTTAGAGAGGATAAAGGTATTTTTTGTTCATGGATGGTTGATCGCTGACTCATAGGTTTGAGGAGAGAGAGAGAGAGAGAGAGAGAGAGAGAGAGAGAGAGAGAGAGAGACAGAGAGAGAGACAGAGAGAGAGACAGAGAGACAGAGAGATGGATAGGGTCAGGTAGTGGTAGTGAAGTGATGAGTAGAGTGGTCTGAGCAGTGAGCGATGGGGCCCCGGTGGGAGTTGGACTATGCTTTCTCTCCTAGGTGGACTGCTGAAGAGTGGTCATGATGAGAGAGAGAGAGAGAGAGAGAGAGAGAGAGAGAGAGAGAGAGAGAGAGAGAGAGAGAGAGAGAGAGAGAGAGAGAGAGAGAGAGAGAGAGAGAGAGAGAGAGAGGAGAGAGAAGACGAGGGAGAGAGAGAGAGAGAGAGATAGAGAGAGAGGAAGAGGAGAGAGAGATAGAGAGAGAGGAGAGAGAGAGAAAGGGGAAGAGAGAGAGAGAGAGAAGAGAAAGAGGAGAGGAGAGAGAGAGAGAGAGAGAGAGAGAGAGAGAGAGAGAGAGAGAGACAGAAAGAGAAAGAGTGAAAGAGAATGTGTGAGAGAGAGAGAGAGAGAGAGAGAGAGAGAGAGAGAGAGAGAGGAAGAGAGAGAGGAAGAGAGAGAGATGGGCTCTCTCCGGGGTGGGCTGCTGATTTAATTGACTGGTATTAAAGTTAAGCCAGGGCAGGGCCAGGTAGGGAGTGGATGGAGAGAGATGGAGACGCTCGGTGGGGAGAAATCCATGCCCGTGATCTATACAGCCCATTAGTGCCTTCGATCAGGATCATATGGCTTATTTTCTCCACAATACCTCCACGCCAGGCAGGAATGGACTGGGGGAGAACTAGAGGCCGGGTACTTTTGGGTTAATATAATCATAATTAGCAGCGCAGACCTGATTCACCAGTGGGATCCACACCCTCGTGGACCCCTATTTTCAGAAATGTAAGACTTTTTTTTAAACATTTCTGAAAATAGGGGTCCACGGGGGTGCAAGGCCCACCGGGAAATGCCCATTATGTCAGATGGCCTGTCCAGCTTTGTCGCCAGGGGCTCATGGAAGTCTCACCAGGCCTTATGGCTTCAGGACCACATGGTGTATTATTATCTCCGCGATACTAGCATCATAGCTCCTAGCAGAGCTGGACACTGGAGGGAGGGGCATTAGCACCGGATTTAAGGCTGCTAGATCAGATCAGTGAGACAAATGCTGTAGCCAGGTGTCACTGACACATCACTTAACCCGTTAAGACACAGTGTTATACATTTGCTGTTAACAGGATGGCAATGACTAAGTCGTACTGCATTATTAAAGGCCCTGTGTTATGTCATAGTATTGTAGTAGTATGGTAGTTACATTTTCAATGACCAGTACACTGTGCCACTGGAGGTACGGCGTGCATTAAAGGGCTACATATATAAAGGGGAAGAAATCTGTTGCCATTAGATTAACGCTTCGACAAAGTATTCTCATCAGATTCCTTGGGGAGTATGTACTGTATTTCCCTTGTTCTACTACATGTTACTTCAATACATTTTATATCGGCCACGGCCGTTGCTCAAATGGTTGGGGCATTGACTGGTACGCTGGGGACACGGGTTTGTTTCTGTCTTAATGTCATTTCCCGACCCTCCCCCTTCTCTCTTTCTCACTCTGTCTTTTGAACTAAAGGCATAAAAGCAAAAAAAATGTTTGGTAACGCTTTATTTTACGGTACAGTATTTACTATGTACTTTCTGGGTAACAACTGGGTAACAGAGGGAAATTACATGGTACCTAGAATGTAAAAAGGGGGTAAATACGATGTAAATACTGTGTAATTACAAAGGAAAAAACTCAAAAGTTACCGTGAAACTACACTGTGTATTTTCTGGGTAACAATTGGGTAACAGAGAGAAATTACCCAATTGTTATCCAGAAAATACACAGTGTAGTTTCTTGGTAAGTTTTGTGTTTTCCCCTGTAATTACATAGTATTAACATCGTAATTACCCCCTTTTTTTCCATTCTAGGTACCATGTAACTTCTCTCTACGGTACAGTATTTACTATGTACTTTCTGGGTAACAACTGGGTAACAGAGAGAAGTTACATGGTACCTAGAATGTAAAAAGGGGGGTAATTACGATGTAAATACTATGTAATTAGAGGGGAAAAACCTCAAAACTTACCATGACACTACACTGTGTATTTTCTGGGTAATTATTGTTTGATGGCAATTTAAAAAAGGATGAAAGTACTACCTATTTACCTGTTTGTTTTACAGCAATACCACATTTAATTACTAGGTTAATGTGCTGCTCTGGATGGTCATTACACAACTCCAAAGTCAGAACTTACAAGGAACAGTATTTCATTGTAGTTACTGTGTTTATCACCATACATACCCATTTATTGCATGGGTAAATGTGGTACTTACCTGACAAAACAATTGCTGATGTCACACATTGCCATGGGCTTTATCTTCATTCTTGTAGCCGTTGAGTCAAAAGTGTTTGGTAAGTACATGGTAGGTTTCTGCACTGTTACCAAGTAACATATATTTATTTACCAGGTAAAAAGGGGGAAACTGTACTGTAAAGTAAAGTGAATGCTCTTACCAAAGTATTACCAATTTCTTACCAAGTAATTAAACTTGTTTCATAAATCATGTAAGTACATGGTAAGTTTCTGCACTGTTACCGAGTTACAGATATTCAGTTACTAGGTAAAGAAAGGGAAACTGTACTGTAAAGTAAAGCGAACGCTCTTACCAAAGTATTACCAATTTCTTACCAAGAAAATAAACTTGCTATGGTAAGTATCTGCACTGTTACCAAGTAACAGATATTCAGTTACCAGGTAAAGAAGGGGAAACTGTACTGTAAAGTAAAGCGAACGCTCTTACCAAAGTATTACCAATTTTTTACCAAGCAATTATACTTATTTCATGTATCATGTAAGTACATGGTAAGTTTCTGCACTGTTACCGAGTAACAGATATTCCGTTACCAGGTAAAGAAGGGGAAACTGTACTGTTAAGTAAAGCGAACGCTCTTACCAAAGTATTACCAATTTCTTACCAAGCAATTATACTTATTCCATGTATCATGTAAGTACATGGTAAGTTTCTGCACTGTTACCGAGTTACAGATATTCAGTTACCAGGTAAAGAAGGGGAAACTGTACTGTAAAGTAAAGCGAACGCTCTTACCAAAGTATTACCAATTTCTTACCAAGCAATTATACTTATTTCATATAGGCCTGTCATGTAAGTACATGGTAAGTTTCTGCACTGTTACCGAGTTACAGATATTCAGCTACTAGGTAAAGAAGGGGAAACTGTACTGTAAAGTAAAGCGAACGCTCTTACCAAAGTATTACCAATTTCTTACCAAGAAAATAAACTTGTTATATATCATGTAAGTACATGGTAAGTATCTGCACTGTTACCAAGTAACAGATATTCAGTTACCAGGTAAAGAAAGGGAAACTGTACTGTAAAGTAAAGTGAACGCTCTTACCAAAGTATTACCAATTTCTTACCAAGCAATTAAACTTATTTCATGTATCATGTAAGTACATGGTAAGTTTCTGCACTGTTACCGAGTTACAGATATTCAGTTACCAGGTAAAGAAAGGGGAAACTGTACTGTAAAGTAAAGTGAACGCTCTTACCAAAGTATTACCAATTTCTTACCAAGAAAGTAAACGTGTTTCATATATCATGTAAGTACATGGTAGGTTTCTGCACTGTTACCGAGTTACAGATATTCATTTACCAGGTAAAGAAGGGAAAAAAATACATCAAAAGCAAATCAAAGCATTATTGTGGAAATCATTTTTTTTTTATTGTATATTGTGGCAAACGACAGTATTGCAACTATGCTGCTCATTGGAACTGTGCTGCTTATTGCCAAATTTTATTATGTTTAGGTGATAAACTAATATATACTAGTATGAATGTAACCCACTACTAGGTATGTACATGTCGATGATAGGCCAGGTTCAATAGCTAGAGAATAAAGACACTAGGCTCTGGGAGAGTGCAAAAAGATAAGTGCAATTAAAAGACACCACACAAGGATATACTTTTTTTCTTTCTTTAGTTATGAATTGCAAGGTAGAAAATATGTACATATTCCCAAAATAAAAGAAAAAAATTGACCCTTTAAAATAAAATAAAATGAATTGTCCTTCAAAAGTGAGTAATTGTCTATTTTCCAAAAGTTGGGAACAGTCCTTTAAATCAGTCCTTTAAATCCTCAAAGAGAAAAGAGTTCCTTTCAGTTGTTCAAGAAAAAGAAAAAGAAAAAGAAAAAGTAGTTCCTTTATAGTAGTTCCGTTCAGTTCAAGGCCTTAGTTCAGTTTGTAAACCGTTAAAGTAACAACTCAAGTCAGTCAGTCAGTGTTGTTGTGACACAGGCAGGTCACAACCCTACCACATATGCGCCACGTACAATGACACAGGACAGGATCCGACTCAATGGGGTGGGTGGCTCGCCATCAAACGCAGTCATCAATCCACAGCGGAATCCAGGTCCAAAAAAACTTCACCTGTGTAACCATACCCTTAGTTAAGCTACACATGTACACAGGACAATGTTCACATTTCTTATCAAATATCAGTTCAAACAGTTTCAACTTAAAGTAGTTGTAGGCCTACACAGGGGTGGAAAGTAACTAATTACATTTACTCAAGTATTGTACTTGAGTAGCATTTATGAGTACTTTGAACTTTTTAAGTAGTTTTTAAAATTAATACTTTAACTAGTACTTGAGTACATTTTGACCCAAGTTGTTAACTCAATTACACTGGAACCTGGCCTGAGTACTGAGTAAAAAAAATAGACAAAATGCCACGCAAAATAATGCCACAATCTGCCGGAAATGAAAGATGATGCAGGATGGCACACAGCATTTTCACTATTGTACTATCTTGGATCAATGTATTGGATGATGGCTGGTGCCAAGCAAGAGATAGAGGTTATGGAGGACGATATTCAAGAAAAAGAAACATTACATTGTCTAGAAAAGCTAATTAAATGTAACTAAGTACTTTTACTCAAATTGCATTTTTAAGTGAAGTACTTTTTACTTTTACTTGAGTAGATTTTTAGATAGGTAGGCCTACTTTTACTTTTACTCGAGCAGGATTTAGGCAAAGTAGCCTAAAGATAGCCTACTTTTACTTGAGTAGGCCTACAATTTTCGGTACTCTTTCCACCTCTGGTTGTACAACATTAATATCAATCTTCTCAAAGGAAAATATATGCAAACCGCATACACTTCACTTATACTGAAAAGCATTGCATACCATTCAGTTACATAACCATTATCAAATAACAGGATGAATACTATGAAAAACATCACTCGGTACTGAAACCGCGGGAATTACACACAGATATTGCCGAGCACAGTAATGATCAGGAGGACTTGTTCAGACCTCTCCCCTCGCACTTGCTGGGTGCGTGATCACAAGCATGTGAATTACAGGCCGCTCATTCCAAGCTTTAAACTTATACTCAATTCAACCAAAATATACCCTTTTCACACTAAACACAACAAGTATTAACAAAACAAAATACAATTCTGAGGTTTCACCGAAGTATTTCACAGTGATAAGCAATAACACTCAAGTTACATCCGTAGGGAAAATACAGGTGGTTGCCTTACCGAGACGATTCAACAGAAACAATACACGACGAAGCGCAGCTTCTTGCTCTTCAAAACACAAAAGATTTACAGAGCAGGTCGCTCGGTGGTCCAAAATGAAACTTAGAAGTAGGTATCTTTAACTTAGAATTAATTTTCTATCAATATCTAGCTCCAAGGTGGAGCCGAGCTCTTCTCAGCTCAACTGACTGGAACGGCTCCACGGAAAGCTGAATGCGTGGAAACGCATGTCAAAATAAAAGTCCCATAACGTAACTGTCACAGTAAAAGTCCTGCTATGTTAATCGTGTTTTTAACGATACCAAACCTTCATTCATGAATTGCCTTATCAGTATTATCACTATTTATTATCCCATTTTACTATTTATGCTATTTAATCAACTAATACGTTTTTAATATGCATTTGTCAACTGGGTTACATGAACATAGTAAGTTTTGCAGCTAAAAATGACTGTTTCTAAATTAAAAATTGAGGATCATGGAGAAAATCCCCCTTTTCATTTTTTCATTGATGAAAATTGCAATGTGTGCTGTCATAATACCTAGAAATTGGAAAGTGATATTCATGAAAATGGAAATGAAGAACGGGCAGCAGGAATTCTGGAATGAAATAATAATAATAATAATAAAAAAATATATGCACCTGTGTGTGTGTGGAACAAGGCAGCCATCCGAGTTGGCAGCAGAAACAGTCCAGGCAATACTTTCTCTAGTCTTGTATTGTAAAAAATGTAGGCCTGGTCTGATGAGTCTTTATATCTGCTGCCAACTCGGATCTTTAAAGTGATACTGTCCCATGTTTGGAAATGAGCTCATATTACATTTCCCCTTGAGTTAAGTTATTGGGTTATACCTTTCTCCTGTACTTCCTGCCGTTCTCTGACTACATCAGTGCAAATGTTACCTCCATGCTAGCAATTAACACAGAGTCCTATGAGAACAGTTTCCCCTTCTTTACCTGGTAACTGAATATCTGTAATTTGGTAGTGCTGATACTTACCATGTACTTAGGCCTATATGATATGAAACAAGTTTAATTGTGTGGTAAGAAATTGGTAATACTTTGGTAAGAGCGTTCGCTTTACTTTACAGTACAGTTTCCCCTTCTTTACCTGGTAACTGAATATCTGTAACTTGGTAACAGTGCAGAAACGTACCATGTACTTACATGATATATAACAAGTTTATTTTCTTGGTAAGAAATTGGTAATACTTTGGTAAGAGCGTTCGCTTTACTTTACAGTACAGTTTCCCCTTTTTTACCTAGTAACTGAATATCTGTTACTTGGTAACAGTGCAGATACTTACCATAGCAAGTTTATTTTCTTGGTAAGAAATTGGTAATACTTTGGTAAGAGCATTCGCTTTACTTTACAGTACAGTTTCCCCTTCTTTACCTGGTAGCTGAATATTTGTAACTCGGTTACAGTGCAGAAAACTTACCATGCACTTACATGATTTATGAAACAAGTTTAATTACTTGGTAAGAAATTGGTAATACTTTGGTAAGAGCATTCACTTTACTTTACAGTACAGTTTCCCCTTTTTTACCTGGTAAATAAATATATGTTACTTGGTAACAGTGCAGAAACCTACCATGTACTTACCAAACACTTTTGACTCAACGGCTACAAGAATGAAGATAAAGCCCATGGCAATGTGTGACATCAGCAATTGTTTTGTCAGGTAAGTACCACATTTACCCATGCAATAAATGGGTATGTATGGTGATAAACACAGTAACTACAATGAAATACTGTTCCTTGTAAGTTCTGACTTTGGAGTTGTGTAATGACCATCCAGAGCAGCACATTAACCTAGTAATTAAATGTGGTATTGCTGTAAAAACAAACAGGTAAATAGGTAGTACTTTCATCCTTTTTTAAATTGCCATCAAACAATAATTACCCAGAAAATACACCGTACTTTCATAGTAATTCATGAGATATTTTCTTCTTAATTACATAGCATTTACTTTGTAGTAACCCCCCTTTTAAATTTTATACACCATCTAATTCCTCTCTGTTACCCAATTGTTACCCAGAAAATACACAGTGTAGTTTCATGGTAAGTTTTGAGGTTTCCCCTGTAATTACATAGTATTTACATTGTAATTACCCCCCTTTTTACATTCTAGGTACCATGTAACTTCTCTCTGTTACCCAGTTGTTACCCAGAAAGTACAGTAAATACTGTACCATATAGAAGTTAAATGGAATGTAAAAAGGGGGATAATTACGATGTAAATACTATGTAATTACAGGGGAAAACCTCAAAACTTACCATGAAACTACACTGTGTATTTTCTGGATAACAATTGGGTAATTTCTCTCTGTTACCCAATTGTTACCCAGAAAATACACAGTGTAGTTTCATGGTAAGTTTTGAGCTATTCCCCTGTAATTACATAGTATTTACATCATAATTACCACCTTTTTACATTCTAGGTACCATGTAATTTCTCTCTGTTACCCAGTTGTTACCCAGAAAGTACATAGTAAATACTGTACCGTAAAATAAAGCGTTACCAGATGTTTTAAAGAAAACACATGTATATCATAGGTACTGTATATTTCGTGCACGTTTAAAATGTACAGTATGTATCCTATTCGAATGCATGTTGCCTACATTTTCAAACAATAGCTAACTAACTGAATCAATCCATGCCCATGTAATAAGTTAATGAAACTGTGGCATTACATTACACTTAGCAAATATTTTTCCTCAAGCCATTTGAAGACATGCTGACACGTTGTGTTTACGGGCAATGTTGTTTAGCTTGTCCATTCCAACCTGCGTCTGTAGTTGTACTTGTAGAGGTCTGCTGTGCCACATGCCTTAGGCATAGGGGTAGAATTTGATGTAATCTTGTATTTTATTTCTTGGCATTAAGTCATTTTCCCTGGCGACGATGTCTGATGACACTTCAAAGAGATAGTGGTGATGAAAGGATTGGGCTATGTCCTTCTAGTTGACAGGTGCCAAGTGAGGTAGTGAGGTAGTCGCTCGCCGCACCCCGGGGACGCGATCTACACCATGGTGCTTATGACCACCAGGCTGCTGCCAGTCTGCCTTCCTGTCTGTCCGTCTGCCTGAATGCTCACTGTGTGTGTGTGTGTGTGTGTGTGTGTGTGTGTGTGTGTGTGTGTGTGTGTGTGTGTGTGTGTGTGTGTGTGTGTGTGTGTGTGTGTATGTGTGTGTGTGTGTGTGAGTGTGTGTGTCTCTCTTTTTCTGTTTTTCCTCATTTTTTCCACCTCTCCATTTTATTCCACCTCTCTATGTCTCTCTCCCTCTCTCTGCTTTTCTCCCACAGTCTCTCTATCGCCTTTCTTCCTCTCACAGTGTGTATTTATTTTCTCTCTCTACCTACGTATCTCTTCCTCATCCCCTCCATCTCTCCCTCCCTCCATCTCTCCCTCCCTCCCTCTG
>NC_085863.1:12144200-12146700 GCF_034702125.1 Engraulis encrasicolus | reverse complement strand
TTGCACAGCCACACATTTTGGGCAATCCTCATTTCCAAAAGACATTACTTTTTTTCTAGCCATCATTACAACGGAACTTGTTGCATGACAAATCTAGGAGTTATAAATTGCACTTCAGATGGATCTTTCCAGCATACAATTCACCAAACAATTAAAAACAATGTTATGTTCATGAATGCTGTATAAAAACACACATATCAGCCATTGCCCTAGTCAGCTCGTGCACCCCCTTGTGGCAGGCCGAGCACCCCCATGGGTGCACGCACCACAGTTTGAGCACCACTGCCCTAATACATCCGTCGCTGGGATGCGCTAGACCAGTTGTATTGCTCTGGTTTGATCGGCTTCATCCATAATCCAAAGCTCCCCAAGTTTATTGTTGAAGAACGGATGACACCAAAGGATTAACATTTCTGTGTCTGCCTTAAGCCAGAGACACAGAGAGAGAGAGAGAGAGAGAGAGAGAGAGAGAGAGAGAGAGAGAGAGAGAGAGAGAGAGAGAGAGAGAGTGACGGTGCATACACACCAACGGCGCGGTTGTCCACAGTACGTCCACTTCACGTGTCCGTTATCAGTCCGAAACGATTAGAATGTATGAAAACAAATCATGCCTTGCACACAGGAACGCGGTGTAAGCACGGCACATGTCCGTCCCGACCGGACACGTTCGCGTTGCTCCTTGAAAATAGAACTCGAGTCTATTTACCTGCACGTACGTCCGCGTTCAATGCGCGGCTCCCATTGAAAATGAATGGCTGCTGCCCGCGGATAGAACGTGGACGTTGACTCTGCAGTGTGAAAGGCAGCCCGCGAACTTCTCGGACTCGCACTGCTCACGGAGACGTTAAGGAAACGTGCCGTCTGTGTGTATGTACCGTGAGACAGAGAAACTTGAGCAATGAGTCAGGTACAGTAGAAGTGCCTCCATACAGGAGCGTATTAACTCATTGAGTGCCAGCCATTTTCAGATTCAGACCGGGGGGTTGCCAGGCTTTTTTCAACGTTTGAGTGATTTTTCAAGAGCCATAAAAAATTGAGTTCTTTGTCCATGTGAACAACAAACATACCAGATCAACGTGTTAGGCCCCACCCCCCATAAAAAAAACGCAATTGACTTGATATCAAGTCTTTGGCACTGTGCCATAAATTCTGAAAAGACTCATTTTCAAGTCCATGGTAGAGGTGTGTCGTTCACGAACGAGCCGGTTCTTTTGAACGGCTCCCTGAAGTGAACGATGGGAACCGGATCACAGCTGGGGGAGCCACTCGACTTCGTTCATTTTTCATTCATTTTAAGCACGTGACCTCGACCAGAGTAATTCAATTTGGGAAAAAAACACACTTGTTTGCCGGAGAATAATAATTTGTTGTTTGGGCAAAATTACCTTGAGGTGGAGTCAAAATATTACATTCTAAACACTGAATAAATAATTTAGAAATGAGCCAAAAGAGCCAGTTTTTTGAACGGCTCTTTAAAAGGAACGAGCCACTAAGATCCGGATCCCGTCAAAGAGCCATAAATCCCATCTCTAGTCCATGGCACTCAAAGAGCTACGACACGGTGATCAGTGGCGGACTTAGCAATTTGGGGGCCTAAGGCGAAGTTAGCTAGGGGGCCCATCGGCCCACCGGCCCACCGGCCCACCCAAGTGTGTAACCCCCCCCCTTGAAAAATAATAATAATACCCTAATAGGCTTGCTAAGAGATGCTTAGCTCACAGCATCTTCTGTATCACAGATACACAATTCAAAAACTAAGCTCTCTACAACAGTCAGAAGACCTCCTGAACATAATGTGCTTGGGCCAAGTTTTGCTTTAGACATTTAGACAGCATTCAATGTTGACATATTCAACATTGCAATCTTCACATGCACATCAATCAATTACACATGGGCATCAAAGGCTTCTCTCTCTCTCTCTCTCTCTCTCTCTCTCTCTCTCTCTCTCTCTCTCTCTCTCTACCCAGACCATTGCAGTGGCAAACACACGGTGGTAGATGGACACTCCCAACTGAGATCGCTCCCGGACGTGTAGTCCCAGGTGTTTCTATCACTCCCGGACGTGTAGTCCCACCCGATTATATTTCACGTAATCAAAGTTCAACGACACAAATAAAAATAGACAGTAAGATTGCAGTGTATCATTTTGCCCAAATGCCACCACCGCCACACCACCAACTGCGTGTGCACATGAGGTATTGAACGGCGAGCAGCAAGCATCTCAAACTGAATTGGCTACAAAACAAAACACCACGGCGGGTGAATTCCAAACCAACCAACTGAGGCATAGTAGAAGTAGCAATAGTTCCAATTGCCATCACACACACAAGCGCGCGCGCGCACACACACACAATCAATGTGACTTACTATGAGTAGAGTGCGCTGTCTTTTGTCAATCACGTCGGCGTTTCTCCAGGCTGAACTTCCACATCACCTCCTGTTAGCATCCAGAACTAGCCAGCAATATCGCCACGTAACGCAGTTCATTATTAAAAACTCC
>NC_085863.1:12136700-12139200 GCF_034702125.1 Engraulis encrasicolus | reverse complement strand
CCTTCTTCTTCTTCCTCCTGCTCGCACTGTGATCATCTCCTTGCAACTTTCTGTTTTAATGTGCTGGAGATGACAGCGAGGAATATCTCACTCTCAAGTTCCCTTCAGATGAGTCCGAATGGTGTTCTTTTATTCTCTGGTTTTCTTTTTCCCCCCTGTTTTTCTCTGATTCTCTTTTTTTTCCTTTTCTTTACTGTTCTTTCTTTCTTCACTATTCTTTCTTTCTTTCTTTCTTTCCTTCTTTCTTTCTTTCTTTCTTTCTTTCTTTCTTTCTTTCTTTCTTTCTTTCTTTCTTTCTTTCTTTCTTTCTTTCTTTCTTTCTTTCTTTCTTTCTTTCCTCTGATTTATTTTCTCCTCTCATCTGTCCAGGGGATTTCTACTTTTACAAGGCTTAAAATTTGTCACATTTTTTACAAAGCTAAACAAAACTGAAGTCTCATTTTCACCACAATAACACAGACTTGTAAATGTGAATAAAAAGTAAGTGAGCTGCATCGAAATTGTCAAATTAGCACCCGTCAACAGTCAATTCAGTTGAGAGGTGATCCCTGAATATTTTCGGGGGGACGAAGTGGTCCTCGGTCTGAAAAAGTTTGAGAAACACTGCTCTAGTGCAGAGCTGCCCTTCTATAATGCCAAGCCGCCATGCCACTTCTCTCCTGTGTCTGCTGCCCCTATATATAATGCCCATCAGAAATGCCCTCGCTCTAGTGCAGTCAGTGTTGTGTCTACTATATAACGCCAATCAGAAATGCCCTCGCTCTAGTGCAGTCAGTGTTGTGTCTACTATATAACGCCATTCAGAAATGCCCTCGCTCTAGTGCAGTGTTGTGTCTACTATATAATGCCCATCAGAAATGCCCTCGCTCTAGTGCAGTCAGTGTTGTGTCTACTATATAACGCCAATCAGAAATGCCCTCGCTCTAGTGCAGTCAGTGTTGTGTCTACTATATAACGCCATTCAGAAATGCCCTCGCTCTAGTGCAGTGTTGTGTCTACTATATGAAGTCCTGAGACGAAGAACCATACAAGTCCACATTTTCACATTTTGAACATAGGCCTATGTTTTTTTAATTTGCACTTTGAACATTTCTTTTTTTATTTTGATTTTTCTTGAAGTCAGAAAACAAAAGCTTCTTAAATATAATGATATGAGATTTTTTTAATGTCAATTTTGAATATCAAATGTTGCCAGGTATTTACAATTCTGGACATTTACAAAAAGAAATGTGGACGTGTATGGTTCCTGCTTCGTCTCAGGGTTTCATATAATGCCAATCTGTAATGCCAAGCAGTTATGCCATCACTCTCCTGTGTCTCCTGTGTCTACTGTGGCAGGGGCCTGGCTACTGTGACATCCTCTCTAGCTCCTCTTCCTTTACCGTACATGCTCACACTAACAGCTCTCTCTCTCTCTCTCTCTCTCTCTCTCTCTCTCTCTCTCTCTCTCTCTCTCTCTCTCTCTCTCTCTCTCTCTCTCTCTCTCTTTTTTTTTTTCTTTCTCTCTCTCTCTCTCTCTCTCTCTCTATTCTTTTACTGTACATGCTCACACTAATAGCTCTCTCTCTCTCACTCTCTCTCTCTCTCTCTCTCTCTCTCTCTCTCTCTCTCTCTATTTGTTTTTGTGTATCTCTCACTTTCTCTTGTCTCTCTGTCCTTCTCCGCCTCACTGACCCCCCTCTCTCCCATATTCAAGACTCGACACTCTGTCATGTTAATCCAGACATTCATAAACAGTAGCGAGCGTAAGTGGATTGCAATGGGCTATCAAATCTGACACACGTGTTTTGTCCACCATTATTCTCCCCCATGGTAATGCTACAAAAGAATAATGTTGACTGACACACGCGTCCACATACGTTGCCATAATATCACTAAGAGAGAGAGAGAGAATGGTGTTGTCTGGTATTGTGCATGCCATGGGGGCCTATTGTGATGGAAAATGTCACCTTATTGAAACAGCATGGCGGAGATTAATGCCTAATCCCAGAGAAGGCACCGGAGACACTCTGAATGTTGGCAGATGTAATTGAATTGAAATTCTCCTTCAGTTAAGCCTTTAAAGCATTTTATCCATATCGCACGCGCGCGCACACACACACACACACACACACACACATACCTATGGATAATGAGGCAGACGAAGGCCACTGGCATATCGGGGGCATTACCACAGGGATTTTGTTTTTCTTATACCGACGTCCATTATGTCCTGCCAGACGGCGGAGATAAAAAACGATTAATATGAAATCGTGTTATTCTCCTTTTTTAATTTCCAGATTTTGAAATTGGTTGTAATCGCCGATGTCACAGCGCTGGCTCCAGCTTGAGCTCCAGTCGTTTCTGTCGGATGACTGTCACAGGATAATAACAAAGAGAGAGAGACTATTGAAGTGGATTTTTTTTCTCTCTTTTTTCTTTTTTTTTTCTTTTCTTCTTTCATTCTTTCTTGTCTCTTTTTATTCCGTGACCATCGCCTTCTTTCGCGGCCTGCGAAGAG
>NC_085863.1:12098664-12101164 GCF_034702125.1 Engraulis encrasicolus | reverse complement strand
ACAGACAGGTCAATGGACCATGTAAGCTGCCGTTCAAACTTCGTTTGGAAAAGGCAACAAGTATGCCCTGTGTTCAAGATGAACGGATAGCACTACCAAATTCAAAATGTTGTAGAATGAAACCCACTGCAGACGAGTTTTGTTTCCATTCTCAAATGTTGCCTTGTTGGCTAGTTTTGGCGCGCAGACTGGGACTGGCTGCTGGTGGTGACCTGACCTCGTGTGTCGTTCTAATATTTGTTTCCGAATGTTCCATCCACTGTTTGCGCTGCCACTGCCACTTGATGCTCTGCATCACGCGAAAGCACGGAGGAGAAAATTCTACAAGATAGCCTCCTTTTTTGCTTTCACACAAGGCTGTAGTGTGATAATCTTACAAGTTACATGCACCTAAAGGACTGTGCTCGTAGACAGACTACGAACGGCACATTACTTCACTATTTCATTCTCCACAATAAATCCATTCAACATGGAACGGCTATTTGTAGCTGGTCACTGAATCCTTCATCGTAAGTCTTTCAGCAGTTCCCGTCGCGAATCCGAGTCCTCTTTGAATGTTGTTTTAAAAATGTGTAAATTCCTATGGTCACCAAGTTTTCAAATCAATGAAATGCGCGACGAAATGCTTCATATCAACTGTCAAAGCAGTGTGCGTAAACAGTCATCATTCTGGGATGCCTCCGTGCCGAGTCAACTAAAGACTTTTTTGTATTATTAATCATAATCGTAGACATTCTTAGTTTGAATGACAGTTTGAAGATGGGGAGCGAGACAGACGGTGTGTGCATGCCGGGTGCCTGCCTGTGTTACTGGGAGGGAGAGGGGGAGCGAGAGGAATCGATCATCAAATAACTTTTTAAACAACGCTACCCTAGACATGCTAAATCCTGCTGAGCATAAACGCTAACAAAGGATCAATCCGTTAACATTGCGAGGAGACATTGATTAGTTTGTTGTAAATGTATTATAGTAAGTAGTCCTATGTAGACCAACACGCCCTTATGTTACTCTGAGTAGTGGTGAGAGGAGGTTTTTGGCGAGGGACCTCCCAATGTGATCATCCACGGTCATAACATCACCTAACATGAAGTCAGTTATTTTTTGTTGGACGTTGCAAACTCAATCTCAGGGTTAGTTTTGACAACGATAGTTTGATAGTTGCTTTCATAGTCGAAGGACTCGCTATGAACAGACACGCGCAGGTTCCATAAGCACAGCCCTTCTCTCTCTCTCTCTCTCTCGTTGGTCTCCGCAGTTACCACACACTTCAGTTGTACCGAAGTGATGACGTTTGACATTAGGAAGGGCAGTCCAACGAAAAGAGACCGGTAGCCTATATTTTCATAACTAGTATAAAAAGTGAAACAAATGCTTCAAAACGGATATTGCAAGGGGTAGAAATGTTTACATAAGAATCGAGTGTAAAAGTACAACTTCTTAATAAACTTTATCCATGTCAAATTATTCACAATGTTTTGTGCATAAATAATGAAGGTGTTCTGCTTCTGCCTACTGCAGGAGTTGAGAAAAGGCGGTAACTGCTTACCTCTCATGTAAGCTACAGCCTATGTGGTGTGTGGCAAGTCATATTAATGACCAAGAATGACTTACTTGTAACTTAATTGTTATGTGCTTTTAATATGTGTTTCAGGCAGTGGTGTTGCATCTTTTATATGCATGGTTGTCCTGAAGTCATTCTGGAACAGGGTAAGTCGCCGACTGAAGAAAAATAAACAGACTTAAAGGCCATAACACTGTCATGTTATTTGTTTATGAATAGCCATTTTCACTCACTCAGGCTTGCTGTCCTTGTTGCACTGTGCACTGTGTAGGATGGTGGCAGAGTAGATTTTGCAACTAAATAATAAACTCATATTTACAGTTAGTACTATTATAACTAATATTGCAATTTGCGCAGTCATAGAGAATATTTTGAATTTGATGGTGGTGGTAAGAATCAGTGAAAAAGATTTGACTGGGCCGCATGAATTATGGAACGAGACTGCCAAATACATTTCACAGTGCACCTTTGAGGTCAATAGATCCCTTTACTGTTTGCATACAGATGTGACATAATCAAGCTGCGCTCTCATTGTTGGAGCACAATGGACCATGTATGCACATTTGTAAAGAAACTAGCCAGGTGTTAATTCTGAAATAAGCAAATGGATGGTCACGTTAACTTCAGATATGAAGTGGGCACCGCTCATTCCTTACGGTGGCCTCAGTCCGGACGTTCTTAAATTTCTTGAAACCAACTCCTATGTTCTGAAACAGCCTATTCCCGTAGAATAGCGTAACAAGTGTTCTTTTTAGGGTCTCTATTTAAAAAAAGGACGGCAGGTCTTCTCTCTTTAGGGTCTGCACTGTCTGTGTGTGTGTTTGAGTCAACAATGCGTGAGCAGTCTGATGACTTAACTTCTATGTGAAGCTTTCAAGAGCTGTGTAGAGGGCAAATACACTGTGGATTGGTCACAACTGTTACTAATAACTCAACCCC
>NC_085863.1:12088664-12091164 GCF_034702125.1 Engraulis encrasicolus | reverse complement strand
TGGCTTTGTCTTAATCTGTTTCTTAAGAATCTCAGTGCTGTCATAGCAATGTTGTTATGATGTAGTTGAGTATTTTCAGCAAACAGTGAATAGTGAATAGTGACCCCATCTGCAGTAAGAGGGTGTGGAGTAGCGAATGCTTCTCCTGCCAGGATAACGTTTGCGGTTGGAGTGTTGGTGGTTGAAGGGTTGAAGTAACGCAAGTTGGAACTCAGATGTATCAAAAATACAGCCCCAGGAAAAAAGTTTGTACACCCTTTGAAATTTCTTACATTTCTGTCAAAATTGGTCATAAAACATGGTCTGATCTTCCCGGAAATCACAAGAAGGAACAACCAGAGTCTGCTTTAACTAATTCAACCTAAACATTTACAAGTTTTCATATTTTCATTGGCCATAAGATGTAAACATTCACAGGACAGCAAGGCATAAGTAAGTACACCCTTGCATTCAAAAGGTTTTAACCCTAAGTTAGTCGCAATAACCTCAACCAGATGTTTCCTGTAGTTGCAGATCAGATTAACAAAACAATCTGGATGTATCTGGTCTCCCTCTTCTTTAGAAAACTGCCTCTCGTCAGCAAGGTTTGTGGGATGTCTGGAGTGCATAGCTTTCTTGACTTCATGCCATATAATCTCAATTGTTTTTTGTCAGGGCTTTGACTGGGCTATTCCAAAATGTGTATTTCATTATTATGAAGCCATTCTAAAGTCGATTTGCTTCTAAAGTATGGGTTGTTGTCACATTTCAGGACCCATCCTCTTGTGTGCTTCAACTGTGTGACAGACTACCTCACTTTTTTTCTGTAAAATATCTCGATAAACTTCCGAATTCATTGTTCCACTGATAATAGCAAACTAAAAAGGGCCTGAGGCAGCAAGGTAGCCACATATAATGATGCTCCTGCCACCATACTCAAAGGTGGAGATGATTTTTTGGTGAAGGTGTGGTTCTCCAGTTCTCCTCCAAACATGACATTGTGTGTTCCCCTGAACAATTCAACTTTGGTTTCAACGTTGGTCTACAGAATATTTTGCAGTAATTCTATGAAGCATATAAATGCTTTTTCGCAAACCTCAAAGGTGCAGCAATATTTTTTTGGACAGAAACCCCATTAATTTTAGATTGGCAGAATGAATCCCATTTTTAGCTATTCTTGGTTACATCTCCTCTTCTGAGTATGGTGGCGGGAGCATCATTATATTGCTGCCTCAGGCCCTTGACAGTTTGCTATTATCAGTGGAACAATGAACTCAAGTTTATTGTGATATTTTACAGAAAAAAACGTGAGGAAGTCTGTCACACAGTTGAAGCACACAAGAGTATGGGTCCTGAAATGTGACAACAACCCATACTTTAGAAGCAAATCGACTTTAGAATGGCTTCATAATAATGAAATACACATTCTGAAATAGCCCAGTCAAAGCCCTGACAAAAAATAATTGAGATTATATGGCATGAAGTCAAGAAAGCTATGCACTCCAGACATCCCACAAACCTTGCTGACGAGAGGCAGTTCTCTAAAAAAGAGGGAGACAAGATACAAACAGATTGTTTTGTTAATCTGATCGGCAACTACAGGACAAGTCTGGTTGATGATATTGCAACTAACTGAGGGTTAAAACCTACTTAATGCAAGGGTGTACTTACTTATGCCCTGCTCTCCTGTGAATGTTATGGCCTTATGACCAATACAAATATTATAACATGTAAATGTTTGGGTGGAATTAGTTAAAGCATGCTCTGATTGTTGCTTCCTGAGATTTCCGGGAAGATCAGATCATGTTTTATGATCAATTTTGACAGAAATGTAAGAAATGTCAAAGGGTGTACAAACTTTTTCCTGGGACTGTATATGGCCATTTTTATTTTCACCACGAAAGAAAGAAAGCTTGCACGAGGGCAACAGACAATAATCATAAACTGAAGATGACTCAAACGTGACAATGCTGCACAATTAAACTACAGTGGTTCCAAACAGCAATACTCGATACAAACTCTGCTTACTCTGGTTCACAGCAGGTTTTACATGACACATTTTGAAGACAGCTTCTGCCAGTAATCACAGCTGCTTCTCTCTGTTCCTAACTCTCCCAAACCCCATCTAACACTGGGATTTAGTACACCCTTCAATACGGGCAAACAATTATTCAATCAACATCTCAATTGGTCCACACATCTAGACCGTCTCAGAATCAGCTGCAGGTTAACGCAATGCAATTAACTTAACAAAAACACAAAAACAGTTGCCCTCTGCACATATCCCACAACCCAAGATCAGACACAAAATATACAGCTACCACATGAAAATAAAATACATTTTACACATCCCTCCAAACATTCTTCTCCCCCAAAGTCACCGATGGAAATTGTCCTGCTGAAGCGGTGCGCGCTTCCGCCTCGCAGTGAGACTTTGAGTGACGTGCGTGCGGGCCAGTGCGAGTGTGTGGATGCGTGTGTGCGTGTCTGTGCTCCGCGATGCACACACATTGAAGAAAGA
>NC_085863.1:12073917-12076417 GCF_034702125.1 Engraulis encrasicolus | reverse complement strand
ATGTGATTTTTGAATCAAATTCACAACCTTATAGCACCGTAGACATACACTGACAAAAAAGACTTCCGGAAAAAACCCTACATCCTACATCTGCCTTACAATTTCATTTTCTATCAGTGTAGCAACATTTGGGTCCTACGGTCAGAGAGAGTAGAGAGAGAGAGGTTCCATTGGCCCATTGTTTCCGGGTTCTATTATTGCAAGGGGGGGGGGGGTCCCCCTTTAGGCAGACCTAAGCAGACCTAAGGACTGTTCTATTCAATGCTAGGAGTATTATGACACGCCCCTTTAGGCAGACTGGAACCTGGTCATGTTAGGTGCCCATAGCAACCTATTACATTGGCATATCTCTATATACTTAAATAATCTCTGCATGGTAGCTAGCACACACAGCTCCATTAGTATAAAGGTCTGTTTAGACTCCTCCTTCAGTTGCAGGACACGTGTCAGTGGGAGGGCCGCAGCAGATCACGGACAATTCAGCCTGGGAGAAATATATGTTGATCGCTGCAAGGGGTCGTTTCAGCGCTAAAAGAGGGGGATGTAGTGGCTGTTGGGGTACTTGATCTGCCGTCACCCTCCGCTGACAGTACGTGTCCTGCAACTGAAGGAGCTGTCTAAACCAGCTCCATTAGTCAGTCAGTTAGTCAGTAAGTAAGTCAGTAGCGGGGGTGAGAATGAGGTGTGCAGTGCACTGCAGAGTATAAGTGTGTTGGTGTGTTGAGTTGCAGTATGGAAGAAGTGCATAGGCAGTACTCATTAGCATTCCACAGGCGCCGCTGCTGCACTTTAAGGGTCATTAAAGCGAACTGCGGAGAGTTCAGGAGCAATGATCCGCTTAACCTGGACCAGCACCCTCTCACTGGCTCTGTTTTGCCCTCAGGCTGCCGTCTTACTGGGTGGCAGGGACGTAAAGTATACCCCCGCAGCCCCTGTGAGGCAGGGGTGGGGGCATACGAGGCGGGGGGCCCATATGGGCCCTTGACTTGAAGAAACGGACCCCCCTTCACATGATATTAGGCCCTATTTTTTCATTTGGGGGCCCATTCTTTGTAGCTTGCAGGGGGACCTGCAGTACCTGCATTACGCCAGTGCTAGGTGGGAGGCAGAGTTGACAGCCACAGGGTTCAGGACATTCTGGACTTCCTCAGATATTTATTTAGTGCTGTTTTTGTGTCATGTTTTACATTTGGTTTTGGATAAAATGTCTAACAAATGCAATGCGCAGTATTGGAATGAAAGTGAAAGTGAAGTGAAAGTCCACCTGGGAAACTCCAACTCCCATTGCCATCGTGACACAAGCACTCCACAGCACACAAGTGCACACTGCACACAAAGAAATTGCATTAATGCCACCCCAAGGTAGCAGTGTGCCGGGACGGTATAATGCTCAGGGTACCTCAGTCATGGATGAGTGTGGGAGAGCACTGGTTTATTACTCACCACCAACCTGGCATGTTGGGAGTTTAATCGCCAACCTTTGGCCTATAAGTCTGACGCCCTAATTGCTTGCACATGAATGGAATGGAAAAGAAAGCAAAAAACACTTCCATGTTGCCCTTCAAACACCGAGTAGTTTGCAGTGCTTGTATCTGTGATGAGGTGCTCATTAATATCAGCTCATTGTAATTGAAAGCTTGTTGGATAAAGTTGGATACTATATGGAAGGGATTTTAGTTTCTCAAGCCAGCATTGGTAAATCCGGTGGTAATTGACAACGGAGGGGTTGGGGCACTTTTCAAATGAATGGTCAGTCCGCCCCACTTACACTTCCTCATAGGGGTTTTAGTTCGGGAATGACACAAGCGTGGCGTCTTTCTGCAGATGGGGTCGCCGGTGGGCCTATTCACTATTTGCTGAAAATACTCAACTACATCATAACAACATTGCTATGACGGTATTGATTTCCTTAAGTAACACAATAAGCATGGTCATTATTTTTTTTGGTGAGACTAAGGCCATATTATATATGGGCTCTGTGCTAAGGGTTAAACGTCTTTCGTGGCCCTACAGCTTGATAGTGAAGTCATCACTTAACTGTCCGTTGATGCACTGCTGACATGATGTGGTCATAGGTCTTGTATTCACAGGATTTGTGCCATCAGTTCCCCCACATCAATGACTTCATGCAACAGCTTCGACTCAGTGTGCTCCAGTGTTTGACTCCACTCTTTTCAGTACTCTGACCAAAAAATACACAACCTATTTACTAGTGGTGTCAACAATGATCGATTCGGCGATGCAATCCAATGCGGGGCATGGACGATCCAGAATCGATCCGTCAAGTTCCAGAATCGATCCGGCAATTTTTTAAAGTTTCAATTACTTCCATGGATATTTCGGGAGCAAATGAATGTTAAATTAAATAAAAGTACTTCAAAACATTGCAAGACTGATACAGACTGATACAGAAAACAGCCAATAAATTGTTGCTCAGTATCTGACTACTTGTATTGCCTCATCATGACTGATTAAACATTTGCTTTGCTTTCAGTAGAAA
>NC_085863.1:12061417-12068917 GCF_034702125.1 Engraulis encrasicolus | reverse complement strand
TTTTGAGACGTGTTGGATTTATCAAATTAGAAATGAGTACATATGTCCCCCAAAACAATATTTTTTCTCGGTTTTAACACTTAATATGTTGTCTTTTCACTATTCTCCATCTAATGAATAGATTGAATGTTTTGAAAATGATAGCATTTTGATTTTATTCACTGTTTACCAAACGTCCCAACTTCATCGGAGTTGGGGTTTGTACCTCTTCTTCCTTTGCTTCTCTCCTCCTCATCCATCCCCTCCTTCTCTCCCACATCTCTCTCTCTCTCTCTCTCTCTCTCTCTCTCTCTCTCTCTCTCTCTCTCTCTCTCTCTCTCTCTCTCTCTCTCTCTCTCTCTCGCTCTCTCTCTCAGGATGTGGATGAGCTGCGTCCCTCTGTGGTGCAGGATTAACTGTTCTCGTTTAGAGCGCTGCCTCTGCTACACAGATGTCTGCTTTGAGATTGAAATGAGCTCTCTCCTCTCCAAAGAGTGAATTAAAAGCCATTTTCTAAAGAGGGAGACAGACATAGGGAGAGGGAAAGAGCTAGAGAAAGAGAGAGAGAAATAGGGAGAGGGAAAGAGTGAGGGAAAAATTGAGAGAGAGAGAGAGAGAGAGAGAGAGAGAGAGAGAGAGAGAGAGAGAGAGAGAGAGAGAGAGAGAGAGAGAGAGAGAGAGAGAGAGAGAGAGAGAGAGAGAGAGAGAAATAGGTAGAGGGAGAGGGAGAGGGAAAGAGCGAGGGAAAGAACGATGGAGAGAGAGATGGGGAGAGAGAGAGAGAGAGAGAGAGAGAGAGAGAGAGAGAGAGAGAGAGAGAGAGAGAGAGAGAGAGATGGTGAGAGAGAGAAATTGGGAGAGGGAAATAACGAGGGAGAGAGCAAGAGAGAGAGAGAGAGACTTCACAAAGTTAATGTATGGAGAATGGAGCTTGTGTGTGTGTGTGTGTGTGTGTGTGTGTGTGTGTGTGTGTGTGCGTGCGTGTGTGTGTGTGTGTGTGTGTGTGCGTGTGCGTGTGCGTGTGCGTGCGTGCGTGCGTGCGTGCGTGCGTGCGTGTGTGTGTGTGTGTGTTTGCGTGCGTGTGCGTATCTCTGTGTGTGTTTCCTCGTAGTCTTTGATTAATACTCCACTTGTGGTTTTATGCTCTCAGTCACCATCAGAGAGAAATACAGAGATAGAAAAGTATGTAATCTCAAAAAGAAGCACGTTTCCCTTCCTCTCCTCTCCTCTCCTCTCCTCTCCTCTCCTCTCCTCTCCTCTCCTCTCCTCTCCTCTCCTCTCCTCTTCCTTCTGCATGCCTTTTCTCTTCTCTTCTCTTCTCTTCTCTTCTCTTCTCTTCTCTTCTCTTTTCTTCTCTTCTCTTCTCTTCTCTTCTCTTCTCTTCTCTTCTCTTCTCCTTTCATGTTTTCTGTTCTATTCTCTCTCATGCGTTCCTGTTTTTTTTTCCTCTTTTACTTCGACTGATGTTTTTAAGTTACCTTATAATATCCCTAACATTGCTACTTAGTACTGTAGATTGCCCTGTTTTGATGTATCTTGACATCTTGTCAATCTAACCGCAATAATTTATGCCTGGATATCATGACATATGCCATATGCTGATGTAAAAACCTTTTCACACTTGAGTAGGGTAGAGTGTAGATACGTTATTCATGTCAAAGGGAATTAAGGACCACATGATCTATTAATAATATGAAAGTAAATGTTATTTTAAGCGGATCAAACCTCTGAGGTTTTATTTTTTTTGTAGAATTCAACCTTGTGTTGTAATATTTCAGTGTAGTGGACCTTTGAGGCTTCAGGCCTGCTGGTTGTTTTATAATGGCCTTAAAATGTGGGTACTTAGCCGTCCGTCGTTTATCTAGAGTGTGTTACAATATGCAACCTTGCCTCCTCCACTTTTGCTTGTTTCCTTGTACCAGGAAGTAATATGTCATGATGGCATCACTGACAAAAACATTACATTTCAATATCTTGCAAAAGCTCAATTGTAAAGTCTTTCTCTCATTTGCAATTGGGATGGTGAATGAAAAACAGTCCCTCAAAAGTTGTTGTGGCTAGGCTGACAGCTGGGAAACTTTATCGTTTTCCCCACGGAGGAGGGGCCAGGAGGCAGGGCGAGGCCACAAGCACAAGTGGAGGAGGCAATGCCGCATATTGTAACGCACCCCTAGTGTAGTGTGGAGCTATAGCTTGACTCTCAGCCCCCTGAGTCCTCTCTCAGCGCGTTCAGGCAGACTGAGAACCGTGCTGGAGCCCGTTCCTGCACCTAATCGCGAACCGGCCGTCGTGTTCACACCACAGATATTTGCGTTCGCGAACTGGAAAGTTGGTTCGCAATGCGAACCGCAAAATACAGTGCCCTCCATAATTATTGGCACCCCTGGTTGAGATGTGTTAAAAGCCTTAAAATAAATTCAGTGTTTATTGCAGAAGAATACTGTCACACTGAAAATTTTAGGAAAATGTAGCCTTCAACTCAAATTAATTGTAGGAAAATAAAAAAATCCCTGACTAAAAAATAATTATTTTTCATTAAATCACCTGTTCCACAATTATTGGCACCCTTAAGAATTCCCAGGAAATAAATATAATTGAAGCATTTCTGTCATTTCTACAGTAGTTTACAAAGTTTACCAGAGTATGTAGGAACATTTAATTAGTAATTCATCACTTCCTGTTTCCCTGGGGTATAAATATGACGTGACACCGAGGCCATTTCTCTTATCCACTCTTAAACATGGGAAAGACAAAGGAACACAGCATACAAGTGAGGCAGATGTGCGTCGACCTTCACAGGTCAGGCAGAGGCTACAAGAAGATTGCCACTCAACTGCAGCTGCCCATATCTACTGTGAGAGGAATAATTAAGAAGTTCAAAACAACTGGAACAGTGGTAAACAAGCCTGGACGAGGACCCAAGTTTATTTTGCCACCACGCACAGTGAGGAGGATGGTAAGAGAAATCAAAATATCTCCAAAGCTCACTGTTACAGAATTACAACAAATGGTAGCATCCTGGGGTCACAAAGTCTCCAAATCAACCATCAGGCGCTGTCTACACGCCAACAAGCTGTTTGGGAGGCATGCACGGAGAAAACCTTTCCTCACCCACAATCATAAACGCAAACGTCTGGAGTTCGCCAAGCGGTATTGGGGCTTCAACTGGGACCGTGTGCTTTGGTCAGATGAGACCAAGATTGAGCTTTTTGGCAACAAACACTCTAAGTGGGTCTGGCGTGCCACGAAAGATGCGCATGCTGAAAAGCACCTCATACCCACTGTGAAGTATGGGGGTGGGTCAGTGATGCTGTGGGGCTGTTTCGCTTCCAAAGGCCCTGGGAAGCTTGTTAGGGTGCATGGCATCATGAATGCTTTGAAATACCAGGACATTTTAAATCAAAATCTGTTGCCCTCTGCCCGAAAGCTGAAGATGGGTCGTCACTGGGTCTTTCAGCAAGACAATGACCCTAAACATATGGCCAAATCTACACAGAAATGGTTAACCAGACACAAAATCAAGCTCCTCCCATGGCCATCTCAGTCCCCAGACCTCAACCCCATTGAGAACCTGTGGGGTGAGCTGAAGAGGAGAGTACAGAGGAGAGGACCCAGGTCTCTGTATGATTTAGAGAGATTCTGCAAAGAGGAATGGCTGAAGATCCCTCTTTCTGTCTTTTCCCATCTTGTGAAACATTATAGGAGAAGATTAGGTGCTGTTTTGTTGGCAAAAGGGGGTTGTACAAAATATTAACAACAGGGGTGCTAATAATTGTGACACACATTATTTGATGTCAAATAATTATTTCTTTATGTGGGATTTTTTCCCCACTGAATAAATGCACTTGTATTGAAGGTTGGATTTTTCTCTTTTTTTCCATTAAGGTCCCATATTATTTAGAGAAAAATAATAATAATTGGAAGCTAAAAAACACATCTCAACCAGGGGTGCCAATAATAATGGAGGGCACTGTAGCAGGTTTTTCTCTGCGAACCGTGACGACAGCGTGGCCGTCAGCAGGTTCATCCGGGTACCACAGTCACGTGCAGAAAATGTTCAGAGCCCGGTATGAACACGGTCGGTTCACAGACTAGCACTTTAGTGCTGAACGTAACTGGTGCGGGCACCAACACCGGCTCCGTTCTGGTCGGCCTGAAAGCCCTCTCTGTCTCTCCCCCATGAGCCATATTGCTGCTCCGCCTGCCTGATCATTGTAAGCAAGGGGAGCCGGCCAGTGTGTGTGTGGGGGGGAGGGGCAAAACGGTCAGTTGTCCCCAGATTGGCCCCAGAATTGGGTCCTCATTACATTGTACTGTATGAATTTGGTTGGGACCCTTTCAGATGACTTTTATCTGGGCCCCGTTGAATGCTGCCAGTGGTCATGTGTGTGTCTGTGGTTCTTCCTGATACAGCGCTCGCTCGGGCATTGTTGGATAGCGAGCAAGTCAGCACTTGCCCCAGTGGTCAGCCAGTGGCTCGTCAGCACTCTCGTCACCAGCATCTGTTACTGCTGCTGCTGCTGCTGCTGCTAATGCTGTTTCATATCTGCTCAGTACACACATCTGCGGACAGGGACAGTGACAGCTTTCGCTGGGCCCAGGCCAAAGTTATCTGAAAGGGCCCCCACCACCCAATGCATTCAATGTAATGGGGACCCAATTCTGAGCCCCCTGTCACCCTTGGCCCGGGACAACATACCCCTGTTGGCGGGCATGTCTGTGGGCTCCTGAGTAAACCAAGTCAAGCTGCCTCTGGGGATACCGCAGGGTGAGCAATGTTGAACTGGGGGAGGAATAGGGCCCGGGCACTGTTGGCTTAAAAGGGCCCCTCATAATCCAGAGCGGCGCAAAACTGACTCACCGGTGGGCCCCACACCCTCGTGGGACCCTATTTTCAGAAATGAAGGGTTTTTTTTTACATTTCTGAAAATAAGGGCCCACGAGGGTGCAGGGCCCACTGGGAAATGCCCGGTATGCCAGATGGCCAATCTAGCCATGAGGGTGAGGGTTGCTGAGAGAACATCCTGTCTGGATTAGTGTGTTACGTTACACTACCTTATGTGGTTTCTTGTCCAACTGTGAGTGATAAAAAGTTAATTGTAAATTCCATTGGTAATTGTTATCACATATTATATCATTCGTACAGCACATTAACACAATTCAACTCCTACAACTGAAGCTAAGACATTATGAGCAGGTAAAAGAATCAACACTTTGGTGAAGAGCAGGTCAAATGCACACACACAATGTACTAGTCTTCTCATATCCTTTTGTGATCAGTGTCTACAGGGTGATTTTGAGGCTGTGCATGCCAGCCTGATTATCATCGACTTTTAAATCTCTTTGAGACTTGATCTGACCAAGAGCATAACAACTAACATGGTTGACCCACATCCCTTGGTTTGCTTAATGGTTGTTTGCTTCCCAACAAAGTGGGAGGAGTTCCTGATTTTTTGGGAGCTCAGAAAGTACTTGCATTGCTCTTGACCTGACTAGTAGCGACGCTGAAGGTGTTACGTCACTAGGAGAGATTAGGCCTGGCTAGTGCATGCAGACTTTTACCCAGTTTTCCTTTCAACCACTATCTACTGTAGGGCACCGGAAACAGCTATGAATACCTGGAGCATTGTCATAGCACACTGTGATATCAGAGAGAGTAGAGAGAGAGAGGTTCCATTGGCCCATTGTTTCCGGGTTCTATTATTGCAAGGGGGGGGGGGGATCCCCCTTTAGGCAGACCTAAGGACTGTTCTATTCAATGCTAGGAGCATTATGACACGGACCTTTAGGCAGACCGGAACCTGTTCATGTTAGGTGACCATAGCAACCTATTACATTGGCATATCTCTATATACTTCAAGAATCTCTGGTGATATAGGCTATGTGTTATATAACTTGGAAAGGTTCTGAGTCTCTGAGTTCTCTGGGTCTCTTCTCCATAAATACGTGCTCTGTTGGTATGGCTGGATTGGCCATACTGTAGGGCATACAAGGCATTTGCCCAGTGGACTGTTGATGCTTTTAGCCTTGTCCTCCCCTCAGTGTCAGTATCATTCCTCATGCCGCTACAGCAGACCTCTCTGAGTCAGATTTACATATTCATTTTGGCTGTTGTGGTCAAAAAAGCCTGTAATAGAAGACTAAAATGTTGCCACAGCAGGCTTCATGGTCTCTCTCAATGCATGGCGAACCAGTCTTGGCTGAAAATGCCCGGCATTATATTTTGTCCCACCCAGACCTGTCTGTTGGGGACAGGGGCCCTGTGTGCTGACAGGAACCGATAAGATTGCTGAGACTCAGATCTTAGCTCCGCTTCCTTGCACCGTTGGGAAGACAGCAGCACACAAAACGACCATAAAGACAGAAAAGAGAGCGAGTGAGAGGAAGAGGCGCTGGGGAAACCAGCGAAATTAAAGTACAGTAAATAAAATAAAAAAGGGGGGGGGCTGGCATGGCTGCCCACGGTACACTTTGCCCGCCGTTAGTTTCTCCTG
The DNA here is from genome assembly GCF_034702125.1 of Engraulis encrasicolus. Lineage (NCBI taxonomy): Eukaryota > Metazoa > Chordata > Actinopteri > Clupeiformes > Engraulidae > Engraulis > Engraulis encrasicolus. The sequence continues at coordinate 12,062,444 of NC_085863.1, read as the reverse complement.
GCTCAGGTCCAGAGACAGCCGATTAAAAGGCAACTGAAGAGCCACAATGGCCCTGCTATGTACATTTTCACATTTGATTATGCAGGCAATTATGCCGCGCTCAAGGAAGCACTGAGTGGGAGCTGCCAAGCTGCAAGTCAATGATGGCCAGCAGGCCTTTACTATACACACTTCACTCCACTCCACTCCACTCTTCCTTTCCCTCTCTCTCTCTCCCTCTTTCTCTCCCTCCCTCTTGCTCTCTCTCTCTCTCTCTCTCTCTCTCTCTCTCTCTTTCTGTCACTTTCTTGCACTTTCTCTCTTTATGTTTCTGTCCCTGACACTCTCTCTCTGCATCTGCATGCACTTGTATCTCTTTCTCTTTCTCTTTCTCTTTCTCTTTCTCTTTCTCTTTCTCTTTCTCTTTCTCTTTCTCTTTCGTTCCTTCTCTTTCCTTCTCTCTCTCTCTCTCTCTCTCTCTCTCTCTCTCTCTCTCTCTCTCTCTCTCTCTCTCTCTCTCTCTCTCAGTTACATATAAAGTGCATACCTACGCTGCCAAAATCACAACGACACTTCTTCTTCAATAAAAGAACCCACCTGTGCTTTCTGAATACAAAGTCATTATCATATAAGAATACTGCAGCTATTAGAATGTCAAGAGGACGCTCCCTGTGTGCAGTGAAACCATACCTGTGTGCATGTCATGTGCATACTTTTCTTTTCAACCGGGATGTGCCTAGCCACAGTTGAGTGCCCAGTAACCATATTCTAACTAAAGTTTTGATTCGCCACTGCTCTGTCTATCTCTTCTTCCTCTGCCTTCCTGCTTTTTCTGCCTCTCCTCTATACCTCTCCTTTTAAATCTATCTCTAACAATGTTTTTTTTTTCCATTTGTTAAGCACTTTGAGTTACATGCCTTGTATGACACAGTGCTATACAAATACAATTATTATTATTATTATTATTATTATCTGTTTAGAAGGTGCAGGATTCAGTAGAAATTTCTGTATAAAAAAGGTCCCAATTTTATGAAATCCCTTATTCAAC
>NC_085863.1:12046417-12053917 GCF_034702125.1 Engraulis encrasicolus | reverse complement strand
TTGACTATGGTTGCTGTACATGTGGGGGTAACGCTCTTTCTCCCTGTTCAGAGGTTTACAGCTGATCTCTCCCCTACCGAGTCGAGTTGTAGCAAGTCATGCTGCCATACCTGTCAACTTCAAGCTTCCAAAAAAAAAATGATTCCAGAATTAAATACGGGACATTTTCAAATACATTCCCGCTGTCAATGGGGCCGCAGCATCAAAGCCGTTGGTCTTTCCGTTGTGTCATCAGTGGTGCATTCTCTTCGACTTTTCACACAGTTAGCGTGCTCGGTCAGTACTGTCTAAAATCCCCCCTCCACCTCCCATGTTTTAACCCTTGTAAGGTGTTCATATTTTCGTTACATAGGTGTTGGAAGCATATTTTAACTTGCTCTGCACTGAGAATTAATGATTTTCTATTTAGATACTGTTTTTGATATTTTTAATAAGGTCCCACCTTTAAAGGTTTTGAATGTATCGATGTTAAGAGGCGTATTTAGTGTCTTAATTAATACAGTTGTGTTTATTTTTTTAAATGTAATGTAATGTTCTTTTTTCTCTATCTGTATTGGCCATGATATAGCCATAGCTGCTGAAATGGCAATAAATGTAAACAATCAATACATAGGTGTTCGGGTCGTTTGTTGCCATGTCTAGTTGTGCTGTAATGCATCATGCCAAGCAATGCAGTAGTGTCCCGAGCTGTGTTGTATTGCATTAGCATTGCACTGTACCTAACTGTACTGTGGCATGCCACGTTGCACCAGGACGCACCGCCATACCAACCTGGGCCAACTGGCGCCACATTTGGCCATACTGATCTCTCTTGTACCAAGTCTGTGCCAAGCCTCTGCCATTCCATGCATTGCCAAATTGTGCCGTGCCAACTTTTTTTCTGTAGTGTGCTGAGCTGTGCCATAATTACATTACACTTAGCTGCCAGTTTTATCCAAAGCAATCCAAAGAAGTAGTTGTGGGGTTAGGTGCCTTGCTCAATTACTTGCTCATTACACTTAGCTGACACTTTTACTGTGCCGAGCTGTTCTGTGCTGTGCTGTAGTGTGCCGAGCTGTGCTGTGCCGAGCTCTTCTGTGCTGTGTTGTGCTGTGCCATACTGCACTATGCAGAGCTGTGTTGTGGTGTAGTGTGCGGTGCTGTGCCGTGCCATGCCAGAGCACTTGGTAGCCTGTGGTGTGCCATGCTGTGCCAAGCTGTGCTGTACTGTACTGTGCTGTACTGTACTGTGCAGAGCTGTGCTGTACTGTGCAGAGCTGTGCTGTACTGTACTGTAGTGTGCTGAGCTGTACTGTGCCGAACTGTACCGTGCCACGCCAAAGCGTTTGGTAGCCAGTGGCTCATTCGGGTGCTGTACTGTACAGAGCTGTGCTGTGCTCTGCCATACTGTACTGTGCCGTGCTGTGCTGTACTGTACTGTACTGTGCCGTGCTGTACTGTGCCGTGCTGTTCTGTGCCATAGTATGCCGTGCCGTGCCACGCCAGAGTGCTCAGTAGCCAGTGCCTCATTAGGGTGCTGTACTGTGCCGAGCTGTGTCATGCTGTGCCAAGCTGTACTGTACTGTACTGTGCCGTGCTGTGCTGTACTGTGCCGTAGTACAGTGTTTCCCAACCTTTTTTGACTCGCGTACCCCCTAAGCCTTTTTGTTGTTCCATGAGTACCCCCTCTCTCATGCTCTCTATATATTCCTTTATCCCAGTATGACTATACTCTATTCAATTGTCATTATCAAATTTTTTCGCGTACCCCCTGAGGTGTGCTCGCGTACCCCTAGTGGTACACGTACCCCTGGTTGGGAAACACTGCCGTAGTATGCCGTGCCGTGCTGTACTGTGCCGAGCTGTGCTGTGCCAAGCTGTACTGTGCTGTACTGTGCCGTGCCGTGCTGTACTGTACTGTGCCGTGCTGTGCTGTACTGTGCCATAGTATGCCGTGCTGTGCCACGCCAGAGCGCCGGGCAGCCAGGGGCTCATTAGGGTGCTGTACTGTACTGTGCCATGCCGCGCTAAGCTGTACTGTGCTGTACTGTGCCGTGCCGTACTGTACTGTACTGTACTGTGCCATACTGTACTGTGCCGTAGTAGGCCGTGCCGTGCCACGCCAGAGCGCCGGGCAGCCAGTGGCTTAGGGTGCTGTACTGTGCCGTACTGTATTGTGCCGTGCCAAGCTCTACTGTGCTGTACTGTACTGTACTATACTGTACCGTGCCACGCCAGAGTGCTGGGTAGCCAGTGGCTCATTAGAGGGCTGTGCTCAGCTGGCAGTGAAACTGGAGCACAGATCAGATCATTAGCCTGTGCAGCCAGCGATTTGTTTTGCTCTACAAGTTGTTTTGCATGATGTGTTTGGAGAGCAAGTCTTCCCTCTAACGCTCACTCACTCGTTCCTTCTCTCTCTCTCTCTCTCTCTCTCTCTCTCTCTCTCTCTCTCTCTCTCTCTCTCTCTCTCTCTCTCTGCCTCTCTCTCTCTTTCTCTCTGCCTCTCTCTCTCTCTCTCTCTCTCTCTCTCTCTCTGTCTCTCTCTCTCTCTGTCTCTCTCTCTGTCTCTCTCTCTCTCTCTCTCTCTCTCTCTCTCTCTCTCTCTCTCTCTCTCTCTCTCTCTCTTTGTGTTTCTCTCTCTGCCTCTCTCTGGCTCCCCTCACTATCTCTCTGCCTTTCCTCTCCCGTTGATTTTAGCATTTAATGTTCCCATTAATCATATCTGGCACTTATTCTTGTGTCGGCAAGAGTGCAGGCCTATTTCTTTCTGAGCAGTGTGTGTGTGTGTGTGTGTGTGTTTGTGTTTGTGTGCGTGTCTGTGTGTAAGGGATGGTGTATGCAGATGTGTTGTGTTTGGATCAGCAATCTTGGTGGATGCCTGTTTGTGCATAAACTCATTGTAGCACTTGCACCACTTGTGCCACACACACACTTCCACTCCTCCCCTCCCCACACACACACACACACACACACACACACACACACACACACACACACACACACACACACACACACACACACACACACACACACACACACACACACACACACACACACACACACACACACACACACGCACACACACACAAACACACTCAACTTCCACTTCTTCTGTAAGCTCAGTGTATCCAAGCTGATGCATGTTGTTGTTGTTTCCCCCACAATTAAACTCTTCTGTACAGTAATTTACACATTTACAATCGATGGAGGTGTCAGCTACAATTTATGTTGTACAAGCCCCTTCTTCATAGGCCCCATCAGCCTGCCTGCCACCTACACGCCCCCTGCAGCGTATTGCGTGTGAGCCCAGCTCTCATCCCTGGCCATGGGGGGGGGTGGGGAAGACCGGCAGGCAGGCAGGCAGGCAGGCAGGCAGGCAGGCAGGGAGGCAGGCAGTCAGTCAGGCAGACAGGCAGGCAGGCAGGCAGGCAGGGAGGCATGCAGACAGGCAGTCAGGCAGACAGGTAGGCAGGCAGGCAGACAGGTAGGCAAGCAGACAGGCAGGCAGGCAGGCAGGGAGGAAGGCAGGCAGGCAGGCAGGCAGGCAGGCAGGCAGGCAGGCAGGCAGGCAGGCAGGCAGGCAGGCAGGCAGGCAGGGAGGCAGGCAGGCAGACAGGTAGGCAGGCAGGCAGGGAGGGAGACAGGGAGGCAGGCAGGTAAGGAGGCAGGGAGGCAGGCAGGTAAGGAGGCAGGCAAACGGCAGGCAGGCAGGGAGGCAGGCAGGCAGACAGGTAGGGAGGGAGGCAGGCTGGCAGGCAGGGAGACAGAGAGGCAGACAGGCAGACAGGCGAGCAGGGAGGCAGGGAGGCAGGAAGGCAGGCAGACAGGCATGCCGCTGGGGTCCTCGGAGGAGTGGCTAATAGGTGTCCGTGGTGCTGCCTGAGGGCATGTCTGCTGCTGCTGTGGCTCTGTTGCCACTTTACAGGCACGCCATAGGAGGCCCTGTTCAACACGGGTACCGCCACAAGCCAGGAGGGTGTGTGTGTCTGTGTGTGTGTGGGTGTGGGTGTGGGTGTGGGTGTGTGTGGGTGTGGGTGTGGGTGTGGGTGTGTGTGTGTATGTGTGTGTGTGTGTGCAGGGAAGCCAACAGGTGGGACAAAGGGGTCAGTTGCCCCGGGCCCAGGGAGAGAGAGGGCCCAGAAATGGTTCACCATTACATTACATGTATTGAGTGTGGGGGGGGGGGGGGGGGGGGGGGGGGGGGGGGGGGGGGCGCTTTCAGATAACTTTGTCCTGGGCCCAGGCAAACCTGTCCGCGGCCCTGTGTGTGTGTGTGTGTGTGTGTGTGTGTGTGTGTGTGTGTGTGTGTGTGTGTGTGTGTGTGTGTGTGTGTGTGTGTGTGTGTGTGTGTGTATAAGAACCTCGGTACGGAGAGAGAGAGAGAGAGAGAGAGAGAGAGAGAGAGAGAGAGAGAGAGAGAGAGAGAGAGAGAGAGAGAGAATGTGGGGCTCATAGTTTAAGCCTGTGGGGTTTAAGTGTAGCTAAAGTTCTTAAACAGCGTCTTAACTCTTGCTCCTGCTCCTGTCTGCTAAAGAATATTATTTAAGGCCACCCTTCCTTCTCTCCTTCTTATCCTCCTCTCCTCCCTCCTACTCCCCCCTCTCCTCTTTCCCTCTTTCTTCCTCCTCTGTCTGCCCGGTAACTCTCTTACCATATTCTTCTACTTTCTCTTCTCTCTTTCTTCTCTCTTCTCTCCTTCTCATCCTCCTCTCCTTCCTCCTCCCTCTCTCCTCTTTCCCTCTTTCTTTCTTCCTCCTCTGTCGGCCCGGTACCTCTCTTACCATATTCTCTCTTTTCTCTCTCTTCTCTCTTCACTCATTCTCAAGTCTTCACTTCTTCTCTTCTCCTCCATTATCCTCTCTCACACATTATCCCTTCATCTTTTCCATTTCATCACCCCCGCCTCTCTCATCCCTCTCTACCTCCTCACACTTGTTCACTCTTCTCCTCTTCTCCTATTTTCCTCTTCTCTCTCCATTTCCCCCTCTTCCTTCACTCCTGTCTCATCTTCTCTCATCCCTTTCTTCCTCCTCATACTTGTTCACTCTTCTCCTCTTCTTATCCTCCTCTCCTCTCTCCATTTTCTCCTCTTCCTTCACTCTGTCTCATCTTCTCCTATTCACTTTAAATACGTTAAACTGCCGCTAGAAGCCTCAGCCTCTTAGGCAAAGGTCAGCTGCTGTTAGATCGATTCAGCATTTCCTTCATATTTACACGCCACTGTGTGTGTGTGTGTGTGTGTGTGCGTGCGTGCGTGCGTGCCTGCGTGCCTGCGTGCGTGCGTGCGTGCGTGCGTGCGTGCGTGCGTGCGTGCGTGCGTGCGTGCGTGCGTGTGTGTGTGAGAGAGAGAGATAAATTTTTCTATGTCGTTAGTGTTTAGTGATGTCTGAGATTGCTGTTCTGTCCGTGCACACGTGCGAGCGTGCCTCCATGCGTGTGCATGTGTGTTTGTATGTGTGCGCGTGTGCACGTGTGTGCATGTGCATGTGTCCGTGTGTGTGTGTGTGTGTGTGTGTGTATGTCTGCAGGCAGGCCTGTGGAGCCCTTGGTGCTTGTGTTGGCACCTGTCTAATAAGTGTGAGATCATGATGCCCACTCGACATCACTGGTGCCATGGTAACAAGCAATCACACCCATTACCAGACGTGTACAACCAGCCACATGGACACACACACGCACACTTCTTGGTGAAGCGTTTGGTGTGTGTGTGTGTGTGTGTGTGTGTGTGTGTGTGTGTGTGTGTGTGTGTGTGTGTGTGTGTGTGTGTGTGTGTGTGTGTGTGTGTGTGTGTGTGTCTGTGTGTGTGTCTGTGTGTGTGTGTGTGTGTGTGTGTGTGTGTGTGTGTGTGTGTGTGTGTGTGTGTGTGTGTGTGTGTGGAAGTTATGGCTATAAATGTGTGTCCTCATTGTTCTTGTCTTCAGTCTTGCAGTCTAGCCCATGTTCATAGGCTGGTAGTCAGTGGACTCAACATCAGTCGACTAAGTAAAAGAGGGGCCAGAGAGCTAGCTAAATACTGCTCAATATCTGTAGTTATAGGGAGCATGTTCATCTGGAAGAGAAGATGTTTCCTGTATCCGTAGCTCTTTGAGTGCCATGGACTTGAAAACGAGTCTTTTCAGAATGTATGGCACAGTGCCAAAGACTTGATATCAAGTCAATTGTGTTTTTTTATGGCGCTGGGGCCTAATACGTTGATCTGGTATGTTTGTTGTTCTCATGGACAAAGAACTCAATTTTTATGGCTCTTGAAAAAACACTCAAATGTTGAAAAAAGCCTGGCAACCCCCTGGTCTGAATTTGAAAATAGCTGGCACTCAATGAGTTTTAATGATGCATTCCTATAACTAGATGTGTTTGTTCGTCAAAAGGTTGTTTTTATGATTATTCATCATAATTTGTTCCTATCGATATTCACTTGTAATGTGTAAAGAGAGAGAGAGGATGTGAGATTTGCCTTTGGCTGAATGTAAGAGTGAGTAACATAGCTATATATAGTCAGTGAGAGAGGTAGGGGGTAGACTCTGCGTGCGTGCGTGCGTGCGTGCGTGCGTGCGTGCGTGCGTGCGTGCGTGCGTGCGTGCGTACGTGCGTGTATGTTTGTCCTTGTGTGTTTTGCATGTGTGGTCGGTCGACTGTGCATTGTGGACAAGAATAGGCAGGTATTGTGTTTTTCTTTCTTCAGGCAACTCTACAAAGCTAATTCCAGTGCAGTGACAGGAGGAGGATATTGCATTTCCTTTTAATTTTACATCCAATATTTTTTCTGCTGAAAATAGAAACTCTTTTTTTTGTATTTGTTTCCAAAAAGCTTTCTCTCTGATAGTGCATGTCTGTTCTCGCAGATATTTCAAATCGACTAGCTTAAAACTCGAAATGAAATCCTTTTTTTTTGTTTTAAAGTCACCTGTGAAATGGGCCTTTGTTTGCTATTTTTGGCAGAGCTGAGATCAGCTATAGACTGTTTAAGTAGTCTCTCTATGGCAGTGTTTCCCAACCTTTTTTGACTCGCGTACCCCCTAAGCCTTTTTGTTGTTCCATGAGTACCCCCTCTCTCATGCTCTCTATATATTCCTTTATCCCAGTATGACTATACTCTATTCAATTGTCATTATCACATTTTTTCGCGTACCTCCTGAGGTGTGCTCGCGTACCCCTAGTGGTACACGTACCCCTGGTTGGGAAACACTGCTCTATGGTGCTGTGAGGTAGTTCAGCGGTACAAACAATGGTGTGTGAATGGTATCTGCAAAGATGAAACAAAGGATGCTGAACTATGCATAACTTTGACATTAGGGATTATAACAGAGGCAAGTGAATGCTGGGATACTGGGATGCTGGGAATGATTATGATGGGATGTTGGCATCCATAACAATGTAAAATGTGTATTTACTTGCATTGATGCTCTGGTATACCAGTACTGTGATAGGGTGGGTGGGTTTGTGTGTGTGTGTGTGAGTGTGTGTGTGTGTGTGTGTGTGTGTGTGTGTGTGTGTGTGTGTGTGTGTGTGTGTGTGTGTGTG
>NC_085863.1:12028917-12033917 GCF_034702125.1 Engraulis encrasicolus | reverse complement strand
AAGAAAGAAAGAAAGACAGACAGAAAAAGGGGTAAAAATGGAAAAAAGGGGAAAAAAGCCGAAGTAGTAGGCTAAGTAGACAATGTCTTGTCCAAGGCCTGATCTGAATGCTTCAGTTTCAGCTCCCAGAGCTGCCGTGAGTCTGCTGGCAGGTCCACTGACAGATTTTGGCTGGGCCCGGGACAAAGACATCTGAAAGGGCCCCAAACCCAATACATACGTACAATGCAATCAGGGTCAAATTCTGGGCGCCTCCTCTCCCTGGGCCAGGGACAAGTAACCCCTTTGCCCTCCCCCGTGTCAGCGTCCCTGCTGCCGGAGAAAGAGAAAGCCCATCCCTAATAAGTTTGGAGTTTGATAGTCATCGAGCTGACGCGGCACTTTAATGTTCCTGTTTTTTCTTTTTTCTCTCTCTTCTCTCTTTCTCTCTTTTTCTCTCTTTCTCTCTCTCTGTTGAACTGACTTGTTTTTTTTCAGTCACAGAACTTGTTCAACACACTCCCCTAAAACTGTGTGCTTTTTTGTGTCTGTGTCTGCAGGTTTCGGCTTCGTTACTTTTGAGAGCGAGGACGTCGTAGAGAAAGTCTGCGAAATTCATTTCCATGAAATCAACAATAAAATGGTAAGTCCTCCTGTTCCTTTACATTCCCCAGCTGGGACTGTGGTGTGTGTGTGTGTGTGTCTGTGTGTGTGCGTTTGCATGTGTGTGTGCGTGTGCGTGTGCGTGTGCGTGTGCGTGTGCGTGTGCGTGTGTGTGTGCGTGTGTGTGCGTATGCCTGTGCGTGTGTGTGCGTTTGCGTGCATGTGTGTGCGTGTGCGTGTGTGTGTGTGTGTGTTCACTGAACACACTGAAGTGAGGTTCTGTTGGTATGGGGCCTGAACCAGGAATGGAAACTAGACGGCATGAGGTGTTTGGAAGGTGTGAAATCGTGCTGCAAGTGGCTTTGACTGGCGTGCTGAGATCTCACCTTTGCTCCGATTTTGAAACTATTATTAATTTTCATAGTACGTTTTTATTTTTCACGGAGAAGTGACCCTCAGTGGGATATGACTCGTGATTGGTCGCCACGAAATCTGGCAGCCCTCGAGTTCATTAAAGTCGGATTAGCACCTGACGCAAACGCCCCGCTAACGATGCTCTCATTACCCTCCTGTCTGGCATCGTCACCGACCCACAATGCCACACGCTCTTCTGGTGCCAACCTGACGGCGGTCCTGGCACCTGGTTTGTTGGCATTCCAGTAGGTTTCACTGATAGCTTTAGCTGGGCCGGGGACAAAGACATCTGAAAGGGCCCCAAACCCAATACATTCAATGTAATGAGGATCCAATTCTGGACCCCTCTGTCTGGGCCCGGGACAAGAGACCCCTTTGCCTGTCGGCTTCCCTGTGTTCCAGAGATGCGTACTGTACTGTAGGTGTGTTCCAGAGATAGCCGTGTGTGTGTGTGTGTGTGTGGCACGCTTGCACACAAGAGTCCAGGGATTCCTTTGCATGTCCATTTCACAGTGTCGTGTGTGTGTGTGTGTGTGTGTGCGTGTGTGTGTGTGTGTGTGTGTGTGTGTGTGTGTGTGTGTGTGTGTGTGTGTGTGTGTGTGTGTGTGTGTGTGTGTGTGTGTGTGTGTGTGTGTGTGTGTGTGGAGTCATGAGAAGCAGTTCACCTGGGTCACCGGGGTCACCTCTGATGGCAGGCTGACCGGCCCGACGGTGACAGTCGTGACTCACTGACTGGAAGAAGGCAGTGTTGCCAGATTGTGCGGTTTCCCACCAAATTGGGCTGCTTCAGATGGCCAACTGCGGGTGAAAATGAGAAAAAGGGCATTTGGGCGTTTTTTTTTTTTTTTTTTTTCAGATTTATAGCCATAGAAATCAATGGAGTTTATAGTTCAAATCTGGCAGGATTACAGGCTTTCCAGGGATTCCAAGCTGGTTTTGAGTATTTTTTTGGCTGGAAATCATCAGTCTCATCTGGCAACCCTGGAGGGAGGTACTTTGAAGGATAGACAGAGGGAGGTGGATGGACAGATAGATGTTGAGTGGAAAATACGTATGTAGAGTAGAGTAGAGTAGAGTAACTTTATTAATCCCCACTGCGAAATTCAGGTATCCAGTAGCTTACAGTACATAAATACACAAATAAACAAATGCCCACATGGACATTTCAAGACACAAATAACACAGGAATAGTCAGGGAGGGGAAAATAGAAATAAAAATAGTAAAGATAAAATATGTCAGGTTCAGTGAAGAATGGCGTATGTATAAAGCGGAGGACACAGGTGGAGCGAATCAGTGGCAAACCAACCGGATGTGGGGAAAATACCAATCAAAGGAATACCAGAGATGACGGCTAGGGAGAATGTGGAGAGGAACTCTGGTTGGTATTGGTAAGAAGAAGAGTGACATAATAGGTTTGGTAGAGTGGTTTCAGGAGGGTTAGGGTGGAAAATAAGTATGTGTGGAAAAATGGAGGTTTATGGTATGGATGGCAAGCAGTATGTGTGAAAAGATATGGTACTGGGGGTGCGGATGACAGGCATAGGCGTGCACACATAGGGACCAGGTTTTGCTAAAGCATCTGCCCTTTTGCCCTATTGGACAAAAATGCCCTTTTTGAAAAGTTTTTTTATTTTTCTGACGTTTTTGTCACTATGTACAGTGATCCATGTTGACATCATCTACAAATGCTTGACAATAAAAGCATGTGAGAGTAATGCTCTGAAATCACACAGAGTGCGTTACAATATGCGGCCTTGCCTCCTCGTCTTGGACTTGTCTCCTCGTACCAGGAACTAATATGTCATGATGACATTACTGACAACAGCATTATATTTCAATATCTTGCAATTCTTTTGGGATGGTGAATGAAAAACAGTCCCTCAAAAGTTGTTGTGGCTAGGCTGACAGCTGGGAAACTTTATTGTTTTCTCCACGGAGGAGGGGCCAGGAGGCGGGACAAGGAGACAAGCACAAGTGGAGAAGGCAAGGTCGCATATTGTAACACAGTCACAGCCTCTGTAGCCGAGTGAGTATACATGGTTCCCACCCTCCCTAGAGCACCTGCCCCCCAAAATGTCTGTGCACACCACTGATGACAGAAATGACTAGTGAGGGCAATGTGTAGAGAGGAGGTTGTTAAACGAGAGGTGGGGGGCAGCCGTGGCCTAGTGGTTAAAGAGATGGGCTTTTGATCAGAGCATTGCAGGTTCGAATCCCACCCTTACCTCTCCCTACACCTCCATCCATGGCTGAGGTGCCCTTGAGCAAGGCACCTAACCCCACACTGCTCAAGGGACTGTAATCAATACCCTCTACTCAAAAAATAAGTGTATGTCGCTTTGAATATAAAAAGCGTCAGCTAAGAGTAATGTAATAAAGTAATAATAATGGTAACAGGAGGCTGTTAAAGCAGGGATGTCAAACTCAGACCCCAGTGGCCAAATCTGACCTGCAGAGTTATTTCATTCAGCCCAGATCATTTCAGATGTGTAGCCAATGGGCAGACGTGGTCTAGTGGTTAGAGAGTTGGTCTTTCTATCTGGGGGTTGCAGGTTCAAATCCCCCCTGACCTCTCCCTACATCTCAATCTATGACTGAAGTGCCCTTGACCCCACTTAACCTAACCCCACATTTCTCCAGGGACTGTAACCAATCCCTTGACAAATAATAACTGTAAGTCGCTTTGAATAAAATGAAAGCATCAGCTAAGTGAAATTTAATGTAATGTAATGTGTACTACAGTACAGTTGGACTTTGGTGTGTCACAGGAATATGAGTAGGCACAGGCTAATGAACCAACTCAAAGTCATATGCAGCACGATATGTGCAGGCACATTTGAACTACAATATATCAGGCACACACACACACACACACACACACAGCTGTTCTCCACATAGTGGTGCTCCAAAGGAGAGCAGTGTGCGGTTGGTCTTACAGACTGCTGGATTCTGGTGTCCCACCCACATATACTGTACAGCACACACACGCACGCATGCACACACAGACACATACACACACACACTCAAAGAGACCATAGCACGCTGACATCTCCCTCACACCAGCAGTAGCAGCAGACCCTCGGCTTCTTTACAAATCCCCCCTGAGCTGTACGGGGCGGAGAGCGGTGGCCCGACAACTTGACTGACAGGAGCTGTGGAGTGGAAAGGTTTACACAAGAGACTGGGGCATGCACGCAGGCAGGCACGCGCACACACACACACACACACACACACACACACACACACACACACACACACACACACACACACACACAAGGAAGGTTTACACAAGCACACACACACACACACACTTTCTGTCTTTCTGCCAATCGATGGTAGAGCCTGATCTCCTGGGATGGAGTGAGGTCAGTGGAAGAGAAACCGCAGACACCACCACTGATCCATCATGGTAGCAGGCAGGGTAGTGGTAGTGGTATGAGTGAGGGGTTGAGAGCGGTCTTGTGCTCTGGTGTTAGTGGTGATGTGATGTGAGACACCACACCACACCACACCACACCACACCACACCACACCACACCACATCCCCACTCACCCCAGTTCCCTTTCACATCACCACTGACTGCACACCCACCACCCAACTTTCCAAACCCCTCTCTTACGGCTACAGTCATCGCCTTTTCTCCCTCTCTCTTTCTCTCCCTCTCTCTTTCTCTCCTTCTCTCTTTCTCTCCTTCTCTCTTTCTCTCCCTCTTTCTTTCTTTGTCTCTCACCACCTGTTTTGTCTTTGCGTGTAATTTGGCTTTGCCTTAAAGTTCTTCTTCTGTTTCCTTCTTTCTCTTTCTCTTTCTCTTTCTCTTTCTCTTTCTCTTTCTCTTTCTTTTTTTGTTTCCTTGACGTTTGTTTTTTCTTTCTTTCTTTCTTTCTTTCTTTCTTTCTTTCTTTCTTTCTTTCTTTCTTTCTTTCTTTCTTTCTTTCTTTCTTTCTTTCTTTCTTTACCCCATCACACCACAACACCACTCAGCCCAGTCCCTCTACACACCACC
>NC_085863.1:12013917-12021417 GCF_034702125.1 Engraulis encrasicolus | reverse complement strand
TGTGTGTGTGTGTGTGTGTGTGTGTGTGTGTGTGTGTGTGTGTGTGTGTGTGTGTGTGTGTGTGTGTGTGTGTGTGTGTGTGCGTGTGTGCGTGCCTGTGAGTGTGCGTGCCTGTGAGTGTGCGTGCGTGTGTGCCTGTGAGTGTGCGTTCTCTCTGCGTGTGTGCGTGCGTGCGTGCGTGCGTGCGTGCGTGTGCGTGCATGTGTGTGAGTCTGCTCACTCACTGTCTTGCCATGTCAGACCAAAGCACTGCTTGTGCCCGTACCCACAGTGTGTCCTGTCCCCGCACTGGAGCTGCATGCCTAATGTCAGTAGGGTATCAAGGGGAGCTGGTAGGAGCAGAGGGACTTCTCATACCCCTCTTTGTCTTTTTGAACCCTCTCTATTCCAGCCTTTTCACTGCCATGTGAAGAAGGGGGCACTTGTAGTGGGGAACAGGGCCAGAGTAATGCACAGGCTAGATATGGCTGCAGCCTAGGGGCCCCCACCTGCCAGGGCCCCCCTGATTAGCTAAAAGTGAAACAAATGCAAAATTATGATAAAATGCAATATTGAAAAAAATCATCTGTTGTGTTGAGTTGAGTTCGTAGACATGTTATCCTTAATTCCTAGCTCGTAATTATTATGCTGCCTATGTAAATTTGTCTCAAATTTTACTTTCTGGGCGGCCCCACAGCAACCTGTTAGCCTAGGGGCCCCAGGCCATCTTAATCCGACCCTGGTGGTGAGACTTGGTGGACTGCCCCAGCTGTCGCTTTTTTTTACTTACCACCCCCTCTTTTCTCCCATGGCTTTGCTCTGTCACATCTGTACAAACAGCAGCCACAGCCACAGTTAGGTACTCTCGTATACCTGCGCCAGAATGAACAGCTAACCTAGGGCCCAACTCAATCTACTCACCTCCTATCCTTTCCTTTTGCTTGTGGGCCGTGTTATGTGAGGTAAGATGTCATCTTCACAATGGAACTTTAAAGGACCGTTCAAAACTCTGTCGAGATCTTAGTCTAATGCACTGTAAATCAATAAGATATAAATAAAAATGACATCTGTGTGGCACATGATTCCTCATCCTTATCCATACATATCTGGTTTGCAGTTGAGTGCAGTGCAGATTAGCCTGTGCTCTTCCTTAGCGATTTGTGGTTGGCTGGACTGCCAGCGGTGCCATTAGCATGATGCTAGTGAGTTGTGGTTCAGTTGTGAAAGTGAAAGTGAAGTGAAAGCACACGTAGGAAATGAAATATCCCATTTCCAGTGTCACACAGCACACCAGTACACACTACACACCACGAAATTGCATTAATGCCTCACCCATGCAAGGGGGAAGCAGCCCCCAATGGCGCCCGAAACGGAGCAGTGCAGTCGGTCGGTATTGTGCTCAGGGTACCTCAGTCATGGAGGAGGATGGGGGAAAGCACTGGTTAATTACTTCCCCCACCAACCGGGTCGAGAATTGATCCGGCAACCTTTGGCCTATAAGAATAACGCCCTAACCGCTTACCCATGACTGTCCATTGCCATAATACAGATACTGTGAGAGAATGGGGGGCTGCAGGAGTGTAGAGAAAGGAGATGAATTAGCTGATGCAGTTATCCAAAGCAGCAACTTACAGTTATTTACTGTACATTATTGGTCATTGGTTACAGTCCCTGGAGCAGTGTGAGAATATGAAGGTGCCTTGCTCAAGGGCACGTCAGCCATGAAGTGTTGTAGGGATAGGAAGCGTGGGATTCAAACCAGAAGCCCTGATCCAAAGTCCATAATTACATTTGACTAGCCTACATGCAAAATGTCCTTTATCATTGGAATACTTGCATATTTACATTAATACACATGAGATATACATGAAACGCATGCATATGCACAAAACAGCCCAGTTAATTAATCACCACATTAATCAAGCAAGCGATCAATCAATGAGGGGCAGTATTATTCCAGTGCAGTTGTTTGTCTCATTCACATGCACTACATGCCTCACAGACACAGGCAGTGTTATGTCTTGCTGAGGGGCTACAGACAGCTGTGGTCTATGGGGGATACCCATGTACACATACAGTACAGTACATCAGCAGGAAATACCCGCATGGGGACCATTTCAATGGCAAGTTCCATATGCGACATGTTACCGCTAATTGTGAATCACACATGCATACTGTATATTTACTGTGGTGTGTGTGAGGAGATGTATGGTGCACTAGGGAAGAGAAAGAGAAGAGAGAAACAAGAGAGGAAAGGAGAGAATACAGATGAGATACAGTACTACAATGAGGAGGGAGAAGTGGAGTGAAAAGTGAGGGGAGGAGGGGAAAGGAGGAGAGAAGTGGAATTGAGGAGTTGAGGTGCGAGACGGAGGAGTGGAGAGAGAAGGGATGGAATGGAAGAGGCAGCTGGTACACACACTACACACACACACGCACACACACACGCACACACACACACACACACATACACACAGCTCCACAGTAGAGAGCTCCACAGCCCTCTGGGCTGGCTGCCTGGCTCCATTCAGTAAAACAGACATTCAGCGCAGCGGAGGCGGACGATGACTTCTGGCAGCAGTTCCCTCCCTCTCCTGCCTACTCTACGCTACACACACGCACGCACGCATTCACACACACACGCACACACACACACACACACACACACACACACGAGCAAGTGTGCACTGTGCGCACGCACGCGCGCACACACACGCACACACACACACACACACACACACACACACACACACACACACACACACACACACACACACACACACACACACACACGCGCGCGCGCTTGCACGCACACACACACGCACACACACACACAGACACACACACACACACACACACACACACACACACACACACACACACACACACACACACACACACACACACTCACACTACACAGCGTGAGAGAGAGATAGCAGAATGTATATTCCTTGAGTCTTAACCAACGTTGCTGTACAGTATCCCAATATCAGTATGGCATCCCAACCCTCTCATCTCATTTACACAGAGCAGCTCAGCCCCCGCCCTGAGTCCCTTGGCAACACTTCTTCTGGAGAGAGAGAGAGAGAGAGAGGGAGGGAGAAAGAGAGGGAGAGAGGGAGAGAGAGAGAGAGAGTTTATGTGTGTACCAGCATGCTAGCGCCTGATATGAGACAAAATCAGAAGCTCTCTGTTGCACACATGCACGCACATAGGCAGGCACGCATGCATGCAAGCACTTTATAATAATTGATACACAAAAAGCATCATAAAGACTTCGTAAATAATTAACTATTGATGAACAAAACGTTAACAAAAAACACATTTTTGTAAGTTGTAGCAATGCTTAATGCAAATAACATAAGATTTTACAAAGGTGTATTTTTATTTATTTACACAAATGTTAAATGATAAATAAAGAATATTAAAACAACATTTCACACTCATTGATGAACATTTGTTAATGTTTTGTTCATCATTAGTTAATCATTGCTTTTTATGCATCCTGTCACAGACTGAGCTGTGACGCTCACGCAACCAATAGCGTACAGGCAGCAATTAAGCCGGCACTTTCAACCATGCTGCACTGACGCCGACTGTGTTTCACTTTTCATTCATCTGTACACTGTTTTCATTCCCAGGTTCATTGTTCAGTCATTAACCACCTTCATTTGCCATAACTTTTACCTAGCATTGTAACATGGAGTGCAGGGAAAGGCCTACCGGCATTTCTTATGTTGCGATGTGACCATTTCATAGCGTTACCCATTTATCATCTTTCATCTGTTTACTAGTTGTAAGGTTAAAGAATCACTACAGTTGAAATCATAGAAGTTTATTTACTTAAAAGATTGTAATGCAAACATTTCTGATTCAGTTAATCACCAACTTACCAGCAGCAGTCACTTCCTTATTGAGAGAACCAGAGGGAATGTTCCACTGTGCATTTATAGTGGGGTGCCCACAGCTCAGTGGGGCAAACCATTTTTAACGGGGGAGTTTTAACAGGGATTGTTTGAAATGTATTTTATTATGCATAAGAAAGGATTTTCGGCGAAAGAAAATGATTTTGGTTGTAAATGTATTTTGTTTGTATTTCTTTGGTTTGTTATTTTGGGCTTTTGTTATTGTTACTGAGTTGATTGATTTAGTTTGTGAATTGGGCTTACCTGAGGGAGGGGCTGTTTGTTTGATAATGGCTCAGAGCCTCAGTGTGGGGGGAGCAGCATAGGAGACAGTTGTGTCTCAGAACTGAATGGAAGTAGTGGCTCAGAAGCTGTTATGCTATAGTCTGGCACTCTTGCCATGTTTTGTTTCATGACACTTTTGCTCACCTTTGTTTTGCTCATTTTTGAAGCCCTGTAAGTGCACTTTTAAGAAAAATTGAAAAAGAAGAAAAATAAAAAGAAAAGCTTTTCCATTGGGAAGAAAACTGTCTCTTGTCCACTCCGTCGCCGGTCATCCTGCTACACATCCATTATAAAGGGTTTGTTTGATTGTTTTGTTTGTTTATTTGTTTGTTTGGTCTGAGCATTTGGATAGAAGGGAAATGGACTTGGTCTATCTGCATACTGAACATAGGCCTACTATATCGACCACCTCAATATACATTTGCAACTACTTGAATCACATACTTGCCCAGACTTGCCCTCAAAGCACATAGACTGTCTCTGACATTGATATGTAATAAGCTGATGATTTTGGCTGTGCTGTGGCAACCAATTACCGGGAGATGGGTGCATATTTCATAATGCTAATAAAAATAGCCTACAAATCTATTAGCATGCAGGTTTTGCCAAGGTTTTGCCCACATCTTCCTCCAAGGTAGCGGTCTTAAACGTATCATTTATAACGATCCTCGGTAGGAAATCATCACTGCCTCGGGCGTGAATTTTCTCCTCTTCATTTCTTCTCTCTTTTTTCATTCCTCTTCTCTTCCACCACCACCACCACCACCACCACTACCACCACCACCACCACCTCCACCACCACTACCACCATCTCCTCTGGCGGGTCCCCCGACATGACCAACCAATTATAGGGTGGAACATGCGGCCCGTCACCCACTGGCACAGTGGTGATGTGTGTTTGTGTGTGTGTGTGTATTTGTGTGTGTGTGTGTGTGTGTGTGTGTGTGTGTGTGTGTGTGTGTGTGTGTGTGTGTGTGTGTGTGTGTGTGTGTGTGTGTGTGTGCCTGCCTGCCTGCCTGCCTGCGTGCGTGCGCGCGCGCGCGTGTGTATGCGCGCGCGCGTGCGTACGTGCGTGCTTCTGTGTGCGCGCGTGGTTTTGTGTGTGTAGGCCCACCTTAAGCGATGCCTAGCTTGTATGCTTGTGTGCATGCGTATGTGCATGTGTGTACTCTCCTTAAACGTTACCAGGCTTGTGTGCTGGTGTGTGTGCGTATGTGCATGCCTGCCTTGTGTGCTCATGTGTGTGTGTATGTATGCGTGTACCCACCTTAACCGATATCTGGTTTCTCAAAAGCGCATAGATCCCTGCCTCACCTCAAAACCTCTTACTCTTACCAGCCAGCATGCCAAGTCTGCTGTACTAAGGAATGCAACAGACGTCAATCAGACGGAATTTACTATGATTACGTTACATTACATTTCGCAGATACTTTTATACAGAGCGACTTACATGTACTATTTCTCAGGGTATCAGGGTTACAGGCCCTGGAGCTCATAAGGGTTGGAGCAGGCGTCACCCAACAGTTTTTGGTAGCACTTTATTTTAGGGACACATCTATTAGCACTACTACATACAATGTGCCTGTATAAGTAACTTGTAAGGCATGTACAAAGCAAAATCAGACATTTGTTAGGCATGTATTCGCAAATGTCTTGTTCATGCACAATAAGGGATGTATTACCAATTTCACCTTAGTAAGGACCTAGTATGCCTTAGCATTTGCTTAGTACATGCCTTACAAGTTACTTATGCAGGCATTAACATTGTATGTATTAGTCCTAATAGATGTATCCCTAAAATAAATATTACCCAGTTTTTTCTCTTCCTTTTTAAGGGTGCTGACCAAAATATTGTAAAACTGAAAAATGAAAAGAGGTTGCATCATGCATATGGTTTCTTTATTACACAGACGCGCTTCGGCGTTCTGCCTTCCTCAGTGCGCACAGGCCCTGGAGCAATGTAAGGTGTAAGGTGCTTTGCTCAATGGCACTTCAGCCAAGGATGCAGGTGTAGAGGTCAGGTGGGATTCGAACCATACATATTATTACCTCTGTGGTAAAACTCTGGTCCACCATCTAAGCGTGTGTTTATGTTCCAATAACCCTCATGATACCTGGAAATTCATGATATAGAACGACCATATCATTATTTATTTTTTGTATCATTTAAGTTGCCATGTTTCCCGAGCTACATGCAGTTTTTACTACTCACACTGTATATATTTCATTTTCAGCAATTACAACAGTTAAATCAATATCCTGCAAAATATAGTTTTCATATGGTCTTATGGTCACCATTATACGTACATGGGATCACTGCAAGACTTGTGCCAAGAATGCCAATGAAATGATATGGGTGATGTACATATTCTGTACTTATGCCTACATTCAGAGTGCTTATTAATGCATTATTAACCTATCCAGATGCATTATTCATATGCATGCCATTAGCATCATCACAATACAAAAGCTAGACATACTCATGTAGGCGTATATCATATATGCATTCAGACAAGTGTACTGTTACTGCAATTTCCCAGAATGCAGACTACCAGCTTACCAGCTTAGCGACTGTAGGCTATCATATGTAGCTGTGTAAATGCCCTTTGTTGTCAGTCTTCTGTATGGCATATCATGTCTCTTTGAAATGGCAAAGCCTTCATACTAAACTAGCTGGAATAGCTCCACAGGCAAAACGCTGTGTCTTCCTCACCGCGCTAAGTACTGTGGAAGATTGTTGCTCTTGCTTTGTTCAAATGCCAGCTCAATCGCTCTTAATAGCAACCGTAACAAGGTTACAATGAAAACCGTTTCGGGCCGAAGGTTTTTATTGCCCCCGCGGATAAAAGCAGCGGCAGGCGAAATGAAAAGAGCAAGAAAACGTCCGTGTGTGTCCGAGATGTTTTTGCTCCACTTTAGCGAAGTCGTGTATCGATCGGCTTAATGGAAAGATTTCTTTGCTTTTCTTTTCTTTTCTTTTCTTTTCTTTTCTTTTCTTTTCTTTTTTCTTTGCTTTTCTTTTCTTTTCTTTTCTTTTCTTTCTTTCTTTCTTTTGGATCAGCAGATGCTTGTGTGGATGGAGAGAGAGGGGATGTTGTGCATTCTTATTCCTCGTATTGGCTTTTTTGATGCTCGCAGGGCTAAAGATCATAGCTGTTTGAAGTCAGTCAGGGCCATTCGTTGGAGTTAAGAGTGGCTGCTGTTGTTGCTACTACACGTCGTTATCCATTTTCTCATTATAGCCTGAATTGTTTCAGTATGTTCGAGTTCGAGTTCGAGTGGGGATCTTATTGAATGGTGGGGCCTTTGGAAAGTGCCTCTATCTGTTAAT
>NC_085863.1:12001417-12003917 GCF_034702125.1 Engraulis encrasicolus | reverse complement strand
TCTCAAGTACCACCAGTGGTACGCGTACCATAGTTTGAGCACCACTGATCTAATGTGTTGTCCTAATGTGTGCAGGTAGAATGTAAGAAGGCCCAGCCCAAGGAGGTGATGTTCCCCCCGGGGGCCCGAGGCAGAGCCAGGGGCCTCCCCTACACCATGGACGCCTTCATGCTCGGCATGGGCATGCTGAGTAAGTCTCTGCTGGGCGTACGTGTGTGTGTGTGTGTGTGTGTGTGTGTGTGTGTGTGTGTGTGTGTGTGTGTGTGTGTGTGTGTGTGTGTGTGTGTGTGTGTGTGTGTGTGTGTGTGTGTGTGTGTGTGTGTGTGTGTGTGTGTGTGTGTGTGTGTGTGTGCACGTGTGTGTGTGTGTGCACGTGTGTGTGTGCCTCTGAGTGCATGCTGTCTGTCTGTCTATCTATGAGTCTGTCTGTCTGAATCTCACAATCTCTCTCTCTCTCTCTCTCTCTCTCTCTCTCTCTCTCTCTCTCTCTCTCTCTCTCTCTCTCTCTCTCTCTCTCTCTCTCTCTCTCTCTCTCTCGCATGGATGCACATTAAGAAAGAATGCACACAACACAAAGAAAGGTGCATAAGAAGGCTTTTTCATGTATATAGGATCCCTTGACTGCATTGCATGTGTAATATACTGTATCTAATATGTGTAATAGACAACTAGTGCTACTGGGAGAGAGAGAGAGAGAGAGAGAGAGAGAGAGAGAGAGAGAGAGAGAGAGAGAGAGAGAGAGAGAGAGAGAGAGAGAGAGAGAGAGAGAGAGAGAGAGAGAGAGAGAGAGAGAGAGAGGGTTGGTCAAGGCAGTGGTTTTCAAACTGGGGGCCGGGGACCCCTGGGAGGCCGCGAAGGGATGCTAGGGGGTCCGCGGAAGGTTGGCAGAAAAAGTATAGCACATCAAAATAAATAACTGTCTAATTAATGTGCATCAAAACAAACCACATTCAGCAAAACAGTATTCCCATTAGTCAAAAACTGCATGATAACCAATTTCATCTATGATCATTGGGACACTGACACACACACATAGACTATGTTTGTGAAAGGGGGTGCGTAGAAAAAAAAAGTATTGCACGGCCCATCTAAGGGGGGCCCTGACTGGAATCTAATGGTATATGTGAGGCCTTGTCATGGTTAAGTTTGGGAACCCCTGGGTCAAGGGACAGAAACTTATCTCAAGCGAACTTTGTAAGTGTGTCTGAGGCAATCAGGCCCCAACCCCTGAGCAGTCAGGCCCCAACCCCCGAGTAGTGTGTGTGTGGGTGTGTGTGTGTGCGTGCGTGCGTGCGTGCGTGCGTGCGTGCGTGCGTGCGTGCGTGCGTGCGTGCGTGCGTGCGTGCGTGCGTGCGTGTGTGTGTGTGTGTGTGTGTGCGTGCATGCGTGCGTGCATGCATGTGTGTATGTGCGAACTTTGTAAGGGTGTCTGAGGCAGTCAGGCCCCAACCCTCAAGTAGCTCTTTATCATAATGAAATTAGGGGACGCAGGAGGGCGAGACTTTTAGCGTTTAGACTTTCAGGATTTGCATTAACATAAGGCAGAGCCACCAGAGACACGAGGAGATGGCAAAGAGGAGTCCGAGGCTATTATTTACAGGAACTGTAAGTTTCTCACACGCCAGATCTCATTAAAAGTTCCTCTCCGGGCCCTTTTGTTTACCGCTGTTAATCGAGCCATTTATCTTTATTGCGCTTTACGGGGCGCTAGGCTCGCTTGCTAGCTAGCGAGCGGAGCGGAGCGGCGCCTGTTTTGTTGCTCAGATGAACACGCGGCTTAAGCCGCAGCGGCGTAGAGATGGGTGTACCCCGATGGATAATTGATTTTAAAGGGAATCGGACGCGCCGAGCCGTAAAGGGAGAATATTAGCATAGATTTTAATAAGGCGGATAAGCCAGCGGAGTGGAGTCGGGGGCTCCGCTCCGACAGCAGGCCCCGATAAGAGCCTGGGGCTTTATTTAGGTGCGTGCCCAGGAAGGCCCCAGGGACTGCGGGGTTGGGAGTCGCACGTCTCACCCCAGTCTGCGTGTTAAGCTTTGGCTTTGTTGTTTTGTTGTTCCTCTCTCATCTATTGTCTCTTTGTCTTATCACTGTTCACCTTTCTGCCTCTCTCTTCTCCTGTCACTCTCTATTGTTCTGTATTTTATCTTCTTTCTTTCATTTAATAGTCTTGTTGATGGCTCTAAATCCACTTCAGCTTGTTGACAAAAGAGTCCCATGTGAACTTAGCTTGTTTACCTAAAGCCGTTTTAAGAAGAAATCAGACTCAGTACTTATTTTTGGTGCACAATGTGCAAAAGTTCCTGAACTTGCATCAGTTCCAGCTGTCTGGAGACTTCCCCCTGTCTAAAGATGATTATAAGCACATTGCCAATAGAAGCACTCAGGCACACATAAATGCAACCACACACCTATTGCACTCAGACACAAATAAATGCAACCACACACCTATTACATACAGTCACACATAAATGCAATCACACACCTATTGTACAGCTC
>NC_085863.1:11993917-11998917 GCF_034702125.1 Engraulis encrasicolus | reverse complement strand
ATGCCACGCTGCTCATCATGTGCTGCACGTCCATCAGTGGGAATGGCACTCTAATAGGTTAATGAGTCTGCTCTCTCCCTCTCTCACTCTCTCTCTCTCTCTCTCTCTCTCTCTCTCTCTCTCTCTCTCTCTCTGTCTCTCTCTCCCTCTCTTTCTCTCTTTTCTTCTCTCTCTCTCTCTCTCTTTCTCTCTCTCTCTCATCTTCGTCTCTTTTCCGCTCTCCCCTCTCGCTCTCTCCTCTTGCTCTCAGCTGTGTCCTCTTCTCTCTCTCTCTCTCCTCCTCTCCCTCATGTCTCTCTCTCTCTCTCTCTCTCTCTCTCTCTCTCTCTCTCTCCATTCTGAGGTTCCCTTCTCTCTCTCTTTCTCCTCTCTCCGCTCTCTCCTCTCTCTCTCTCTCTCTCTACCTCTCTACCTCTCCCTCTCTCTCTCTCACCTCCTCTCTCATCTCTCTCTCATCAGTCTCTTCTCCCACCCGACTTTCTCTCTCTCTCTCCTCTCTCTCCTCTATCCTCACTCTCCTCTCTCCCTCTCTCTCTCTCTCTCTCCCGCTGTCTCTCTCCTGCCTCTCTCTCTCTCTCACATCCTCTCTCTCGCGCCTCTCTGGTTCCCTCTCTCTCTCATCTCTCACTTCTCCGCTCTCCTCTCTTTCTCTCTCTCATCCCTCTCTCTCTCTCTGTGTTCCTCTCTCTCTCTCTTCTGTGTGTCCTCTCTCTCTCTCTCTCGCTCTGTGTTGATCTCTCTCGACCTCTCTCTCATCTCCCTCTCTCGCTCACTCCGCTCTCTCTCTCTCTCTCTCTGTCTCTCTCTCCCTCTCTCTCTCTCTCTCTCTCTGCCTCTCTCTCTGACTCTGTCCTCTCTTTTCTATTTCTCTTTCTTGTCCTCCCTCTGTCTGTTCCTTCCCCTCCTGTGCTTAAGTCGTGTCATCTTCATTTTTGGATTGTCTTTCTTAAAACTGTTTCTTCTCTACCTCGGCTAATTCTGCTAGCCAATCCTTCTCTTTCCATCCCAACACTTTGCTCATTTACTCCTCCATCTTCACCCAGACTGCCTCTCTCTCTCTATCTATCTCTCTCTCTCACCTCTCTCTCCCTCTCTCTGCTCAATCTTTCTCTTCTCCCATCTCTCATCTCCTCTCTCGCTCTCTCCTCTCTCTCTACTCCGCTATCTCGCTCTCTGTCTCTCTCTCCTCCATCTCTCTCTCTCTCTCTCGCTCTCTCTCTCTGCCCGTCCTTTTCACCTCCATCACCTCTTCATCATCATCTTATGAGTCTCCTATCCTCCTCTTTCTCTTCATCCTTCTCCTCCTCCTCTTCTCTCCTTCTCCTCCTCCTCTTCTCTCCTTATCATCCACCTCCTCCCTCCTTCTCATCCACCTCCTCCAATGCTCCTTTCGATTAATCTACTGAGGAGGGTCCTGAGGCCTAGTGAGGTGGAAATTCTCTCTCTCTCTCTCTCTCTCTCTCTCTCTCTCTCTCTCTCTCTCTCTCTCTCTCTCACTACACACACACACACACACACACACACACACACACACACACACACACACACACACACACACACACACACACACACACACACACTCTCTCTCTCTCTCTTTCACAAAGGGTTGGAGAAGTGGCTTTGGAGCAGTAATTAGATTTGATGAAGGGCTCGATGCCAGTCTCCACTCCTCTCACCCTCCTCCGGTGGTCTTCCCAAGGACCCCCCTCTCACTCCTCCTTTGCCCTGCATGCCTCTCATCCTCTCTTTCTACTACTCGATCTCTATATTCCTCTCTTTATACTCCTCCTGTCTTTGTCTCTCATTGTCACTCTATTTTCCTGTCTATGGCTTTCTTTCACACTCTCGCACTCCTTATTCTATTTTTTTTTTCAAATGTACTATTTCACACTTTTTCACTCTAAATCTCATGCTGTGTCTGTGTCATTTTATACACATATTCTCTTTCTCTATCTCTCCATCCCATCCTCTCTCTCTCCGCCTCTCTCTCTCTCCCTCACTTCCTCTCTCTCTCTCTCTCTCTCAGCCTCCACTCTCTCTCTCTCTCTCTTTCTCTATCTCTCTCTCTCTGTCTCTCTCTTCCTCTTTGTGTGTCTCTCTCTCTCTCTCCCTTCCTCCTCTCCCTCTCTCTCTGTCTCTCTCTCTCTCTCTCCCCTCTTCCTCTCTCAGCCTATGCCCCTCCTCTTGCCTTTTCTCTCTCGGCTGGTTAAAAGTACCCCCACCACCCCCCACCCCTCACCCCCTCCGATGCAGCAAATGGACTTTTAATCCAAAGCAGATTGCACAGGAAGGGCTGTAGGCCAGGTATCGATCAGCAGAGTCTGCCGCTCCCAAATGGAAGCCAAATAGGCCTCGCTTCATACACAAGTAAACTGAAATAAATCTAGAGAGGCTAGAGAGAGAGGGAGAGAGAGAGAGAGAGAGAGAGAGAGAGAGAGAGAGAGAGAGAGTTCAATGTATATTGTGTGCCTGCGTGTTGTGTGTGTGTGTGTTTGGCTGTTTGTCAACAGTGTTTGTGTGTGGTAGGTGTGTGTGTTGGTGTGTGGTGTGTGTGGTGTGTGTGTAGTGGTGGTTGTGCGAGTGGCGTGCGTAGCAGTGCAGCACTGCGCGTGTGTGTGTGTGTGTGTGTGTGTGTGTCTGTGTGTGTGTGCGGGCATGTGTGTGCATCCGTACATGTGTGCATGTGTGTTTGTGTACATGCAGGGGACAGGAGGAGAAAGCAACCCTAATGTATAACACAAGCACTCAAACACACCGACACACACACCGTCACTCACACACAACAACCACCCCCCCCCACACACACACACACACACAAGCACACACCAACCCCTTCTGCCAGTGCCCTTGGTGTTTAGTAGAGAAGGTCAAGAGACAGCCCCATCACACACACACACACGCACGCACACTCACACACACACACCACTACACACACACACACACAACACACACACACAGGGCGACACACACACACAACACACACACACACACACACACACACCCACACACACAACACACACACATCCACACACACACACACACCACACACACACACATACACACGCCTGCCCTCATCTATTTGTGGGGGATTTCCTGTAATCCTGTGTAGTGGCTTGGATTGTCATGAGATGGACTTGAGGGAGTGAAGCACAGCTCATTTTGACTCTTGGGCTCCAGTGTTAAGCCTTAGGGAAGGAGGACTAAGTGCCCATACAGACAACCACACATGCACCAACCACACAAACACACATGCACGCACACACACACACACGGTCACGCATGCACACCAACACACCCACACAGATACACACACACAGACCACATACAACACATTAGCGGCGCACACCACACACATGCACTTAGCATACACACACACACAATTCAAACCATACACATACGGCATTATACACTTACACAAACATAACACATACTCATTATACACATACACAACGCGCCACACACACATACACACACCACAGACACACACACATCACAACGAGCGGCACACACACACACACACGCGCGCGCGAGGGGGGGCCACACAGTCGTCGGCTGCTCTCTCGGTGGGGACACACACACACACACACACACACACACACACACGACACATCAGCACACACACTCACAACACACACACACAGACTCACACACACACCAGACACGACACAGGGCGAGACACGTTCTGTAAGGCGCACACATGCACACATGTTAATAATACGCAGGGGGACAGTACAATGGTCTATGTATAGGTTTCATATATAGGGTTAAGATGAGTAGTGTACATGTACACTATATGACAGGTCTCTCTCTCACTCTATATCTCTCAGTAATAGTGTAGGCAAGTGGTAGGAAGGGTTGGAGGGTAGAGACTGTGCTAGTTACACACATGGGTGGGGGTGGGGAGGTCCCGTCACTGGATGGCTCGTGAGAAGAGGGAATGGTGGGAGGTGTGGGGGGTATTATAAGGGATCAGATGGAGCGTAGAGTGATGGGTGAATGTGGTGAGTGTAGTTGTGTGGGGTGTGTGTGTGTGGTGTGGAGTTGTGTGTGTAGTGTGTGTGTGGAGTAGTGGTGGGTGGTGTGATAGTGGTTTGTGTAGTGGTGTGGGGGTGATACACACAGGATGATACAGGTGGTGTAGGGTATGTTGTGGAGTGGTTGTGTGGTGTGTGTGTGTGTGTGTGTGTGTGTGTGTGTCGTCGCACGTGCATGTGTTGTGTGGCATGTGCTAGCATGCATAGCGCGCGTGCCTGTGGTGGTTCGTGTTTTTTCTCTGATGCATCAGATATATTTGGCGATGTGGATCAGATATGCTTATGCCCTCAGTAGCAAACACGCCCTCTAAGCTCACGTTCAACTCATAGACATTCATGAATGCTCCTACAACATAGCTTAATTGATTTGTCGCATCTTCTATGCGATTTAAATAAACACAAAGAGAAGAACATTGCTCAGCTCCCTCAAACTTCTTTGTGCAAACATTTTTATCAATTTGAATTAACAGGACACACACACATACACACTCATGCACACACACACGCGCAAGAACGCACGCACACACACACACACACACACACACACACACACACACACACACACACACACACACACACACACACACACCACACACACATCACACACACACACACACACACACACACACACACACACACACACACACACACACACACACACACACACACACACACACACACACACATCTGCCCTCAGCTATTTGTGGGGGATTTCCTGTAATCTGTGTGTGCTTGGATGTCAGGAGATGGACTTGGAGGGAGTGAGCACAGCTCATTTTGCTCTTGGGCTCCAGTGTTAAGCCTTAGGGCAAGGAGGACCAAGGGCCATACAGACACACACACATGCACACACAAACACATATGCACGCACACACACACACACTCACGCATGCACGCACACCCACACAGATACACACACACAGACACATACACACAAGCGCGCACACACACACATGCACGCACACA
>NC_085863.1:11981417-11983917 GCF_034702125.1 Engraulis encrasicolus | reverse complement strand
AAATGCAGGCTACTGGAATAGTTCAGACATCAATTAAAAATACTCTGCTCCGTGGTTTTACATATAAGATGAAGTGACATTTTGGCCATCTGGCCTTCTTCAAACTCAGACGTTAATCAGTCGTTGGTATCTTTCTTGGGAATCTAAAGACGTTTCGTTTGTCTAACTGCAGCTTGATCAGTTTCTGCTTGATGTAAGCTATGATATAAAATCAAGCACCATAGAAGTTACACATCTGTAGACCTACTCCTGCTCTCTACTTGGAATCAGATCAGAGTCAGATATCAAGGTGTAGAAGAGTGAAGAGTCACCGTGGTAACGACTCCCTAGAGACAGATGACAGCGGTCTGATGGTGACGATGGGCAATTCAACCTGTCTCATTTTTACAAGTCTTGTGCTCATAAAGGTATCCTGTAGGCCTGCAGTATGTGACGTCTTCCCCTGTACACCAACCTCTATGATAAACGCAGAACGGGAATGTAAATGAAATGAGGTAATACAGGCACTGGAGCTGTTAGCTGTTAGCTTCCTAGCCCATAACAGTGTAATGTGCTTGTAAAGGTATTTTGTGTAGGCCAACAGTATGTGACGTCTTCCCCAATACACCAGCTCAATGATAAACGCAGTAGGCCTACAGAGCGGGAATGTAAATGAAGTGGAATAATGCAGGCGCTGGGGCTGTTAGCTGTTAGCGGTTAGCTTCATAGCCCATAACAGTGTTATGGATGGCATATGAGTTCTTATTCATAGCAATAAATGTCAGAGGGGGGGGAGCATATGATGATCGATGTGTGTGAGAGACTATATTGTGCCTGTGACACTGCCAGAGGAAGCAGAGATATGCCAGGGTTGTGGCTTTAGTTGTCAACTCTCAATAAATGTGTTTGTATAAGAGAGAGAGAGAGAGAGAGAGAGAGAGAGAGAGAGAGAGAGAGAGAGAGAGAGAGAGAGAGAGAGAGAGAGAGAGAGAGAGAGAGAGAGAGAGAGAGAGAGAGAGAGAGAGAGAGAGAGAGAGAGAGAGAGAGAGAAAGGTAGAGGAAAAGCAGCACATTCTCTCCGAAGTGCATGTCCAGCTTACGCAATGGAGCACAAGAGCTGTCTATAGTGAAATAACTATTTTAAAAGACACGAGAGCACACATTGTAGCTGTGGTTTCTTTATTCCTTTTCTGTGGTTAGCAGTTAGCATTGGTTCTCCAGCCCTTTAGCTGCCCTTACCCCTTCCTCCCCGAGAGTACTAATACTGCCCCTGACCCCTCTTTTCCTTGTAAGGGCTGAGACGGATGTCGCGGGTGAATACAATCGAGCAGTATTTGCCCATGAATAATCTTTGAGCATCATTCATTCATGCATCAACTCAATGCAGGCCAAATGTACATATTTATCTACATTATTTGGGGCCTGCTGTGGCCTAATGGTTAAAGTGATAGTGTCCCATTTTTGGAAATAAGCTTATTTTACACCTCTCCATGAGTTGAATGATTGAGTTTTACCTTTCTCCTGTACTCTTTGTCGTGCTCTGAGTATGGCAGTGCAAATTTTACCTCCAAGCTAGCAATTAACATTGAGTCCTATGAGACCAGCTGGCGACTAACTGGTCTCATAGGACTCAATGTTAACTGCTAGCTTAGAGGTAAAAATTGCACTGCCATACTCAGAGAATGGTTCAAAGTACAGGAGAAAGTTAAAACTCAATTATTTCACTCAAGGAGAG
Source organism: Engraulis encrasicolus (assembly GCF_034702125.1). Classification (NCBI taxonomy): domain Eukaryota; kingdom Metazoa; phylum Chordata; class Actinopteri; order Clupeiformes; family Engraulidae; genus Engraulis; species Engraulis encrasicolus. The sequence goes on along the minus strand of NC_085863.1, from coordinate 11,982,203 downwards.
GTGTACAATAAGCTCATATCCAAAAATGGGACAGTATCACTTTAAGGAGATGGGGTTTTAGATCAGAAGGTTGCAGATTCGAATCCCACCCTGCCACCCCAAATCTCAGTCCATGGCGCCGGTGCCCTTGAGCAAGGCACCTAATCCCACACTGCTCCAGGGACTGTAACCAATATCCTGTAAACCTGTAAACTGCTTTGTATTTTTTAAAAATCAGTTAAGTGTAATGTAGTGTAATGTAATGTAATGTAATGTAATGTAATGTAATGTGATGTAATGTGATGTAATGTAATGTAATGTAATGTATTGTAATGTAGTGTAATGGTCTCCCTGCCCCCCCCCCCCCCCCCCCCCCCCCCCCCCCCCCCCCCCCCCCCCCCCGTACTCTTAGTGTAACCTCCTCCCCTTAACCCCCAATCCCAGTCGGGACCCACTAGTTTGACGCCCGTTCGGTACTACAAGCGATTTTAGGGTTAGGGTTAGGTTTAGTGTTAAGGTTAGGGTTAGGGTTAGGTTTAGGTTTAAGTTTAGGGTTAGGATTAGGGTTAGGGTTGTATGACTTAAGACATCAGTAACGAAAGGGCGTCAAATTAGTGAGTCCCAATCCCAGTCCTTCTGCTACCCTCAAGTACCTCCCCCCACCCCAGTACTCTAACAGCAATCTCCTCCTCCCCCTACCCCTCGTAACCCCCCCCGCGCGCCAAAAAAAACCATGCACGCACATACACACGCACACGCGCACACACACACACACACACACACACACACACACACACACACACACAC
>NC_085863.1:11951417-11953917 GCF_034702125.1 Engraulis encrasicolus | reverse complement strand
CAGGAAGTATTCACGGCCGTCAGCGCCGCAGGCGTTAGCGTTAGCGTTAGCGTAGCCTAGTGCGCGGCTATGCCGTCTCTCGGCAGCACAATAGAGCAGTATTGTACTGAATGCTAACGGCGCTAAGTCCTCCGCTACCTTTCTCGCGAATAAGCACTTCTCCCTCCTGCCGGGCTCGTCCATAATGGGCCAATCAATTGCAAGCGTTTAACCCTACCGTCCTGTGAGGGCCTGCCGTCAAGGCCTTTTCTTTCCTCTGTCTCTTTTTTTCTTCTCTGCAGTGCGAGTGACTGTGATATTATGCAAGTCGCTGTTTCGTTAATTAGCTCGGGGATCAGGGCGCCATTGTTTCCTGAAGTGTCAGCCGAATAGTTTTGTGAGGCAAAGTGAAGCGAGGGCTAAAGGATTTTTTATGTGCCAGTGGATCCACTTCAGTGCTGCCCTCAATATGAAGACAGCTTGACCAGAAAAGTTGCAGTGACCTGAACATTGACATTTCACTTTCTGGTAAAAAAAAAAAAAAAACTGGGCAACTAAAGGCTAACTAAGGGAGAACTTTTTTGTTATTGGCTTCTTGCCCGTGCTCTGCACAGAAACGATAACATTGAATCTGAGTCAAGCTAACCTTAGAAAAACTGCAGAAGTCAGTTGGAAATTAAAAAGAAACTACCAGGTAGTTTATCTTTTGCTGACCTACTGAGCATACCCTTGTGCAAACATCTTCATCTGGTAACTCTTGTTACCTTATTTCTCCTCTTTCTCCTATTGGTCTGAAGGTCATGTGACCATAGGCAGGTGCCCCTCTCCATCATGTGATTGGCTGATCTGTGATGGGGTTGCCATACCATTTGGAGCTCCCGTAAAAATGATCAAAATAGTTGCGTGCAGCAACTGTGCTTGTAACTATGTTAGTATATGTTTGTGTGTGTGATTAAGTCAAGTTTGTGCTGCGCTTCATAGTGCTGTCACAAAGCATTGACATGAACTTTGAGCGCACTAATCTTTAAATTCTTATTCTCTGCCTAGTTTGTGTTCTGCTAGACCAGGGGTGGGGAGCCATTTTCATTGGAGGGCCACCCTGCACTTCAGGCCTATATTGAAGGCTGACATCTTTACCACAAACCCCACCTTCTCTAGATCCCCTGAAAATTGTACTTAATTGTATTGCAAATGGAATTTGTAAGATTGTTTTTTAACAAAACATGTCATATTTCACGTGAAACCGCATAACATTCGGGCCGTAAACAGCCTTCGAGACATAGTGTTCCCCACCCCTGTACTAGATTATGCTGTGACTATGACAGCGTCTCTGATCTTAAGGGGTCTTACACACCAGGGCGGTAAAGCGTCGCGGAACGGCGTCAGTGAAAATACATTGAAACATATCTGTCCTTACACACCAACCGGTGGTAGTCGAGCGTCAGCAGCGCGGAAGCCGGCTCCGCGCCGCGCTGCATTTGGAAAATAGAACTCGAGCGTATTTTTCACGCCGGCGACCGGCGGTGTCTCATTCAAATGAATGGCAGAGTAGCATGCTAGCTTTGGCTGTGGGGAGGGTTTTGAACAGGACTGGCCGCGCACGCCGACGCTGTCAGTGTGAAAGGCAGAGAAAAACACGCCGGCCGAAACTAAGCAGAAAGACTGCGTTCGTCCCACAACCGTTCCTTTCCGCCTTGGTATGTTTTGGCCCTTACCCAGCATTGTAGCCTAGCCAATTTACTAATGATGAACGAAACATTAACAAATGTTTTCATCATTAGCTAAGTTTTATTAATGCTTTATAAAATATCTATAAATAATATATACAAGTTGTTACATACCTTATGGCAGAGTATTTTATTCATTTACAAGCAATTTGTAAATGTTTGATAAATATAAGATATTAACATAACATTTCCTAGTCATTTGCAAACATTTTTTTTACATTTCCTAGTAATTTACAAACATTTGTTAATGTTTTGTTCATCATTAGTTAATTATTTATTCAGTCTTTATAATGCTTATTTGCATCCATTATTATAAAGTGTTACCGTTTAAAGTCTTAGCTTGTTATGCACCATCTATTGACTTGGGGGCCCCAAGCAGCTACCTGCCTAGTCTGGTGACAAGATGCATCTCTGAGTGCAGTGTTTACCCAGACTAGCTTGTGCTGTGCTCTACCAGATAACACTGAGCGTGTGACAACGCGGTCTCCTCTCTCTCTCTGCGTCCCTGTCTGTTATGATGACACAGCGGCATCCCTCAGCACTGACGTCCGTGACAGAGCGGAGCCTGCGGGAGACTCAGCAGGAATGAGAAACAGTACTGACTTATAAGTCAAACGCTCAGTACTGACAGACTAGTGAGCACTGAGAAAGACACTCACTACACTCTCAGAAATAAAGGTACAGAACTCGTCGCTGTGGCAATACCCTCGAGGAGAGTACCATTGCCTCACTTGATTGGTACCCCAAAAAAGAGGTGACAGATGCACATCATCGGTCGACATGGCAAGAAACTG
>NC_085863.1:11943917-11946417 GCF_034702125.1 Engraulis encrasicolus | reverse complement strand
CGTTTGCAGTGCCAGGCTCCTCATTTCTTTCTCCCCAGTTCTTTAGCTTCTTACAAAGTAACCAGCCCACACGGGTGTCCTTTGCCTTCTTTTTTTTCTTCTATCTCTCTCTTTTTTTCATTCTCTGTCTCTCTCGATGTATTTTCATATCGGTCGGTCTTTCTCTGTCAATCAGTTTCTCCATCATCCTCTCCATCGCCGTCTCCCTCTTTCACTACCTCTCTGTCTCTGTCTGTGCACACCCCCCTCCCTCCTCTGCTTCTGTCTCTGTCTCTGTTTCTCTCTCTCTCTCTCTCTCTCTCTCTCTCTCTCTCTCTCTCTCTCTGTCTCTGTCTCTGTCTCTCGCTCTCTCTCTCTCTCTCTCTCTTTCTGCCTCGGTCTCTCTCTCTACCTCGCTCTCTCCCTCTCTCTCTCTCTCTCTCTCTCTCTCTCTCTCTCTCTCTCTCTCTCTCTCTCTCTCTCTCTCTCTTTCTCCCTCCCTCCTCTCTCACTGCCTCTATAAAATATAATGTTCTACTGTGAATTCTTTGCATTCCCCAGCTTCTAAAAGGCTCGAGGGTTCAAGAGTTTAAAGTGTCTTCCAGTTATCATAGCCGAGCAGAAATGATGTCTGTCTATGAAATTGTATAACTGAAAATAGGCGGCACAGCTGAGCGAAATGGCAGATGTCATTTTAGCACAGGCCCATTGTCAGCGTGATTGTATCCCCGCCTTATCTCTGTAACCGTGTGTGTTATCATCTTGGTGCGTCTTTTTGCCGGTAATGATGTTTGTCTGTTGGCGAATATCCCCATGGGGTTTTGTGCTGCTCTGCCAGATTTAAGTTTTCGAAAAGTCGATGTAAAGAAGTAGTTGCATGTCATGTCATGGGGACTTTTTGTGGAATCAGTCTCCTCACAAATCGTTCTGCAGTGGCCCAGCCGTGTCTCAATAGGCTGGGCACTGCACTGCAGCACTGTGGTGTAGTCCAGTGTTTCTCAACCTTTTTTCAGGGGAGGCCCCCTTTCAAATCATGAAAAATTTCAAGGCACCCCAAACCAACAAGCCGTAACATGGCATTGCATCCGATACCACACAAGCTTAGAAAAGCAACACATTTGGAGACGTCACACGACCTACGTTCGAAGTTGCATCTGACTGGGGCGACCTATATTTACTTTATTGTGCGTAAATGGCAGATGAAAGATTCCACGGACTAGCATTAACTTACCAATTTAGACAAATATGTATTATATATTACACAATTTATTTATCAGCCACATTTCCGCGGCACCCCTGAGGGGGGCCCACGGCACCCCAGGGTGCCCCGGCACCCCTGTTGAGAAACACTGGTGTAGTCTACTTTTTATGGTGGGTATACTGTATATTTGAGCATTTTTTGATGTAGTTATACTGTATATATTTGAAGAGTTCAGATGCAAACCCCCCTAAGTGCCTTTTCAGAAAATAATCTTAATTCATTTTTATTTAATATAAAGCTATCAAAATTGCTACAACGGCGACCTGGGTTCGATTCTGGCCTGAATTCCTCTCCACATTCTCCCTAGCCGTCATCTCTGGTATTCTTTTGATTGATATTTTCCCCTCATCAGTGGTGTAGTCTACTTTTTTATGGTGGGTATACTGTATATTTGAGCATTTTTCAAAGTGGGTATACTGTATATATTTGAAGAGTTCAGATGCAAAACCCCCTAAGTGCCTTTTCAGAAAATAATCTTAATTCATTTTTATTTAATACAAAGCTATCAAAATTGCATATGTTTTTAATTTTATTCATGTAATATAACTATTTATATGTATTATCAAGTACATGAATGTAAACCAAACCAACAACGGGGCTCTCTAAAAATATAGAAGTGCAGGTCGTCAGAAATGGAGTTAGGGGTTTTTCATCTGAACTCTTCATTTGTGCTATTCAAAACAATGGATCAATCAATTTTAAGTGGGTATACTGAAATCCCTGAAATATAGAAGTGGGTATACACCGTATACCCGCATTCTACGTAGACTACACCATTGCTGCAGCACTGCTACAACGGCGGCCCGGGTTCGATGCTGGCCTGAGGTCTTTTAATTGAACCTTCCCCATCTCTCTCCTAGCCTACTAGATTCCTGTCACCTCTCCAATAAGTGACATGTCACAAATAAAGGTACAAAACCCCCAAAAAATATATGTATAAAAAATGCTCTGCAGATGCCGTAGTCACAGCAGAACTCTATTTGTTGTCTTTCCTGTTTGTGTTAGAAGTGGAATATATCAACATAGAAAGAAAAAGTAGATCATTACATTTATCACACTGACACACTGATCTTTGCCAACATCAATTTGTTTTTTTCGGAACATCTTGTTTGTGTTAGGAGCGAGACAGATCACTGAAGATGCATTCAGATGGCAAAGCAGGTCAGCGTGATATTTCATATGCAACATCAAAAGACGTTGTTATTTACAACTACAACAACAACAGAGGCTGCCAGCTGAATGCAGTAATACAAATTCTTT
>NC_085863.1:11936417-11941417 GCF_034702125.1 Engraulis encrasicolus | reverse complement strand
ACACACACACACACACACACACACACAAACACACACACAGACACACAAGGCAGAGTTCACCGCTTCAAATCATCTGCACCCTTAAAAATGATGGGTTGAAAATAACCCAATTCTTACTACCGTGCTGGGTAACTATTGGACCAACCTCGCATTGGGTTGTATTTATACAATGAATTGGGTTATACATTTCAACCCAACAGGTTGAGTAAAACAATTAACTCAAATGTGGGGTTATTTCTAACCAAACCGTTATATTGAATGTACTTCATTGTTGGGTTATTACATCATATCCTATATATGGGTTATACAGCCCCAATATTCTGTTTAAATTACTTAATTATGAAGTTAAATTTACCCAATAAATGTATCACTTATTATATGTGACACAGACTGTGCAAAATAAGCACACCAGTTTGTGCAATACATTGATTTTATTGTCCCATTTTGTTTTCACACTTTTCACACAACAAAGATGATTGCATTTAAATAGCAATAAATTGCAATAAAATAGAGCAATATAACAGACATGTTATCATACAGTCAAAAAAGGCAGGAAGGGATATTATTCAAAAACATGGACAAAAAAATGGAAAAATTATAGGGTAACAACACACTGGGAAACACTTTCAAGCATTGCACATTATGGAAAACTCATTATTTACTAATATAGAAAAATAATATAGCCTACTTTTTCAATATACACTTTCAAAGTTTACAAAGAAGACCCATTGAAAGTTGAAAGTGAAGGGCATTATGCCTTCAAGTTGTTTCTATGAGCACATTTTTACTTGGGAATAGAATGGGGAAAGGTTATATGAGAACCTCAATGTTGATACAGAGATAAATAAATGTGTTTGTAAGACTGCTTTGTGACAGTACCTAAACACTAGAAACAACCAAATAGCTGAGGTCATTGTAGTGTCACCATGAATTTGCTGTATTGGTGTAAACCAGGGGTGGGGAACCTATGTCTGGAGGGCCGTTTGCGGCCCTTGAGGCCGTTTTATCCAGCCCCTGAGACAATTTTAATATTATGCAGCTTCATATGAAATATGGCATATTTTGTAAAAGAAACATTTGCAATACAATGAAAGTTATATTCAGGGGACATATAGAAGTTAAGGTCTGTTTTAAGGTGGCTGCATTCCATATAGGCCTAGAGTGCAGGGGGAAATCCTAGTTTGTGTTAATTGTACGGCCCTCGGAGGACTTTCACGGCCCTCAGAGTAATTTGAAGTGGCCCTTCAAATGAAAAAGGTTCCCCATCCCTGGTGTACACTTACAAAATACACAGTGTTTCCGAAACCAAATGTGTAGAGCAGTGCATTCTGTGTAGAATTTGCAATAAAATCTTAGCTGGGTGTCCCTTTTAAAGGACTGTGCGCATTGAAGCTGGCATTGCTGCCTCCGCCTCCTGGGTACAGAAGCCTCGTCAAAACTCTCTCGGCCTCTGAATGAAAAGAAAAACACACATGCAACATTTAGTTACAAAATTATAAAATGATGATGACATTGCAAGACACAGGTCAGACCATCTGTGAAATAAATGGCTAAATAAGAAAGTGTTAGCTAGTAAAGAAAGTGTTGGCTATTAAAAACAAATATCAGAAAACAAAAATGCTTCTGATATGAGGATCCAATTGAATGAGGTCAAATCACTAGCAATGAAACTCAATTTGGTCAGGGCTTAAGTGTATAAGGATGCACTAGTCGCAGTGGTTCTTAACCTGGGGTGCGGGCACCCCCTGGGGGTGCGCCAGACATTATAGGGGGTGCGCAGAATGTTGTTTGTGTTGAGGTTGTGACCAAAATTCTGCTGGGAAACATTATAATTAGGCCAAACTTAAACCAAATTGATACATGTTTTGGTCCCCATTTAAAGTTATTAAGGTTTTCATTAAAATCTCAGGCAAAAATCATTGTAATACATCACTAAAATCCTTTTTTAGTGCTGGTACACGTTATACATGTTGGGTTGGGGGTGCGCGGCTAGTCTTGTGAACAGGTAAGGGGGTGCGCTGAGAGAAAAAGGTTAAGAACCACTGCACTAGTGGTAGCCAAACTATTGCAACACGGACAAAACAGTGACTTACCCACAGTAGGCTAGTGCACAATGAAGAATGCCTCCTTTCTCTCAGCAACATCCAAGCAAATAGCCTACAAAATGGTGAGAAACACATTTGAAATTATTCTAACTGAATAATAGTCTGCATCCATTTAGCTGCAGCAAAATATATTTTTAAGTAGGCTATGCTCATCACATTACACCAAGGAGGTCTATATAATTGCCTTACACCAATGTCAATACATTATTTTTCTTTGAAAAGCACCGTAGGCATATTCGCTTTGGCCTGCCCACACCGAAAACTATAAATAGGGCCCACTACTCACGTCAGTCAGTCGGTGGCGGTGCACTGCACTGTGACAGGTGACAGCTCTGTTCAGTCCTGGACGTCTCCTTCCTTTTTTTCATAGCTGCAATCATATAGCAAATAGAAAGCCACATTGTTGTTAAACCAGAGGTAGTAGCTATACCATGCTCGCTGACATACTGTGTTAACCGTCCTGACATGTCTGTATATCGAAGCCCACTTCGCGGACGTCCAGGCTTATCTGAAAAGCTAGTTCTAAAACCACACAGACTAGCTGCATCAGCCATGAACTAGCCTACCTTGAGCAGAGCTGCAGATGCCAGCGGCAATAGTCCAACTGAATAGGGATACACGGCACGTCCGTATTTTCCGTTGTTGTTATTATTAATTTCTCTAACTTGTGCTGATTTGTGCTACTTATTCCACGCGAACTCGCGGCAGAGAGTTGATAATATTTGCCCGCCGAGAGACCAACTTCAGAGCGGCGGCACTGCAGCCAGTTATTTGTGTCGACTGCGGCCAGTTATTTGTGTCGAGAGTTACCGTGGAAACCAAAAGACGGTTGGACACAGATTGAAGTTACAGGCGAGTTTCGTGAAATTAAAATTCATCCCATCTGGTTTCGAGACGAGATTCATTCCAATGTTTCTTATGATTAGATTAGTTGACTCCATTTCCATTGGTTTAGGTAATTGAGAGTAACCAACGGTTTAGGTTTGTGTAGACGGTCAACGGTCTTCTTATTCTATGGGTTCATACTTCATAGATCGATCGTATGGAAGATAAGGAATGCGTTGGATGAACGAATGGCTATCACACATCTATCAGCTTTAGGCAGTTAACTAAAGTTAGCTGGAGACAAAACAGTAAAAACACATTACAAACCTTCATTTTGTTGAAGACTCCGGTCAGTTCACTTCTTCCAGGGCGGGCAGGCAGAAAGAACGTTATCTGCAGGGAACTCTGATTTCAAACGTAGCAGGGCAACACAGTGTTGGGTACAATAAACCAGTGAGTTGGGTTATTGTGTAACCTAACTAATAACCCAATCAGTAGAGTAGCATAGATGTTCCCCACTGTACCAATATTGAGTTAGAGTAACCCAACACTGCATTAGAATAACCCAACACGTTTACCCAACAGCTGTTATTCAGCACTTGGGTTGACAAAACAACCCAGCATTTCTTAGTGTGTGTGACATTGCCCTATATGAACGATGTTATGTTGCCATTGCTGTTTTTTTCTGATTGATCAAGTTTCATACTAGGAAGAGGCTAATACAGGGCCTGATTAAGATTGTCCGGGCTCTAGGCTACAGCTTGTGGTGGGCCCCCATGCAGAAAATAAAACACTACACTACACTTACAGTGTCATATTTCTGAGCTATTAATTAAGTCTGTCAAGTCTGTCACCAAATCTACCTTCGGGTATGAATAAAGTTACCTTACCTTACCTGACCTTACCTTATAGAGACGAGGATTAACAAAGGATGAATTTTTCGTTACTGCATGTTCACTAGCAAGCCTTGGCAGGTGGGGCGCCTAAGCTGCAGCCATATCTTACTCGGACACCCTGTTTGGTGGGGGCCCCTAGGCTGCAGCCATGTCTAACCTGTGGGGGCCCTAGGCTACAGCCATATCTAACCTGTGGGGCCCATAAGCTGCAGCCATATCTAACCTGTGTGGGCCCCTAGGCTGCAGCCATATCTAACCTGTGGGTCCCCCTGTTTGTTGGGGAGACCTAGGCTGCAGCCATATCTAACCTGTGGGGGCCCCTTGGCTGCAGCCATATCTAACCTGTGGGGCCCCTAGGCTGCAGCCATATCTTCCCTGTGGGGGGCCTAGGCTACAGCCATATCTAGCCTGTGGGGCCCCTAGGCTACAGCAATATTTAACCTTTGGGGCCCCTAGGCTGCAGCCATATTTAACCTGTTGGGGCCCCTAGGCTGCAGCCAAATTTAACCTGTTGGTCCCCCTGTTTGGTGGGGGCCCCTAGGCTGCAGCCATATCTAACCTGTTGGTCCCCCTGTTTGGTGGGGGCCCCTAGGCTGCAGCCATATCTAGCCAGTGCATTAATCCGTCCCTTGGCATGTGTGGTGGCTCTTAGGGACAGGGCCTCTCGTTTGAGGCCTTCATTGGAGTGGCTCTCATCTCCCTGCCTAGAAGGTGTTGCTCTAAAGGCTGATGTGTATGTATGCATGAATGCATTTGTATGTATGCAAGTGTGTGTGTGTGTGTGTGTGTGTGTGTGTGTGTGTGTGTGTGTGTGTGTGTGTGTGTGTGTGTGTGTGTGTGTGTGTGTGTGTGTGTGTGTGTTACTCTGCTGCTCCAACCACTGTTGGCTAGCCGTCTGACTGCGTAAGCTGTCTAAAGCCATCACAATCCTCACACTCAGTTGAGTCACTACCCTGACACACACACACACACACACACACACACACACACACACACACACACACACACACACACACACACACACACACACACACACACACACACACACACACACACACACACACACACACACATACACACACACACACACAAAACACACACACACAAACACACACACGCACACTTCCACGCGCTCTCAAAACACACACACACACACACACACACACACACACAC
>NC_085863.1:11928917-11933917 GCF_034702125.1 Engraulis encrasicolus | reverse complement strand
AAAAATGTAGAAAAACCGTAGATACTGCACATAGCCTTTGTATAACGTGACTAATTAGAACACTATTCCAAAGGCTAAGTGCAGTATTTACAACTTAGCTATGTTCTGAACATAACATTTTTGAATTACTTAAGCATTTTTATTTTATTTTTATTGGTTTGTGGTTTGTTTATGTCAGTTTATAATTGGGTGATGTATTTAAATTGCACATTAGCTTCAGTAATCTATTTTTTATTATTTTTAAAAGGTCATATTGCACAGTTTCATGTGAAATATGATATGAAAGCCCATACAAATAAATTACTTTACACTTTTAAGCATTTGGGATGGTGTTCTGTGTTATATTTGGTTTTCTAATTGCATTGATATCACTGGACATGCAGAACACACCATTTGGGTGTCAACTTTAACCCATTTTAGCCTATGCCCTTTTTGGGAAAAGGTGCCCTCTGCCTATTAAAACTTAAACATCACCCTTGGCCGATGCCCGATACGGAGAAGCCGATATTCAGGGCCGATAAAAATGACAAAAGTCAGTATCATTTTCAAAAAATCCTATGCCATCACCTTTTCATCACACCATAACGTGAATAACAGGAAAATAACTGTCATGTACAAAGCACACTGAGGAACTAGTTTTTCAAGTGTCTGTAGCCTACACAGTATTATATCGACCTTAAAAGGAATACATGACAAATTCAAAGGTACAATAACATAGAACTTGACTGTTAATTAGAAAAATGTTGGGGATGACCCCAAGATTATTATGGGTGTAAATATTTAGGCCTATTTTTTCACCTGTATACTTTACTTGATTTACTAGGGCCTTTGGACTAAGCCCATTTCACTAAATAAATCAATCAACTAAATAACAATAACAAAAGCCCAAAATAACAAACCAAAGAAATGCAAACAAAATACATAGACAACTAAAACCATTTTCTTAAACCAAAACCCCTTATTTTCATATTATAAAATGGGCCTACATTGCAAAGAATCCCATTGAAAACACCCCTGTCCAAAATGGTTTGGTCCATCAAACTGCAGACACCCCCTCTATTTTACTCAGATTGGAATATTTTGTTGCTGAATGAGGAAGTGACAGCATGCCGGTGACCTGGTCTGTTAAATGTTACAGAAATGGTTTGTTTGTTACTCATTAGAGATCGCTAAACAGATGGAAGTTGATAAATGAATGACGCTACGAAATGCACGTTTTGAAACGCGGTGGAAATGAAACACTGGTAGGCACTCGTTACAACGCTAGTTCTAGGTAAAAGTTATGGCAAATGGGGGTGACAAATGACCGAACAATGAACCAGAGAAATAAAAACAGTAGTTTACTCTTGTTGGTTGGTTGCTCAACTTATGCAGTCTGCATGTTGGTGAGTTAAATGCTAGGCCTACAGAAATGTTTTACAATCAGAATAACTCTCCTATTCGCTTCCTTCTTGATAATACCATGGTATCTGGCCATGCCATGGACTTGAAATCTGAGGGTGTTTGTGTTTGTGAATGCTGTCTAGTTACTTGATATTTGCATTATTCGGATGACAGATCGCATCTACTGCGCAGCCGAGTTAACTGAACGCATGACTTCACAACCTACTGCGTTTAGCCTTGGATTTCTACTGTGTTGCGAGCGAGGCAAACAAAGGAAGACCGCAGTAACTACACGTACTGCGTTTAGCCTTAGTTTTTTTTAGAATGTTCGAGCCAGGCGAACAAAGGCGACCGCAGTAACTACCACTTACTGCGGTTAGCCTTGGTTTTAGGTTGACTTTTGTAGTTACTGCGAAATTGAAACATTAATATCTCTAAAACGGTACACATTTGGACCACAAAACTTTGTCACAAAATAAATAAGGTGTTATTAAGGCCATTTTCAGTATAAACTCAATTTCGACAAAATATGTAGTTACTGCGTTTAGCCTTTGTACGGCAGTGTAGTGTGGTGTATGTGTGTTTGTACGTGAGTGGATCTCTCTTTCTCTTTCTCTTTATTTTGTTTTGTCCCCCCCCCCCTCCCCGTTCGTTGTTGTCTTTTGTCTTTTCTTTCATTCTTTCTCCCGGGCTTTAGGCATTGGAATAAAGCAAACAAACGGGCATCCAGAGGGCATGGGCATGGAGGGATGGAGGGATGAACCGAAGGAGGGATGGAATGAGGCTTTAGACATGAGAAAGGGAGGAGAAATGCAGAATGGTGGGATTGGGAGTGGAGAGGTAGAGGTGGAGGTAGAGGTATAGGCAGAGAGAGATAGTGCAAGGACAGATGAAGTTAGGAAGAAGTGAGAATGGAGAGACCCATGCTTGAAGGATGGAGGGAAGCAGGAGGGATGGAGGAAAAGAGGAGAAATGGAGGGAGGGATGAAGGAGGAATGTGATGGAGGTATGAAGGGCTCTTCTCTCCCAACAGCAGTCTTGGGGAGTGAGGATGGAGAGATTGAAGGCTTGAAGGAAGGATGGAGAGATACAGGCTTGAAGGATGGAGGGAGAGATACAGGCTTGAAGTATGGAGGGAGGGAGGGATTCAGGCATGAAGGATGGATGGAGGAGGGGATGAAGAGATGTATGAAGAAGGAATGTGATGGAGGTGTGGTGTGGAGAGCTTTTCTCTCCCAACAGCAGTCTTGGGGAGTGAGGATGGAGAGATGCAGGCTTGAGGGATGGAGGGAGGGGAAGGATGGATGGAGGAAGGGATGAAGAGGTGTATGAAGGAGGAATGGTGTGATGAATGGTGAATGGTGATGGAGGTGTGGTGTGGAGGGCTCTTCTCTCCCAACAGCAGTCTCGGGGAGTGAGGATGGAGAGATGCAGGCTTGAGGGATGGAGGAGGGGATGAAGAGGTGTGTGAGGGAGGAATGTGATGGAGGCGTGGTGTGGAGGGCTTTTCTCTCCCGACAACAGTCTCTAGTCCTTTGCTGAGGATTAGCTGCTAATTCTGAAGAGGTGCGAGAGGTGCGAGCGAGCGGCACTCTGCTACAGGATATTATGGGATAGCTCAAACACAGACTCATCCCCGCCCTCCCACCCCCCCTCTCTCTTTGTTTACCTCTCTCATTACCCAAAGACACACAAGTACTCTCTCTCTCTCTCTCTCTCTCTCACACACACACACACACACACACACACACACACACACACACACACACACACACACACACAGTATGCATACACACATACTTTGACACACAGTAGTTTTCACACAGCATCTCTCTCTCTCTCTCTCTCTCTCTCTCTCTCTCTCTCTCTCTCTCACACACACACACACACACACACACACACACACACACACACACACACACACACACACACACACACACACACACACACACACACACACACACACACACACACACTCAAGGAGAGGGCATTGTGTGCATGTGTATGTGCGTGTGCGTGTTCGTGTGTACCCTTACGAAAATGGACCATGGTTTTACTATGAGAACTAAACCATGGTTTTCAGTTACTCATAGTTGTCACGGTTTTTTGAGCACGCTTTGTGACTATGGTTTAAGCATTGATTGACTATAGTTTGACCATGGTTCAACTATGGATTTAACCATGGTTTAATTATGCAAAAAATAACCATGGTTTTACTATGAAAACTAACCATGGTTAATAGTTATTCATTACATTACAGTGAACTGACCCTTTTTTTTATCTGAAGCGACTTACAGGCTATTGGTTACAGTCTCTGGATCAAGGTTAGGTGCGTGCGTATGTGCACGTGTGTGTGTGTGTGTGTGTGTGTGTGTGTGTGTGTGTGTGTGTGTGTGTGTGTGTGTGTGTGTGTGTGTGTGTGTGTGTGTGTGTGTGTGTCTGTGTGTGTGTGTGTGTGTGTGTGTGTGCGTGTGTGTGTGTGTGTGTTTGTGGCCTGTTAACCCTTAAGCTAAAAAAGTACGTACGTAAGTGTGTGTGTTTTCCTTTTGTCAGCTAGCCACTTATCAGTAATGACCTAGTCCATTGATTCTCAAGCTGTGGGCCGGGACCCACTGGTGGGCCTTGAAAACATTCCATGTAGGCCTTGAAATCATTATCCGAAAATCCAAATAATGTTTGTGTGTGTGTTGGTATTAACTAGTTGTTATAGTTGTATTGTTTATTGGGTCAGAAGTGGGCCCCAAAATTTTTTTCTAATTCCAAGTGGGCCCCAAATTTGAATAGGTTGAGAGCCCCTGGCCTAGTCAATGAGCGTGGGGGGCCCGTCATTGTTGAGGAGCACATAGACAGACGCATGAAGACAAAGACGACAGGTCTCCTTTGAAGGAATGCCAGGGTGTATGAAGTGGACCGGAAATGAATATTGTTTTTTTAGGGGAACATTTCCCTTTCATTGCGCAGAGCCCAGGTCATCGGGATATGCGTCTTATTTTGCAAATTCGATCTATTAAAACAACCGGTAAATGGTTGATTTCACTGGCAGCCGCCACAAAACAAATGCACACAGACAGACTCGTGCACACACACAGAGTACGTTATTCCCCTGATGGCTAATGAAAATCTCCTCTTTCAAAAGCACTAATTTCTGCCAGATGCTCACTGGCTTTGTGACTACACACACGCATGCACACACACGCACACGCACACACACACACACACACACAAACACACACACACACACACACACACACACACACACACACACACACACACACACACACACACACACACACACACACACACACACACACACACACACACACACACACACACACACACACACACACACAGAGAAAACACAGACAACAGAGCCAGGCTAAGGATGACCATCATGAAGTTGATCGTTTTCTCCTATCACTGTACCATGCCATTGACAGGCATATAAAAAAGCTGCGTTATAAATCATGGATCCCGTTCGTATATTCTTATTATAGTTTATATGAAGAGTTCAGATGCAAAACCCCCTAACTCCATTCCTGAAGACCTGCACTTTTATATTTTTTAGAGAAACCCGTTGTTGGTTTGGTTTTCATTCATGTACTTGATAATACATATAA
>NC_085863.1:11921417-11923917 GCF_034702125.1 Engraulis encrasicolus | reverse complement strand
GTACCCGGGGCTGTTTGAGAAGAGAGAAGTATGCAGGTGTGTATGGTAGCTAAGGCCAGGTTCAGGTGCTTAGTGTTTGGGTGCACAGGTGAGTGTGTAAGGAGTTTCCAGATGAGATTGATGATTTCCAGTCCAAAAAATGCTCAAAACCTGCCTGGAAGCACTAAATCTCGCCCAATTTGAACTAAATTCTATTGATTCCTATACATACATTTCCCGGCAACGTCACTATGGTAACAACTGAGCATGCAAGGGGCAGAAAGCCCCTTGTCCAGGTAATGTAGCGCGCTAGCTAACTAGCAACGCTTAATTACGATTTGGTAGTTAGCAATGCTAGCAAGCTGTACTGTTTCAAATGGTTTATATGTCAGATCATATATCCAACAATACCCCCTTTGAACTTAAATTCATGTTTTATGTAAGATAGGAGACACATGTCTGACAGGAGTTGGAGGTGGCAGTTAGTTGTCCAGCTAACATGCTAACGTTAACGTTCGCTACCTAGCTAGCTATGTAATGTGTAGTTATCAGGTGTGTTAGATGTTAGATGTTAGACTGATTCGTCAGTTTATTTATTTGGTACGGTCTCCTTTCCATTTAAATGCTGGTTAAGCATGTGTATGAACATATGAACAACTATCTACCAAGAGTTGCACAAGAAGATGTTTGCATTTTGTATGTATCACGTCAAGTCTGCACCAAGCACAAACTGCACACTGCCGGAAGTTGTAAGCACTCCTGATATGGCACATGATCGTTTTACATCCAAGCAAGATCCTTTGCACTCTCGCTCACTCCCCCTTTTTCCTCAATGTAGTGTACAAAAACAGAAGGAACGTTATCACCTCAGATCAAGCATGTTTGGTAACACTTTACTTAAAGCCCACATTATAAGCGCATTCATAACAAATTATAACGCCCATTATAATTACTTATAATGTATTATGACTACAGCCATAATGCTTCATGATGCTTTATATTAACAGTTATGAATAACCGTGAATCTAGCTTATAATGCTTTATAAATCCAAGGGTGTCATGAGTGCTCATGACTGGCTATAAACTACAGGCTGCCTAGCACCTATACCCCTCTATGCACAGACCTGGATGATAAACTGTCATAAGGGCTCATAAGATGCTATAATGCTTCATGTGAGATCATAAGGGGTCAATGTGTGCTCTAAGTAAAGTGAAGTTCATATGGATGCATCTATAATGCACTGTATAATACACATCTATAATGCATCGTTATGTACTATAAGCCCCATCAGGCAGCCTGTAGTTTATATCAAGTCACGAGCACTCATAACACCCTTGGATTTATAAAGCATTATAAGCTAGATTCATGGTTATTCATTACTGTTAACATAAAGCATCATGAAACATCATGGGTGTAGTCATAATGCGTTGTAAGTAATTATAATGTGCATTATAATTTGTTATAAATGCGCTCATAATGCGCTATAGATATGGGCTTCATAGAAAGTGTTACCGCATGTTTTTACAAAGATCAGTTTAGCAGCCCATTGACAACCTTCAGATCTAACGCTATTAGCACCGTAAATATCCTGCATTTTTATCATGAAACCTAGACCTAGGAAAGGCTCTAGTTGACAAATTTACGATTGGAGATGGGTCGTGAGAGTGTCTACCAACCGTTTTTGATTTAAAAAAGAGCAACTAGTATAATAACTAAAAGTAACACACGTAGATTTAAACAGATCTTTATACTGTTTTTCTATTGCCGTAGAAGCCTTTCTGCTCCTTGTCGCCGTGCGCAGGTGCACTGTTAGTAAGCATGAAATCTATGTATGGCTATAAAATCGTCTGAAAAACCAGCCCAAATGCCCTTTTTACCCTTTTTTTACATGCAGAAGGCCATCCCTAAGCAGCCCAATTGGGCGGGAAACCATCCAATATGGCAACACTGAGTGTTGCGTGTGCAGGTGTGCGGTAATGGGGGCTGAAATCAAGGCCAGGTGTTGGGCATCTGGGGTCCTCTTGGCTGAGGCCGGATTGGATATCTTAGTGAGTGTCATTATAGGCAGGGCTGCTGATAGCTTTTAGCAGGGCCCGGGACAAAGTCACCAGAAAGGGCCCCCTATCTAATACAAAGAATGTAATGGGGACCCAATTCTGGGCCTCCCCTCGTTGCCTGGGCCCAGGACTGTAGACCCGTTTGTCCCACATAATCCCCCGCCCCGCCCCCCTTTCGGCTTCCCTGATTATAGTTGATGGTGGCTAGAGGAGGGGGTGTCTTGGCTGAGGCTGGATATGTTGCCAGGTGACGGGGTATCTTAGTGAGGGGCATTATGGGTAGAGGAGGGGAATAATGGCTCCAAGCCTCCATCTGTGTCCCGCCTCATTGACCCTGGCAGCCAATGAGGACAGACATCTTGAGCCTCTCTGCCTTACACTCAAGATTACACACATTCTCCTTCCTGGTTTGGCCTCCTTCCCAACACTGTGTGTGTGTGTGTGTCTGCGTGTGTGTGTGTGT
>NC_085863.1:11911417-11918917 GCF_034702125.1 Engraulis encrasicolus | reverse complement strand
TTGACAGAGTCTACAGTTGGCTTTCTCCCAGGCTAGGGCTGTGCTGCCCTACAAAGGAAAAGTGCAGTAACTACATATTTTGTCAAACTAAAGTTTAGACTGAAATTCATCTTCAATACACCTCCTTGATCTTGTGACAAAAATCCAAACCTTATGGTCCAAATTTGTCCCGTTTTAGAGATATTGCTATGTCGTATTTGCAGTAACTACAACATCCAACCTAATGTGACGGAGGCCAACTAGCAGAGTGTGGCGTGGAACATCAGTCAACCTCCCTCCCGAAGCCTCATACCGTATCGGTAGCGCTGGGCTATCGGAGTGGTCCTTTAGTCCAGCGGTATTGTGTTTTGACTCCCATTGGTGAGGTGGCGAGTTCGCGGCCCCGAGCGGGACAAACTGCGCAGTAATACGTCGGAGAAGTGTATGGTTGTGTGCGAGCGGGCATGTGTGTGTGTTACACTGGTGCTGTGACCCGGATGGGAGTGAGGTTAAAGGGGGTGATTGTAACGGAGGCCAACTAGCAGAGGCGTGGAACATTAGTAAACCTCAGGCCTCATACAGTATCGTTGGCGCTGGGCTATTGGACTGGTCCTTAAGCTAGCAGTATCGTGCTGTGACTCCCATTGGCGGCCCCGAGGGGGACGGACTGTGCAGTAATGCGTCGGGTTGCACTAATAACAAGGTTTTGAAGGCATTTCTCTCAGTTTCAGAGTTGCCATAGTTACTTTTCCTCTGTAGGGCAGTGAGGAAGGTAGAACCAGGCCAGGCAGGCCAACACAGTGCCAGTTGTCTTCTATTTCAGTTATACACATAATGGGCAAAACAATATGTTGGAATCATTTCACTTTGACTATGCGGAACTCCAGTATTGCTACTCTGTTATTATTATCCATATATTTGTAGCAGTCAATTGGCCAATTTGACAAGTTGGGCAGAGTGGTTGGCCCAGGTTATGGTGATGGTGTTAAAAAATATTTAATAAAATGGGCTTACATATTCCTTGGCTGAAACCAATTAACGCCTTTAAATTTAACACCAATCAAAAAGAAGCTTGACACAGTAACTGGTAAGTCATGTGGCACTGTTTTACATTATTACATTGCATTTATAATTCATAATTAATAATTATTATTTACGCTTTATAACCAAAGCAACTTACAATCGAGGACATAATCATACCCAACATGACTAGCAGATACAAAGTGCACAGGAAATAACCAGAACAGCAAGTGCAGGTGCTAAGTAGGGTTAGTCAGTTTTTTATTTTCAGTAAAGTAGAGTACACGCACATACACATCATGTCAGGAGTCTTGCCTGGGACTAGCGCCGCCCAAGCATTAGTGTAGTCGATAGTCACGAAAGAGGAGTCTTTACTCGCTTCTTGAAAGCTGAAAGACTATTACTATCTCAGGGGCAATATAGCGTCAGTGCTTTGCCCAAAGAGGAAGACCAGTTGCTTACAGCTAAACTCTTAATCAGGGAAATCATTCAGGAGGAGCTGTGAGGAAGTGGTTGGTATTGTTATACACTCGCCTCCAAAAGAGTTGTCGCCTACCCATCTGTTTGGAATAACAGCTAATAACCTGACTTTCAATTGATCACTTGGCTTCAGAAGTCACTGATATGAAAGCTACAACCCTCCCGAATGAAAATGCATGCACAAAAATAAATTTCATGCACCAAAGACAGATTGACCCTTTATTGAACACAGACAGGGCAGATTTTCACAAGACAAAAGTTTTGTCGCCTAAGGAACATAATATGAAAATGAGCTGATAAGTCACTTCAAAACACTTCAAATACGCAGATTGGGTGTCATACTTAATCACTGAATCACTCTCACCTCTCCAGAAAATCGACGTTGGCCTTAGGTGTATGTTTAGGGTCATTGTAATCATGGAAAGCAACACAATGAAAATCAATGGAGTTCAATGAGAGATGGTGACATATTTGCTATTCGTAGAGCAATACATGTTTAACTTCATAATTTAATCAATGACAAAAGCCCTCAAACACCTGCAGCATGCATGCAGCTCCTCATAAGAGCTGTATCTGTACCATGTTTCACTTTATGCACCATTTCTCTTTTTTCATATTCTTCATCTCCAACACCATATAGTTCTGATGCTATCAGTTCTAAAATGGTTGATCTTGGGATCTTGATTTCAGAGTATGAGTCCCATTAGCCTTCATTTTTGTCAGAATTAGGCCTGACATACTCTTGGCTGGCTTTTTTGAGACAGGACAGTGGGAGAGACTTCTTTGGTGTTAAAGGTGAAGAATTTTGAAAAAATACATGGTGCCTAAAGTCAAACATGGGAGGGATACAGCTCTTATGTGTAGCTGCATGCATGCTGCTGGTGTGTGAGGGCTTTTATCATTGATTACATCATGAAGTTAAACATTTATTGCTCTACGAATAGCAAATATGTCACCATCTCTCATTGAACTCCATTGATTTTCATTGTGTTGCTTTCCATAATTACAATGACCCTAAACATACACCTAAGGCCAAAGTTGATTTTCTGGAGAGGTGTGAGTGAACCAGTGATTAAGTATGACACCCGATCTGCGTATTTGAAGTGTTTTGAAGTGACTTATCTGCTCATTTTCACATTATGTTCAATAGGCGACAAAACTTTTGTCTTGTCAAAATCTGCCCTGTCTGTGTTAGTTAAAGGGTCTTTCTTTGGTGCATGAAATTTATTTTTGTACATACATTTTCATTCGAGAGGGTTGTAGCTTTCATATGAGTGACTTCTGAAGCCAAGTGATTAATTGAAAGTCAGGTTATTAGCTGTTATTCCAAACAGATGGGTAGGCGACAACTATTTTGGAGGCGAGTGTACATTTTGATTACATCCTGTGACTCTGATGCCCCTCACTCTCATGCAAGACAGTCATAGTCCTCTATCTGTTACAGTACTTAGCTATTAACCCACTGTGTCCTGGAGACACATATACAGGTTTTTCAGGACTTTGAGATTTTAGCTGTTAACTATGTGGGTATGTTAAAGCTGAATGAACAGATTACAATGCAAGGGGAGGGTCTTGGCTTTAAAATGTAACTCATTTCATGTTTGTATGTGCTTCGGAGGCTGAGATATTTAGGATTTAATGGGAAGGAGTCACCCTTTCTCAAAAACGGCTTAGAACAAAATGGGTTAAATACATTGAGGTGTGGTTAGAAGGGGTGGATGGATGGATGGATGGATGGATGGATGGATGGATGGATGACTGCATGGATGGCTGGATGGATGGATGGATGGATGGATGGATGGAAAGGAAAGAAGGACTGTATAAGTTATACAAAGATGTAATGTATAACTCATGAATCTCATATGTCTCTATGTGTCAGTCTGTATCCTTTGTCGGCAAGACGGTGAAAAAGTCAAACGAGTCCACTGATCTCTCCGTGTCATCTGTCCTAATTCTTTGCACCTAGTCAAGGTGGCCATTTGCGGGTCCACTCAGTGTTGAAGATGGACTGCGGGGGTAATGGCGCGCCATCTGCGTGCAGCTGTCAGAGCTCTGGTGGGGACCTATGTGTCATTAGCTGGGCAGCTGTGGCTTCATGGGTGAGGAGCCCGCCGTGATAGGGATCAGAGGCTCGCAGGTTTTAGTCTGTGACCATTTCGCTGTTTTTCTCTAATATATAATGTTTTGGCACAGCAGGTTTTTGTCCTATTTTAGCAGGTTTTAGCACCAGTAACACTGACCATTCCATTGTTTTTCTCTAATATACAATGTTTCGGCACAGCAGGTTTTAGTTCTGCACCAGTAACACTGACCATTTCATTGTCTTTCTCTAATACAGGGATTCCCAACCTTTTTGAACTTGGGGCCCACTTGAAATTTTCAGTAAAGTTTGGGGCCCACCTCTGACCCAATACACAATAAAACTGAAATATAGTCAACAGCAATACACTCACAAATATTATTTTCATTTTTAGAAAATAATTTCAAGGCCCACTTGGAATACCCTCAGGGCCCACAGTTTGAAAATCACTGCTCTGATACATAATGTTTCGGCAGGTTTTAGTCCTGCAACAGGGACACTGACCATTTCGCTGATTTTCTCTAATACTTAATGTTTCGGTCCTAGAACTTCATCAGGTAAACTTGTTTGAAATCTTGAAAATTTACATAGCCGATGAAGTTCTAGGACCACAACATGGTGTAACAGTGAAACAGGAGTTTTTTCAAGTTGTCTGATGAGTGACCCATGCCCCATCTCCGACATCTGCTGGTTGAGTTGTGCAAAAAAAAAAAAATACAGCTTTAAAGTCTTCCATCAGTAGGAAAAATATGTTGACTCCAATCTGGTCCCTTTATGGAACTTGGTCTGGTGAAGATCCCAAAAGAGAAGGAAGGTCTTAGAAGTAGAATAAGTAGACATGTTATGTTTCTGCCGTACACTACTGGGCAACAAAATATTGAAAGGGTATTTTCCGTTAACACTAGAGATGACTAGATTTTAAACTAGAGATGTACAGGATCCAAGATCCGGTTCTGGATCCGGCAGGATAATAGGGTTTTTCAGACTATCCGGATCCGGCAGGATCTTAAGCAGTGGATCCGGTATCCGGCAGTTACCTAAAAATCAGGATCTGGGGCATCTCTACTTTTTACATAGCCTAGGCTTTTCAGTCAGTCTTTCACAACCCCAATCGCTGCATGGAGTGAAAGCCCTTTGGAAGTGGCCGTTGAAGGCAGTGTGGCAGTAAGCCAATGAGTCTTAAAAATAGTTTGCGCCAACGTAATAAAAAGGGCCCACGTGTGCGAGTTGGCTATGTGTTTCAACCCTTTCGTAGGATCCAGTATCCGGTTCCGGATCCGGCAGGATCTTAAGCAATGGATCCGGTATCCGGCAGGATCCTAAAAATCAGGATCCGGTGCATCTCTAGTTTAAACGGATACTAAACTACATAATTTAGGTTTGAACAAAGTGTGAACTTTGATAAGTATGCACATGGTCACGCACACACTCACACATGCATGCATGCACCCACGTTAGGGTGCATCAGTTGCCCCCTATGAAAAGATATTGCCTTGGCCCTATAGTAAAAATGTTCTACACCCGGTAAAAACACACTGCGTAAAATATTTTGAAATTTGGATGAAGTCTACCGGGGCCACCAGCCCCATGAAAATACAAAATAATGGTGATAGTCAGAATCTTGGAATAGAAATGGACATTTTGCTGCATTAAGCTACCCAATAAAAAACATATCGTCTCAGCTCTGTGATAAAAATGTTCTATGCACAGTAAAATCACTCTGTGTAAAATATTTTGAAATTTGGATGAAGTCTACCGGGGCCACCAGCCCCATGAAAATAGAAAATAATGGTGATAGTCAAAATCTTGGATAGAAACAGGGCTGGACTGGCCATCTGGCATAGACATTGAGAGTAAATAGAATGGAGGCCAAAATTCTATTTCATTGTTGAAGCCAAGTTGGAGCCAAGGTTGGACCCAAAAAGACCAAAAAATGGCCAAATCCCATTCATTCCTATGAGAGACATAAAACCCTGTATCTCCCTTAAATGCCACTCCAGGGGGATCATTTTTCGCTCAACTAGTAGGTCCCCTTGCTCTCCAACTTACCAGGGTGGTGATTTTTTGTGGTGATGTTTTATTTTAGAGAGATATTAAACGTTAAATTGACCAATGAGCATCAGAACATGGTTTGATTGACCGTTAGAAGTCTTGTTGTTGTCCAATCAGCACCTGCGTTTGGCGTTGCTAAGGTGGAATGTAAGTTGGAATGTTCCCAAATCTGGCTTCAAAGCGTTGAATGGCAAATAGCGTTGATTTGGCGTCCATTCTATTTACTGTCAATGGGCATAGAGGGCATTTCCCGGTGGGCCCCCATTTTTTATTTTATTTTTTACATTACTGAAAATAGGGGCCCATGAGGGTGCGGGGCCCACCGGTGAGTCAGTTCTCCGGCACTAATAATAATGAGGGGCCCCCCTTAAATCCAAAAGTGCCCGGGCCCTATTTATCGCCCAGTCCAGCCCTGAATAGAAATGGACATTTTGCTGCATATTGTCTCAGCTGTGTGATAAAAAATGTTCTATGCACAGTAAAATCACTCTGTGGAAAATGTGTTGAAATTTAGATTAATTCTACTGGGTCCACCAGGCCCATGAAAATACAAAACAATGGTGATAGTGATGGGCAACCTGGATTCCAAAGTCCAGTGCCACATATTCCAAATATAGCCAATATAATGAACCAGCTGACCCACTGCCAGTATCAAGCAAGAGATTGCGAAGTTGTATGACTTTTGTGTGCTTCACCTGTGGGCCTACAAGATTGTACAGGTAGCTGTTAATACCTGGTGGAGCATCTGTACTAAAGCTGTGAATGCTCCTTGGAATGACCTGTGTTTTTTTAAAGAAATCCCTGCAGTAGTTCAATAGAGTACATACAATACAACTGTATGTGATGTTGGAAAGAGTGGCTTCCCAAAACCTGTACTTAAGTGGCTTCTAGGTATGTCATGGGTATCACCAGGTCCAGAGTCCATTGCCAAGGGCCTCTCAGGTACAGTAAGTTATGGTACTCATCTGATGGAGTAAAGTGAAATACTACCACAGGCGATGGGATAAAGAAGTAATGGCACTCTTCAATACAGTTGTATTGACTGCTTTGTAGCCTAGGCATTCCAAGGAACATTCACAGCTTTAGTACAGATGTTCCTCCATGAATTGTAGGCCCACAGGTGAAACACACAAATATAACAGTCATGCATCTTTGCAATCTCTTGCTTGATACTAGCAGTGGTCCAAGGCAGCAAGGAATTGATGTTGTGTTGCAAAAGAGCAAATTTGCCTAAATATAGCAGTTTGACCATCAGTCTGTCCTGAGACTGAAGTCTGTGTAAGTGGATCGACTGAATACACAACCTGCTTAGATATTCCTTCTGTTTGTGCTCCCAATACAGGTGATCTCACTAATTACCTCATCAACCTGGCTTAAGTGGTAATTAGGCTCAGCTGGTTCATTATATTGGCTGGGGCAAATGTGTCACGCGGTTTGTCCACCTCTGTTTTAAGACAATGGCAAACCTAGATTCAAAAGCTACAATCCAGTGCCACAGATTTCAAATTACCTGGTTTTACCTGTCCAATTGCCCTAACTGGAAAGGTAAAACTGGGTATGTCATTTGGAATATGTGGCACTGGACTTCAGCTTTGGAATCCAGGTTGCCCATCACCATCACCATTATTTTCTATTTTCATGGGCTGGTGGGGCCCCCCGGTAGACTTCATCCAAATTTCAAAATATTTTACACAGAGTGATTTTACTGTGCATAGAACATTTTTATCACAGAGCTGAGACAATATGTTTTTTATTGGGTAGCTTTATGCAGCAAAATGTCCATTTCTATTCCAAGATTCTGACTATCACCATTATTTTGTATTTTCATGGGGCTGGTGGCCCCGGTAGACTTCATCCAAATTTCAAAATATTTTACACAGTGTATTTCT
>NC_085863.1:11878917-11901417 GCF_034702125.1 Engraulis encrasicolus | reverse complement strand
GCCAGGGGTATGACAGTTCATTTATAAATTTGTATGCGTCTCAATTATGCCAATATGAGAATAGACCTGGAAGGAATAAGAATCAATAAGGAGATTGATTTAGAGACAAGCACGCATACACACACACACACACACACACACACACACACACACACACACACACACACACACACACACACACACACACGCACGTACACACACACACACACACGCACGTACACACACACGCGCACGTACACACACACACACACACACACACACACACACACACACACACACACACACACACACACACACACACACACACACACACACACACACTTCTGCATTTCTGGAAAGCGTACTTCCTAACTGTGTTAGCTACTTTGTTGGTTGCAATGCAATTTCCCATTGTCAACTACCGAAGTTGCTAACTGCTAAGAACTACGCTTTCCTGAAATTCACCCCTGAACATTATGCCTTTAGTTACTGTGGAGCAGCATAGGCTACGTGCGAGACAGTTTGACAGCCTCGGAAGTTCTTTAATTTCCTCTTTAATAAAAAGGTTAATATGAGTGAATGTATGAGCTCCCTTTTTTATTGATTTCATAATGAAACTTGTCATTTAGTATATCCATGATGGGCTCTTCATATTTACTGTAAGATATCTCTCCTCACGCTCTCTTCACAGTATCACATAGTAGAATCCCGAGAGAATATCTCACACAATTAAATGTAAATAATGTAAATTAAATTCAAATATCACTCAATTAAATGTGGTTTATGTAGTATTGTGGCACAAACCCGGGACAGTAGTCATATTGCACATATGTCTGTAATTGCAATAGTTGTGTTACAGAGCACCCTGCGATAGGTGAAAATGTCATAGTTTAATGCACGTAGCATGTATTAGCACTTCATGTCATAGTTTAATGCACGTAGCATGTATTGGGAGGGAAAGTAATCTCATCGCCCCCTGCTGGCAACGTTCCAAGCCCCTGCAACAAATGAATGTTTTTTTTCTTTGAAAAATTACATCTCGGCCCTGACGACGAAGTAGAAGTAGTGGCAGTCATATTATAGGCATGTTGGGCCGTTTTATCGAATCAGGTGGTAAAATGTTCGGTTTTTCACTGATCTGAACTGATTTTACACAGTCCTTTCACTTCATGTCCTACTGTACGTATGTCTATGGAGTGACTGCATTATGCATTTAATATAAGACCTCATAAGTCCCCATGTAGCATATCACCAGAGAGAGTAGAGAGAGAGAGATTCCATTAGCCCATTGTTTCCGGGTTCTATTATTGCAAGGGGGGGGGGGAAATCCCCCTTTAGGCAGACCTAGGCAGACCTAAGGACTGTTCTATTCAATGCTAGGAGTATTATGACACGTCCCTTTAGGCAGACCGGAACCTGGTCATGTTAGGTGCCCATAGCAACCTATTACAATGGCATATCTCTATATACTTAAAGAATCTTTGATATCACTACATCACAGAAGTCTTCATGCATACTTAATGCTTGTTAGACCTGTTTAGGTTAGCCTTTCTACTCTAAGGGCAGTCTAGCCACCTGGCTCGTCCTTCGCGGTAAAAAACACTTAACAAAAACAAAGAACGCAGGATCAATTCACCACTTAGAGAGTTGATTTAATATCTTCTGCATTTTATTTCATCCTAGAATACTTTCTAATCAATGCCTCTTTTCCACTGCCGGTTTTCTGGTAGGCCTACAGCTCGACACAGCGCGACTCCGCTACCAGTTTTTGCTTTACGATTGAGCTGTGTCGTGCCTATTCGAAAAGCAAAAAGTGGCGGCCGAGTCACGTTGTGTCGAGCTGTAGGCCTACCTTTAAACCGGCAGTGGAAAAGAGGCATAAGTGTTGATATAAGACTCTTTTTCTTCTGTGACACACAATCACCTCTCCGTGTCACCCCCACACACCAGCCACATTTCTCTCTCTCTCTCTCTCTCTGTCAAGGACAGGGGCAGATCGTGCCATTTTGGGGCCCTAGGCGAAATATAACTATGGGGCCCATCAAAGTCATTATACAGACATAGAAATCTGTGTTTTGATACTATTTTAGTGTCTCATGTATATCTTCGATTACTTTCAATAAGTGACAAATTAAGATCAAGCCTACTTTTTTTTGGCATGTCATGACCGGTGTGACAGTTAGGGCCCCTATGGAGGTTAGATTTGATCGGGGCCCCTAGTCAATTGCCTAGGTTTGCCTAATGGAAAGTCTGCCTCTGTGTCAAGGAGCGACTGCCTGCTGCTCCCTGGCGTTTTTAGCCTCAATTTCCCCTGTCAGCTCCACTTTGGAGACAAAGCCTCTGACTGGGAGATGCATAAGACTCCTATTCTCTTCCATCCAGGCCCTCTGATTATTCCAACTAATGAATGGGGGTGGTGGTGGGGGGGGAGGTCTTTTGGCTGGCCTGATCTGGGTTTATCCAACCTCGGCCGGCCAACCTGTCTGCACATTCAGGGCCGGATTAACGCACAGGCTAGATATGGCTGCAGCCTAGGGGCCCCCACCTACCAGGGGCCCCCTGACTGGCCAAAAGTGAAAAAATTCCAGAATGATGACAAGACGCAATATTGAAACAATCACCTGTGCTGTTGAGTACAGTTGGTAGACATGTTGTCCTTAATTCATATCTCATGACATTGTCTATGTAAATTTGTCAGGAAATTTGGCCCACAGGGGGCCCCACAGCAACCTGTAGCCTAGGTGCCCGAGGTTATCTTAATCCGGCCCTGTGCACATTCGAGGAACAAAAAAAAATGCAGCTAATCAAGTGTCAGAGGCACTGAGATGTTTGATGGAAGACGGGTCCCTGTGTGATGGTGTGATGGTCTGAAATAAGTTGGTCTTTTTTCTTTAATTTTCTTTGTGGCTCGTTTCGTTTTTTTATTACTGTGTGTGTGTGTGTGTGTGTGTGTGTGTGTGTGTGTGTGTGTGTGTGTGTGTGTGTGTGTGTGTGTGTGTGTGTGTGTGTGTGTGTGTGTGTGTGTGCGCGTGCGTGCGTGCTTGCATGCATGCGTGTTTACATGTGTGTGCGTGTGTGTGTGCGTCCATGTCTGTGTGTGTGTATGTGTGTGTGTGTGTGTCTGTATGTGTGTGTGTGCGTGAGAGAGAGGGCACTAGTCAGGGGGTTTCATCTTGCGCTGGACATGGCAAGTCCGCTCAAGCAGAAACGGCCACTCCAAAGAGAGAAGTGTCTTTGTTCTGCTCCACTGTATCAACTCTGGAGAGAGAAGTGTCTTTGTTCTGCTCCACTGTATCAACTCTGGAGAGAGAAGCATCTTTGTTCTGCTTCACTGTATCGTGGCAAGATTTCAGGAGCAGCCGAATGTGTCATTCTCAGCACCTGTTTAGGGTTGTCCTTCAGCTCAGCACTGCACACATGGGTACAGCGAAGCGAAGCGAAGCGACACTGGGGATACAGCCAACAGTCTCTGTGACCCCCCCCTCTCTCTCTCACACACACACACACACACACACACACACACACACACACACACACACACACACACACACACACACACGTACACACGTACACACACACACACACACACACACACACACACACACACACACACACACACACGCACATGCACACGCACACACACACGCACACATCCCGAGGAGAGTTTAACCAGGTGTCATAGAATTTATTCTGTATAACCACCATCATACAGTATGACATTGGAACACCTTTGTGGAATATAAAGAAAACTGCTTCAGTGCTTTGAATCTACACAAAAGTTGTTAAAGTTTTACTTTGTCAGGGAACAGTATATGCTGATGTGGGCAAAGTCTCAGTCCACACTCACTTACCGTTTATTTTTTTCTGCTTTCTCTTGACACAGAAGAGGATGCTGAGAAGTCCTGGAAAGGTGGAATGGAGATTCTAATTGGTTCAGTGTACAGTTGATGTCATTCAACTTCAAGCACTACAGCAACTCACCTCTGCAAGATACAAGAAAATGGCACCACATGTGAAGAACAAAGGATTTTTTTTTTTTCAAAGATACGTCAAAATCATCTCACAGAAAAAACAACAACTGCTGTACCATTAATCCTATGTTCAGATATATTTGTTAAAAAGACATTTATTTTCGTCTTCCTGACTTTTAAGTTTTATTTTTATGTAATTATGTTTTGTTTGTTTTTTGAGTGTCCCACTCCAATCTTTTCTCATTACGGACTAGGCTACGAGGCATTAACAAGTCTAATGCCTTTGCTACAATTAGATAGTTCTCAACATGCCATTTTTTTCGCACATTGGAAAGAAGTGAAACGACTGAACACGTTTGGAACAAACACACATTACATTTCAAGTGTAAATTAAGAGGGTTAAAAAAACATACAAAATCTTAGTATCTGTTTTTAAATCTTGTGACGTCTCATTATTTCACCATAATTACCTATTTTTGGGCAATACAAAGAGGACTCCAATATTTTTATGGTCCTTTTTTTTACAAGTGTTGTTTTTTTGTGGTTTAGAAAAGAAAATGTATGCTATAACATTTTTCATAAAAAATACATTGTGAAAAGAGATTTAAGGAAATGTAAATATTATACCAGTCTCTACATATAATCAACTATGAATGAAAAAAAAAGATATTTTTTTCCGATGCTGTGTCTACAACGTGTCCCCAGGGTGTACATAATCAGACAATATACGTACGTACTTCAAAGCAGACTATCGGTCAGTTACTGAAAGACAGCAGATATCCTCATGGTTAAATGGTTATATACAGTATATATATACATGCGTTATATCCTTGTCCTGATATCTTGCTTTGTAAATACAAAACAAGTCACATAGCAGCAAAACAAGAGCAGCATCAGAGATATTCTATAGAGATATGTCAACATAATAGGTTTCTATGGGCACCTAACGCGACCAGGTTCCGGTCTGCCTAAAGGGGCGTGTCATAATGCTCCTACAATGAATAGAACAGTCCTTAGGTCTGCCTAGGTCTGCCTAAGGGGGGCCATAATAGAACCAGGAAACAATGGGCCAATGGAACCTCTCTCTCTCTCTACTCTCTCTGGCAGCATTGCAAGTGTCATACCAGCATATTTCTACACCATGAGAACAGGACATGGGATACAAATATACAAACAAACAAACAAACAAACAAAAAATCTTCTTAACATTATAATTGATAGAGGCCTAAATTATGTCTTACGTCCTGAAGCCCAATAAAACATCCATGTGGGTGATTATTGTTTTGAGGTAAATACATCGTGAAGGATTTCAAAGCACACATTAATTTTGTGTTTAAAAAAAAAAAAGTCCTGAAATGATTTCTGTCTAGAGATTTTACTCTGACGTTGACATCCTGACACTTTTCTACTCTCAATGGGGGAAAAAAGACTTACTGTGTTATCTGTTGGTGTTGTTATTTGTTTGTTGTTGTTTGTCTGCTACAGATGGTTCTGTCATTTTTATTTCAGAACAACAGTTTCTGCTTACCACAGAGCCAGCAAGAACACCTTCCTTCTTTTGCTCTGTTCTCTTTTTCAAAAGAAATATAAAAAACACACACAAAAAAAACAAAGAAAGGTAAACATTTTATATCATACCTCAGCCCCACGCCTCTCACCTGGGGGAAAGACAACATAACTGATTGAATTTATTTTCAGTAGCTCATGAGAGAGAGTTAAAATAACAAAAAAAATAGCTGATGGAGTAAAAGGACATATAAAATCATTGCACTGTGACCAGAACGAAAGATCGGAACCTTTTTTTTTTTCTTCTCTTCTCTTAATTCTTTGCACATGTTAAATGTCGATGATGTTGGTCCTTACAATTAGTCAAGTTTGAAGAATTGTTGTAACATGAATGTCAAAATGAAGCAATGAATACCAATTTATAACCTAATGTCATGACTTTAGGGTTGGGCTGGGTGGGGGGTGACAGGGTTTGACACAGTGGCATGGGGTGGGGGGTTGGGGGGGGGGTGGTCCTGTGGTATCGGACGCATCCTGGGGTGGGTGGTAGCAGTACATTCACAGCTGCTGTGGTATAAGGGATACAGGTGGAGGCGGTCATAAGGGGATATCTAGAGTACTGATTCTCATAATATGATGATGGGTTTATTGTATATTCTGATGTATTTTTGTCTTTTCCCTGCTGCAAATGTATTGTTCTATTTCTGTTGTTTTTATTTTATGTTTTTTTTTTTTGTTGCTTTTGGTTTGGTTTTCTTTTCTTACCTCTGATGTTCAAAACAACCAGGAGAAGATAGATGCTGGATGCTTTTTAAATGATATGATCAAGTAATAATAATGAAAAAAAAACATGGAAGAAAACCATTGTAAAGGTTACATGTGAACAAAAACAGTAAATGAAATATAAAAGTTACAAAAAAAGAAAAAAAATCTCCTGATTGCTGATTTCAATTTTGCAAACAGGGTTTTATTGACATTTTTGTGGTTGTTAAAAATTATATGAAGAATTATAATACCAATATTATTCTAATGTACGGTGCATCTATCAGTTTCTCTTATATCATTCCCTCTCACTTTAGTTTTTCCATAGTATTTCATTCTTGTGCTAAAGAAGACCTCGTACCAGAGTGCTGTTTTTGATAACCTGTGTAGATGTCAATCTTCTTTGATGTTTTTCATGTAGCTCCGTCCACCCTCTTTTAGACCTTGTGAGTAGTCGTAGATGTTATGTATTTAGACAAAAGAAAATACTTAGTAGTTTGTAGCAGATTTAGGACCAGTAAGGGTAGAACTTTTTCATATCAGTGCTTGAAACAAAATTGCAGCCAGTTCATTTCATAGCAATTTTGTTGTTCTGTTTTGTTTGTCATTTGTTGTGTTGGCAGTTTTCACATCATTTCGACTAACCAAAGCTTACACATATGAATTATAAGAAAAATAGCCTACTGTAACAAGATGGAATTATGAACTTGGCTTTCTTTGGATTGCCTCTCCTTGAGATGATCAACACACACACACACACACACACACACACACACACACACACACACACACACACACACACACACACACACACACACACACACACACACACACACACACACACACACACACACACACACACACACAGAAAAATGGACACTTACACATACAAACACTTCTACATAAAACCACACACACACACACACGCACGTTCACACTCACGCACGCACACACACACACACACACACACACGCGCACACACACACACACACACACACACACACACACACACACACACACACACACACACACACACACACACACACACACACACTTTGAA
Organism: Engraulis encrasicolus; assembly: GCF_034702125.1. Taxonomy (NCBI): domain Eukaryota; kingdom Metazoa; phylum Chordata; class Actinopteri; order Clupeiformes; family Engraulidae; genus Engraulis; species Engraulis encrasicolus. The sequence goes on along the minus strand of NC_085863.1, from coordinate 11,894,139 downwards.
TGTTTTGAAGGGGGAGTGCCATACTACCTTAAAAGCTAATGCAATTTTTTTTAAATTATTATTATTATTTTAGATTGTTTTCTAAGAGGGACACAAGCGATTATATCATTTCATGTCAAATAAAACCATATATTTTTAGCTCTGCACAGACGAATAATTATAATTACCTGTACAACAATGACAGTAATAATAATTACTATTATTATTATTATATACGAATAAAGCATATTGTTTGTATGTTTTCATTTTTTTACACTTTGAAAATCTCCAGAGTGCCAGTGGCACTAATATTTTTGGATACCAATCTGTTAGTTAAACGTGCCAGCCTTTTGCTAGTTTGTTGTGGCTCATATACATATAAATCATAGCTTTTTCTCTACCCTCTGCCTGCCAGTGCTTTATTTTGCAATTCAAAGATAGAGCTGTTTGTTTACTCTGCCCTATAATTCTCAATTCTTAACTGGAGATGAGCATGGCATGAGACCTACTGATATGTCCAGGTATTGGTCCAAAATTTTTGAGCACTACTTGGAACTTGGCGGTCAGTTTCCTGATTCATAGAAAGTAATTGGCAGTGTTGTAGACTTTCACAGACCTGGTACATTACAAGAGAACAATAGTCCATATAGACACAAACAAGTGCTATGGACAAAGAAAATAGGTTTGAGTGAGACAGACGTTGTCTTCCGGATTTCTCACTATTCTGATACTCAAAAGTAATTCATTAGTTGGCATATTCTCAAATTCACACAAATTATTCTTGTGGTGTGAGCATACAGTAGAGGGATTGTAAGCATTGATGAAAAACAAAGTGGCATAGTATGTCTTATGGTCTAAAAAATATTGACAAACTCTCTATAAATCATCGGAACAATCTGAACAAATTGATCTTTAAAGAGTGCAACTACTGACAACATAGTTGCCAACCCATTGCCAAAAAATAGCTAACAGTAGTTAGCATATATAGTTTCTGGGGAAGATATCCTCTAGTCTCAAAGGCTTTTAGTAATACTTAGGCACTTAAAAGTTATTTTTATTGCAGTAATATGTGTGGTGATCCACAAACATTTTTTTTCAGTTTGTAATTGGTTTCTTTTTTTATTATTATTTATTTATTTAATTATAAAGTTTTTTGTAAACATTTGATCCCATAGCTTGGACTTTAAGGTAGCATGGCTCAGTTTTCATCATTTTTTTCCCATTGATGGCAAATAACAGCTGATGAATGTTAAACATCTTAGAATAGATATTCCATTGGACAATTGCTGGTTTGGAAAAGAAAAGATCAAACAGGATGAAAAAATATTGATCAGAACGGTGTTTGGGGTGTACTACCGTATCCATTTAAACTTGAATATTTAGGCAAGTGTTAGGTAATGGCCAACCCTTCCACCATCTTGTAAATGCATCGGCATACATGCATGTGTACTTGTATGTATGCACTGGTACCTCGTTGTCCATCCTTTTGACTACTCACTAGTAGTGAAAGCTTGCCGACACTGTTACAGCTGGCATCCTGTCTGCCGTTAACAGTTCTTGTGGCCCTCACTACAACACCTCACACTTTCACTGTTTCACATCGACTTGTTTGGCACAGGAAGTGAGGCAGCGGTATTATTCACCCGGAGTTCATAAACGAGTCGTGACAACACAATAGTAATAATAAATACAGATGACTGTTAAACAGTAAGTGGGCTTCCTGATGGGTAGTCATATCCACATCATTGGCCGAGTCTCAAGGCTGTAGCTGTTGCTTGGTTGTATACAGATGACAGGGAGCTGCACCCTTATAGACTATCAATTAGGGAAATCTGCTCAGCTACAGGATGTACACTATAAAACATTGCAGCCAGTTAAACGTAAAAAAAGTATTTTTCCCTGCTGCCTTACGTTTGTCAGTTAACTTAACTTGAGCCTTAACTCAATTCAAGGCTTTCTCAAGTTGAGTTAGCCTAGAAAGTTAAGGCAGCAGGGCAAGTTTTTTTTAATGTTTAACTGGCTGCGATGTTTTACAGTGATAAGCGCTGGAATTTGGTCATCACCATTCATCTCTTCACGTCCCTTTTGCTTCTTCTGCCTTGCCTATTCCTACCACTTGCCCTTTTCTAATGTTAAAAGACGACTTTTTACTGCAAGAGACTGACAGAACTCACTGACTGATGTCTGAAAGCATCTTTCAGGTCTTCTTCTTGTACGGCTTGTACGGCAAGCCCTGTTGTAAAATAATTAAAATAAATAATAAAAAAATACTACTCAAATGGATGGGGGTCTCTCACATCCCAGATGTGGAAAGTATAATTTTATATTTGTATTTTCAAATAATATTAATAAAAAAGATGTTTGTGAAAGGTTTCCATCCTCTACTGTGGTCCAGAAATCGATGTGTCTGTCTGGAAAAAATAAACAAATAAATTAACAAAATGAAATATTCCGTGTTTCTTTAATGTTTTTTCTAATGATAGTAAAGAGGTAATCTAGTTGAAAATCAACAATGCCCTGTAGGCACATGTTCTGACATGTATTCGCTGACATGCACCCTGCCAAATGTTAGAATAGAGACACAGAGGACAATTATGAGCCTGCAAATTACAGGTAATGAACATGTTATTGTACAGAGCCATAGAATGTGGCACGCAAATGTCATGCCATCTGCCATCTGGCCTCAACATGTTACCATCAGCAGACCCAGACATGCCCTCTCTCCACCTTATATACATACATACATTAGAGACTACATGTAAGAAGGAGCCCATGTATCAGGAATCAATGTGATACAAGGTTCTAAAGTTCTTATTTAGCCCCCGCCTTGTCTTCATTTTCTATAACCATGGCCGGTGTTCACGGGTCAGTTTTCGACACGTGTTTTCAATCAGCTGTAAAAGTGAAAATAACAATGATGTACCACCATCTTTTTTTCTTGTGTTTTGACTACCCTTTATGCTCCCTTTTCTTATGAAAATTAGTTTTTTTTTTTTTTTCTGCATTTGTTGCTGCATCCATAGCAACTTAATTGGATGACATACAGTTGACACATCATCCGCCAATCCTCAACTCTTGGTAAATGCAATTGGTCCAACGCAACGGGAGTGAGATAACACGGCGGCAGGAAGTCGTCTAATCCAATGTTAAAGGGACACTGTGCAAGAAATGGTCAAAAAAGGTACTGCAAATATGCTGCTCATTGCAACTGGGCTGCCAGTTGCCAAATTTGATCTTTACATGAACGTTTTCTAAGTAATAAACAAATATTCTCTAGTATGGTCCAAGTAGAGTCATTTTTGCAGCTAAAAATGGCTATTTTTGGAAATTCAAAATGCCGGACCATGGAGAAGATACCCCTTTGCAATTTTTACAGTCATAATGAATACTTGGAATTTCATGGTGGTGGTAAATATTCATGAAAAAGGTAACATTAGTGAATGGGCAGCATGAATTCTGGAAATAAACAACTAAAAATCTCACACAGTGTCCCTTTAAGTGAATCGAAATGCAGACTGATGTAGCGAGTTAGCAATTATGATAATCATGTTTCAGACATTTCCAACACCTTGGAATGAATCCATTCATGTTAACTAAGAAACTCAGTTTAAATCATTTTTTTCAACTCACCACACTATTCTTGTAACTGGTCTTTTATCTTTCATCATCTCACTATCCACACACTCCATTACCACTGTTGGGAAAGTTACTCAAAAACTGTAATGCACTACTTATTACATGTTACTGTCATTTAAAAGTAATGCCTTACATTACAACATTACTTTTTTTAAAGTAAGGCATTACACTACTTTTGCATTACTTTTAGTTACTTTAGCCAAAATGACTGGAAATAAGGATTTGGCAATCTACAGTGCAAATCTATGAGGTGGCATGACTTTCACCTGCCATCCACAAGTCGTTTTGGAAGCCTGCAGACTGGAAACCAAGATTTTCAGGACCCACATCTTACCCACATACAGTAAGGCCTAAGAAAAATAAAAGTTTGGTTCCGGTTGGTTGTCAGGTTTGGTCATCGTCCGGTCGGATTTTTTTTTTTCAATTTCTTTTTTTTATGTCCGACCCCCCAACCCCCCACATGCGCCAGATTTTGTCATAAACGTTGTTGAACAATGCCAAGGACGATAGTGGAGTTGAGGCTTGATAAGTACAGCTGAAGCTACAATGAAATATAATAAGCATTAATGAGCCAAGAGGCCTATAATATTTTATTTCAAATTGATTTATTTCAATTTTTAGTGATGTTTAGTTGAACAAAAGTGAGGGGGGTGCAACGTACTCATCCCCCCCGTCGGATAGCCTACCCTGCCGTGTCCCTGTCTCGTGCGAATGGGATGCATCCCCTCCTTTCCTGACTAATTTGGTGGTGCTATGGCACCTCTTCAAATCGTCAAATTGTTTGTAGGCTACTGTTTTTCGATGTGGAAAGCGGTTTGGGTTTCAAGTACAGTGTGCATTTAACTTTATGTTCTTGCCGTCCTTATTTTCAATGGAGTCAAAGTAGTGGGCATATACCCATCTTGAAAACGAGCAAGCTGGATCTTTTGGATCGGTCATCCTTTGTCAGCCTGCCATTTCGAGAGACGAAGCGTGAAAGAGGAAGCAATGTTCTGCGTGAAACTTTAAAATCTCTGCGCCATCGTAGGCAATAGCTGATCTCGCGGTGATCCGCGAACATTGTATGAAGAAAACAAAACACCCACACAAAATGTAGGTGAAAAAAATGCGTTGTAATGTGCAAGTTACTTGCATTGTAACGAGGACATATTACCGATTTTTCCCCCTGTAATCAGTTACATTACTGCGTTACTCAAAAAGGTAATGCATTACAGTAATTAGTTACTTTTGTAACGAGTTACTCCCAACACACTCCATTACTACATTACATTATATCAGGGATGGGCGACTGGAGGCCCGGGGGCCACATGTGGCCCACTTCCTCGCTGAGTGCGGCACAAAGATGAACCATACTTGAAAAAATAATAATGAACAGACTTTTTTCAAACCACAAATCTGTTGAAATTACACTATTGGCTGACAGAGAATAGTCCTACTCCTTCCAAAATTCTTCGGCAGTCACTGAGCAACCAACTGCACCTCAAATCTGCAAGTTGCAGTCAGATTCGTGGTCACCTGGCCCTCCAATGGTCACGCTGAAAAATATGTGACCCTCCTTATCATGACAGTTCCCTGCAATGTATGCATTATATGCATGTTATAGCCATGCAATGGTCATGTATCCATCCACAGAGACACCAGAGCACAGCTCACTTGAGAGTGATTTAACCATCTTAAATGCCATGAGTTTTGTATACCTCCTAGTGATCCAAACTGCATCAGTAACCTGAACTATCCCACTCACAACCTTCACAGTCATTCCAACCATTGGTCAGTGGTCTGCCAGAAATGTGGCTCCACCCAACGTATGAACTACTATATTGTACATAATGGAATAGTTTTTTTTGTAGGCAATGTTGATTTCAATATTGGCATTGTGCCTGTCATCAGCAATTTCTGATGCTGTTTAAACTTTATGAAACCATAAACTAGTTTAGCACCAAGGTGTATCTCAAACTCACAATGTACCATACCTGAAAATCTCATCCATTACCTTACTCAGTGCACACGCTTATTCATACATCATCTTCTTTAGTTCAGTGGTTTTCAAACTGTGGCCCGGGGACCCCTGGGGGTCCACGAGGGGATGCTAGGGGTGCCGCGGCAGATTGGCAGGGAAAATATTACGAAATAAACTCATTAATTTCATAAATTAAATATCTTATTGGCCAAAAATAAGATGAACAATCCCAGTGGAATCATTTTCCTCTTTACAATGTGTGTGGTTTCTTTTCATACTTGATTAGTTTTAGGAATACACCAACTTCATTGAGTTGTAAAACTGGGTGCACAGAAAAAATAGTGTGGCATGGTCCATGTCAAGGGGCCCTTGGCTGGAATCTACCAGTATATGGGGGCCTCGTCATGGTAAAGTTTGGGAACCCCTGCTTTAGTTTAAACAGCCTTCCGTTTAAGGACCACCTCTTCCTTTATACCTTATATATTCTTTCTGCTCAGTCGGCTCCTGGTTGCATACTTATGAAACACTGACCTCTGCCTACCACCTTACTTCATATACCATTTTTAAAAAAAATCTGTGATCAATGCTGTCTGTGCATCTGACAACTTGCCTCCAAGGCCCCACGAGCAGCAGTCTGCTTGTTGAGAGGAGATCCCCTCCACCTTACCACTTAAATGTGGTGCACCCTGCCAGTTATCGTCTACTGAATCCTCGATAGCTTCAAGGTTAAGGGCCTGCTTATTCAAAGAAGATGCTTACAAGTGACCCTACTACAACATTGCTAACCAAAGAGCAAGGTCTTCCCTGACCAGGGGGTCGTTTCTCGACAGTGCCTTTGCTAACAACTTTAGCCATTAAGCCATTAAGACCAACGTTGTAACCAAGGTCTTGAGTTGGTCTTAAGTTGTTCTTAAGTTCTTCTTAAGTTGGTCTTGCGTCTAAAGACCAACTGAAGACCAACTTAAGACCAACTCAAGAGCAACTTACGACCAACTCAAGACCGACTTAAGACGGTTAGCAACGACAAGAATCGAGAAACGGAGTCCAGCCACGTGACTGACAACCCACCCTTTCGGTCGCTTCTTTTGGGCTCGTCAGTCGCTTATTTGTCGTAGAAAATCTGGCAACACGGTTTGGCATTTGTGGCCCCATGTGTACAGATAATAATAATAATAATAATAATTGTATTTGTATAGCACTGTGTCATGCAAGGCATGTAACTCAAAGTGCTTAACAAATTAGAAAAAAAAAAACATTGTTAGAGATGGATTTAAAAGGAGAGGTATAGAGGAGAGGCAGAAATAGCAGGAAGGCAGAGGAAGAAGAGATAGACAGAGATTGTAGAGTCATAAGGTCAACGTAGGTTAGGACCAGGATTCTTAGATGCGTGAGGTCCATAGTGATTGGGCCTATCATAAGTCATAGATAGTCACACAGAGATTGGGCGCTCAGGTGCGGCCCCTGGTGGCATCAGGGGTGAGGAAAAACTCCCTTCCGCTTGATTCATAGTTTGTACGGGGGAAAAAAAGCTCAGTGAGGTAGATGGTCATTTCCATCTACTCCAACACAGTTTATGCGGTGTCGCATAGTAATGCCTGTATAATGTAATGGCTTTATTTGAAGAACTTCATTGCAAAATGACATCCATTTTGGAACATTTTGGGAAATTGTTATTTTTATGTTTGGCATAGAATTGCATCGCAAAATTGTTTCATATAGCTTTTAAAAGTTTGCTCTGAAATGAAAGGACCTCATTGCCAATAATTTACTGTAAAAGTCAAAATGTGGCATTTTGCAACTTAACTCTTGCAAACTTAGCTTAGCAGGTTATCAGGGTGAAATATGTGTCTATCACATAGTTGATTATGATTTCACACACACACGCACACACACACGCACACGCACATGCACACATACATACACATACACAAACACACGCACACACACACACACACACACACACGCACACACACACACACACACACACACACACACACACACACACACACACACACACACACACACACACACACACACACACACACACACACACACACACACACACACACACACACACACTATAGCCTATGTTGTATGACCAGTACACTAATCATTGCACCATATTGCTGATGAGTAGTGAGTAGCAGGCACGTGCACTCCAATACGGCAGGGGAGGCACGGCCTCACCAGCTCCTGATGAGAATGATGAGATGCAGTTAATGTGAATAATAGTAACAATAACAGCTATTGTTTTCGAGCATCTGCACCATAACTACCATTTGAGCAGTATTTAAACAGTTTTCAACCATTTCCGTGGCCAAAATCGTAATATTTGCCCATTTCATGTCAAATTGCTCCGAATACGCTGAATTTGGGGCAACTCTGAACTGGCCTCACCCCGGATTGCGCAATCCCTCGTTAACAATCTTGCGCGCATGCGCCATGTTGTTCGTTCTGTGAATGCAACCTGGTAATATTGTATTAAACGTTTTTATACACTTAATAGAAGTATGTATGGTGTGCCCTCATTTCCTGATATTTTTAAAATATTTTCTACGTGTGATTATCATTTCTTTACTCTGGACGCTTTGGCATAACGCCCACTGAAAGATACAATGGTGAGGCGAGCTGTAGCCTGGCCGCAGACTCCTTCTGGTGTTGAGTCTTGCTGGACAGTTACGTCATAGCGAATCTGAAGTTCACAATACAATCACTCGGTGTTGTTGGCTAGCTTGTTAACTTTGACTGCTACAAGTGGATTTCATAACGAAACTAAGATCATTCTCAAAGTTGGATTTCCAAGGGGAAAATATGTGATAAAGAATGGAGGACCGACAGAGCTGAAGGGTTTGCTACTCAGGTGACCGGTCAGAATAACTACCCGATCATTTCAAAGTGAGTGGTACAACACTGCAGAAAATATTTGTTGTTTCCCCTGTGTCTTGTTTGCAACCGGCGAGAATGTGTGGAAGACCATTCGCATGGGATTTTACGACTTAACAATTTACTAAGGACTAAGGAGCCTCACGAAACACAAATCCTCGCGGCTACTCATATTCAATGCCAAATTGCTTTGGACGTTTGGGGCTTTGGATGAACAGCACCGGCTAAAGTAACGTTAGCATGCACAACGCCAAAGTGAAGGAAAAGAGCGGCGCATGGACCTGATGCACGAGTTCAGGTAAGACCAATTTCCTATGTGTGTGAAGCCTGTGTTTGTGAGACCCGTGGGGAGAAAGGGAATCCGCCGTGATTCTGTCCAGTGTGGTAGCTTTTGTGATGGGCACCGGATTCTCATGTGCCCGGTAACTGTTTGTAAAGTTGAGTACAGGGTACCGTTGAGGTAAATCAAATATACCCGTGTAACTACAAGACTCTGATTTAATTCCAAGGTGTAGGCATAACAGAAATGACAGTCCCAAAATATTTGGTGACCATATCGAAGCGTGTAATATCTGTTTACGTTGACATTCGCTTCCTGCCACACCTTTGTCCCACATCTACTCTCCCCTCACCTCCTCTCCTCTCCCCTCCTCTCCTTTCCTCTCCTCTCCTTTCCTCTCCCCCTCTCCTCTCTTCTCTCCTTTCCTCTCCCCCTCTCCTCTCTTTTCCCATCTCCTATCCTGTCCTCTCTTTTCCCATCTCCTCTCCTCTTCTCTCTTCTCCTCTCCTCTCCTTGAGCTCCTCTCCACTCCTCCTCCTTTCTCCTCTCATCTCCTCTCCTCTCTCTTCTCCTCCTCTCCTCCTCTCCTCCTCCTCTCTCATCTCCTCTCTCCTCTTCTCTCCTCCTCTCCTCTCCTCTCCCCTCCCCTTCTCTCCTCTCCTCTCCTCTTCTCTTCTCTCCTCTCCTCTCCACTACTCTCCTCTCCTCTGCTCTGCTCTGCTGTCCACATTGGTGATGTGTGGTTTATGTGAGACCACTGTTTGAATCCTGTGTGTGTGTGTGTGTGTGTGTGTGTGTGTGTGTGTGTGTGTGTGTGTGTGTGTGTGTGTGTGTGTGTGTGTGTGTGTGTGTGTGAGAGAGAGATCTAATAGCATTTTCTCTGCGGAAATGCAGTAAGCTTATGTCAAAATATGTAGGCCTACCTTATGTTAAAGCGATGGTTCGGAGTAGAATCACCCTAATGCCATTTGAACCGTGACACCCATCCACCTTTACACCCGAAGTGTTTTCTGCCGCAGGCTTACATCAACAGAGTTGCCGTGTTATTCGATGTTTATTCCGGATAGCTTGACTCAAGTGCATATGGATCCTGGGCACCGTCTCCAAACTTTCCCCACAAAAATAACATGTCATGACACCAAACTTCTACAGTATAACAAATGTGGTTTGTACTCACAAAAAGATGAATTTGAAACTTTGTACATAGTCCAGGAGTTTATTAGTAACAACACACGAGACGATTAGCTTTTCTGCTGCTAAACATCCGTCGACGTCACTTCCTCCAGCTGGGACTTTGTTGATGGAAACAAATACACGTGAGTCCGGAAGGCGGAAAACTCAAAAAGACAGCTTGCGCTACAACTAGAAATTAACCACTTCGGATTTAAATTTTACCACGTTTAATAAATAGAAGACGATGCCACACTCGTGCATATATCCTGGCTGTGGACTAAAACACAAACCTTACAATAAAGAAAGTTTCCAAATATTATGCCATGCTGTGGACAGTCCCAGCTGGAGGAAGTGACGTCGACGGATGTTTAGCAGCAGAAAAGCTAATCGTCTCGTGTGTTGTTACTAATAAACTCCTGGACTATGTACAAAGTTTCAAATTCATCTTTTTGTGAGTACAAACCACATTTGTTATACTGTAGAAGTTTGGTGTCATGACATGTTATTTTTGTGGTGAAAGTTTGGAGACGGTGCCCAGGATCCATATGCGCTTGAGTCAAGCTATCCGGAATAAACATCGAATAACACGGCAACTCTGTTGATGTAAGCCTGCGGCAGAAAACACGTCGGGTGTAAAGGTGGATGGGTGTCACGGTTCAAATGGCATTAGGGTGATTCTACTCCGAACCATCGCTTTAAGAAAGCTATGACATATGAAACTTATCGGTAGGCCTATTTGGCAAGTATTTATTTGAAAATCTGATATTGAAAAAGTTGCCTCACCAGCCATAAATCCCAGCGCACGTCACTGGTGAGTAGCACCCACTTCGCTTATTAAAATGCTCCTCCTGCTGGCTCTTTTGTTGTGTGCCCCCGCAGGCAGGGCAAGGGCACTGAGTTGAGATTGTGTGCCCACACCTCCACCACCACCTCACCATCTCCCCACCATCTACCCTCCCCACCACCACCACCGCACCATCTCCCCACCATCACCACCACCACCCCACCATCTCCCCCTCCCACCTTCACCACCACCACCACAACCCCATCATCTCCCCTCCCCTCCACCACCACTACCACCACCATCTCCCCTCCACCACGACTACCACCACCATCTCCCCTCCACCACCACCACCACCACCACCATCTCCCCTCCCCACCACCACCACCGCACCATCTCCCCACCACCACCACCTCACCATCTCCCCACCATCTACCCTCCCCACCACCACCACCACCACCATCTCCCCTCCCCACCACCATCACCACTACCACCACCACCACCACCATCTCCCCTCCACCACCACCACCACCCCCCACCCCCCAATTCCCCCCACCACCTGAAGGACACCTCTGTAACTCAGGGTAAACAGTACTCATTTCCTCCGCGCTGGATACTGATCAATAATTAGCTGCGAGATGTGCACCGTCAGCGGATATCGCAGAAATAACCCTCTTTGTTTCTCTTTTTTTCTCCAGGGCGTGTGTGCGTTTGTGTGTGTGTGTGTGTGTGTGTGTGTGTGTGTGTGTGTGTGTGTGTGTGTGTGTGTGTGTGTGTGTGTGTGTGTGTGTGTGTGTGTGTGTGTGTGTGTGTGTGTGTGTGAAGGTGGTTGTAGTAGTGGTGTTGATGTGGGGGGGATAGTAGAGGGGGGGGGGGGTAGGCGGTAGGGTAGGTGCTTTTGTTCATTATGTCGAAACAAAGACAAACCCTCCTGACCTTAAATAATCTGCTCGCCAGTTAATTATGTGTTGTCGAGGACCTGAATGCTATTCGAAACACCTTGGCCATTGATTTGTTCGAGCGCTGCACCGGGACCTTGGAGACAGCCATGTAATAGAGATCTGATATAGTATTCTGCATAGGAGCCGCGCCGCGCTGGCCCGCGCAATAATCAATGCTCAGCTCTCAATGGTGTACTTGTGTCGATGCATCATGCACAACCTCCATCCGCGTCCCTTGGGTGTGGAAAAAGCACAAGCGATAATGTTTGGTCAGCAGGTACTGTATATGTAGGCCTATGTGTTCTCGTGTGTTTCATTTTCAGGTTTCATTTCACGTCTCATGTCTCATTTTCTTCATACAATAGCCATGGCAAACAGCAGAACTCGCGACCACTAGAATCAAGTGGGTTTGCGTGTGTGTTTGTCCGTAGTTGCGCACAGCTACCTGTGTACCTGTGTATACATACACGTGTATGTGTATATGCATGTACCTGTGTACTTGTGTATATTCTTCTGGCCCTCACTAACCCTTGAAGGTATAAGCCAGTGTTTCTCAAACTTTTTCAGACCGAGGACCACTTTGTCCCCCCAAAAATGTTCAGGGACTACCTGTCAATTGAATTGACAGTTGACGGTTGCTAACTTGACACGTCTTATTTCGGTGCTGATCACATAGGCTACTTTTTATTCACATTACAAGCCTGTCTTATTGTGGTGAAAATGAGGCTTCAGCTATGTTTAGCTTTGTAATAATGTTACAAATATAGCTTACTGCTAGCTTGTCTTGGAAAAATAGAAATCCCCTCGCGGACCACCTGAGCTCTGTCGCGGACCACTAGTGGTACCCGGACCACACTTTGAGAATCACTGGTATAAGCTATGGCAACTACTCAGGGCTTGACACTGGCACCTGCCAACCGGCCAAATGCTGGTAAAACTTGGCTGTGGCTGGTAACAATTGCAGGGTCACTAGCCAATTTGGCAGGTAGCTTATTTTTATGCTATGACATATCAGAATAGCGTATATTCTGTATCAAGAAAAAGCTCAGTTACTCTGTTTCTATTTGTTTGTTTTATTTCCATGTTGAAACCCATCTTCTTGCTTTAAGCACCTCATCTTCTGAGGTTAGATGTACAGCCTCATGATGGAAAAAAAAACAAAAAAATCAAATTTGGCCAGTAGAATAGCTGGATGGCTAGTGACTCGGGAAAATGACTAGCCACAGTGGCCGGCGAGCAAAAAAGTCAATGTCAAGCCCTGCAGCTACTAGCTTTGGGTAAATAATCTTTCTCCTTTTTTCATGCAACACATTTATCGTTGGCTTATAGTTACGTATGCTAGTAACAACAAGATGACTCTCTATGATATGTTGTGAATGAACTACACAAATTGTTGTTGAAGGTTGTTTCTTTTTACACTTCATCGTTAGTGATATCTTTGGTCATGGTGTAGGCTACCCACTGAACAATGCACAAACATTAGATTGCTCTCACTGTGTATACCCAACTCAAGAAAGTTGACAGAATAGTTTTTTTTTTTTATGTAGTTTAAATAGCTGGGTCACTTCCATGGTGCCCCCCACAGTGCAACACAAAAGTCCAGATGACTGTTTCAAATGTCCTTGCCCAAAGCCCATTTAAAACTACTTTAATATCGGCAGGATCATATTTCACTCACATTTCCATAATTCCGATTTGTAAGGGTGTCGATTGATCATCACATGTGATTTTGGTTTTTAACAATATTTCCACTAATGGATTACTTTAGTATTTGTCTACGCTTACCTGAAATACAATATAAGACCTTTTTTCTATTTCAATCTAAAAGTAATATTAACTGCTGAAGAGCATTAGTGTTAAAGTGTTTTCAATCATCTTTAGCCAAGGTGCCAATAATGGTAATGAGCACTGGATACCTCAGGACTTCCAATTTGAAATAGAGCCCCCATTAATTTCCCCTTAAGCAGACACTATATTACATTCAACCTCGTCATTATCTCTGCATCACTTACCACAGAGAGCCCTGCATATACTGCCTGTATGAACCTGTATGAAAGATTCATGTTGTTAATTAATTAATGTATTTATTTGCCTATTTATTTTAATATACATTTGAATGAATATTTCAGCTGTCTTTACCTCAAGCAAAACTATAGAGAGTAATATTCTTGAACATTCAGTGTGAGATAAGGCCATTCTATCATGCAATCTAGCCGTGCTGGCTTAGTTTTTCAATGATGGGTGCTGCTTGCTCTGTGACCACCGCTGATTTAACACATAATTAAAGGTCTTAGCCACGAATAATGTGCTGTCAGGGCTCATATACGCACTTGAGGCCATCGACCCCAGAGGTGATTCTCCTCATGTTGTAACCTCTCGGCCTGTCCACATTACTAAGAGCCATCCACACTAATACTCTACTCGGCAGCACTGCATTGTAGATGAAGCATTTAGATAAACCTTGACCACATTCAGTTATGAATCCATGGGGTAAACACTGACACCAAAGTGTTAGTGTGATATATGTTGAATAAAGCTGAATACATTTAGATAATACCTTAATCCAAACGAATTAAGTTGAAAGCCACTGGAAGTCCTTTGGGGCAACACAAAGTGGATGAATGATTATATCTTTACAGCACATTATTTTAGCACGAGCCATGAAATGAGCTATTGTACTGTATTGTACGAGCCACGGATAAATAGCAAAGTACAGTCTGATGAGATTTTATGTTGCCAAATACACTTTTTCCATCAAACCTGTTATAATCTGTTATAAACTTGTTTTATACAAAGAAGCTGTTTACACGTAAATGGATATATTTGACTTTTCTATCTAAAGCAACTCACACTTATTTTACGCACAGGATATTGGTTACAGTCCCTGGCTGGAGCAGTGTGGGTAGATAGTATGTGTAGTATTGTAATAGAGTAGAAATACTTTATTGATCCCTAATGAAATTACAGTAAATAATCAGTTTCCGTGTATACGTTTTCCAGAAAGCTTCTGGCTGTGGGAGAGCCTCTAATGAAGGCCTCTCCTCTCCTCCAGTCTGCTGTTAAAGATGAAGTTACTATACTCTATGTGCTTATGCTTACGGGGCCTGTCACCGTCCTGCCTGCAGGAAACCCTAGACCCCCCGCTGCCTACTGCACTATGTGCTGACGTCGTACTATTAATGTAATGCTTAGCATGATGTCAGTCTACAGCCTGGCCGCCAACTTGCCACTGGGTGAGACAGCATTGAGGAACTGCATTGGGAAAGCATTAGGAGCAGAGGCGCATCTTGCCACCAGGCAAGGCAGGCAGCCGCTTGGGGCCCCCAAGCCTCTAGATAGTGGATAACAGCCCACACTTTACCACAGTAGTGGAGATTTTGGTTCAAATGTTCATTATTTTGCATTTTCGCTTGGGGCCCCGTCTGATCTTAGAATCGCCTCTGATTAGGAGCGTTGGGAGAATGTTTTAGGGAGCATTGAGAGTGTATAGTATCTGACATTTTTGCCACTTCCCCTCTGGATGCACACACGCAGGCATGCAGGCACGCAAGCACGCAGGCATGCAAGCACGCAGGCACGCAGGCACACA
>NC_085863.1:11858917-11873917 GCF_034702125.1 Engraulis encrasicolus | reverse complement strand
CACACACACACACAGATACGCGTACACGCACATACACACGCATAGACGTGCACACGCACGCGCGTACACACACACACACACACACACACACACACACACACACACACACACACACACACACACACACACACACAATCAGTCCGGTATACAGTATACGTTATTGCATGAATAAAAATATTTGACAGATTCGTGGACGGATATAATATCAAAGAAGAGTTATGCCTATGGCACCTTTGGTAAGTGACATTACAGAACACAATTGACATTACAGAACACAATAGGCTTTCCGCCTACCTAGCTTCTATTTTGGTTGCTTTGAAAAGGTGGACCATTTTGTGAGTGTTATCTCTTTGAGTGCTTACCAGCCCTCTAAGCAATACACACACACACACACACACACGCGCACACGGACACACGCACGCACTCACACACACACTCACACACACACACACACACACACACACACACACACACACACACACACACACACACACACACACACACACACACACACACACACACACACACACACACACACACACACACACACACACACACGTTAAGATCAATATTGGTCTTAGAGAATGAATACCCTGGAAGCTGGAAATGATTATCAATCAGTCTGCACAGCAGCACACCTCTCGATTTAACCCACAGGCTCCGTAGATAACAGCCTATTGCAGAGCGATTCTGGCCCAGTGCTTACCCACAGCTGGGCCAGCATCACATCCCAAGGCTTTCCAGTCATTCTAATGCAAAATTCTTTCAGCATCCCCAGAGGACCTAGGTCACAAACATGTAAATAGAATGTTTGCTAGTGAACATTCTTTTTGATGATGCAATAATGCTGGTAGCGGATGTAAATTCCAGAACCGTGTTGTACGATTCCGGAATGATTCGCAAAACAACTCACTCCTCTGTGACAAATGCATTGTCGCTGTTCATTTGAGGATGTGTAAGGTGGTATTACTGACACATGGACGAATAATGAATTCTTTTCCCTCTTTGTATGCATAAGCATTTCCTCTGTCTTTGTCATATGCCAAGGCCCATTCCTACCATCTCAACCAGAATGTCTGTAAAAATAAACTTTGCAATTGCTTATTCAACAGAGTGCATGTAATGAAACAAAAATAACACTGAACAGCGTGTCCCGTCTGTAATCCATAAGCGATCCTATATATACAGGCTTCTTAGCATTTCTTCACAGCTGCTGTTTCAGAAACACAAAATCCATCAGACTCGGCACAATAGCACAGAAAGCAATTTGCTAACAAATGTTTCGACAATAGCCTTCCCTTTCACTCCACATCCATACATGTAGGCTACGCACAATTTAATACCCACAAACAATCAGCCCAGCTGAAATGGATTCACAGATATTTCTGTGTTTCTGTCTCTCCGCGGCCCCGTCTCTTGCTTATTGTTCCCGAGCCTTGGCGGAGCAGTCAATGGCCCATAACACACAAAACACATTATTATCGCACCCCAGTGTCCTCTGGCTCTGCCCCAAAAGCTTAATTAATTCCACCAAGGACCGGGCAATTTTCACAAGCGTGGTCAAAGGGGTTATGATGAAAGAGAAAAGTTATTGTTGCAACACCAGCGCCACTGCATACACAAACAGGAAACAAAAGGGAAAGGTGAAAAAAAGGAAGAAAAACAGCACAGGTAAACAGGCCCAGCGAATAGGTTGGGACTTGTGGCTCGATCGTCTTTTTCGTAAAAATAAATTTCGCCTTCATTGATTGTTATGAAGGCTGGTATTTATCTGGAAAGTGACCTTTTGGATTAAGAATGAAACGTGTGCATGTCTCACACGATGTTCCAGACTCAAGTAACAATTGCGACATGAAAAAAAGATGCTCAAAGGATGGACAAAGCATGAAACACCAAAACAATCCATGAGGAAACAAATTACATTGATCTGGTCCTTTGAAGATGGAAGGAGAATTCAACAATTGTAATCAAATTCTTTTCAAGTCGAGTGAGCTTATCAGGCTATTTTAATAGTTGCTGATTGTGTGTGTGCATGTGCGCATGTGTGCATGCATGTGTGTGTGTGTGTGTGTGGGCGTGCATGTGTGTGTAGCTTACATGTGCATGCACGGCGTATGTGTGTGATCAAAAGAAAGAGAACCAAAATGATTCATCATTACTCCTCCAGCAAACCAGCATCTGATCTCCTGAAGCCCTGGCTGTAACAGTGTAAATGTCTGCAACCTTTTTTCCCAGACCGACCGGCCTCACCTCACAGGCAGTCTATTACAGGCCGACGTGCCAAACCGTAAGCACTGATGGCACGTGAAGGAACTGCTGAGATCTGAGCCTGCTCTGTCCACTCCTGTTCCTGTGGCATTTCCAGCCCTGGGTTGTGGGGCCGGACGACGTGTTTGTCTGGCACCCGTTTCACAGCGCCTTGTGGCTGTACCTGTGCCTGGAGCCATGATATTTTCTCTCTTCTTTCTTGCTCCAGACCGTTCAGGCCTGCCCAGGGCTGGATTGGTAATCTGGCATACAGGGCATTTTCCTGGTGGGCTGACAGTCCCCAAGGGCCGTTTTTCCTGGGGGTTGGCTCACAGATTAGAGGGGGGAGGCCCATTGGTCCATCACCAAAATAGATAAAATTCAGCCAGTGAAGATATCATATGGAAGTGCCCTGTGTATCTTCGGGGCCGGTTTGAGCCAAAAATGCCCGGGCCACTGCCGCCTGCGACTGCCTGTCTGGTCTCGCTGAGAGAGGTGGCTATGTCATGTGAGTGTTAATGAAATGGCTTTTTGAGTAATCCATCTTAGTGTTGTGAAGAGACCCCCGAGAATCTCTCACAGACCCTCACACGCTCATGTACATATACACACACACACACGCATAGATACACAAAAAACACATGCACGGATGCCCACACACGCACACACGCATGCACGCACAGCACACACATACCTACACTAATTTTGGTGGGCTATTAATCACTGTGGCATTTAATTCCAAAATGGGGGAATATATGTAGATACCGCCTTTTTCACCTCTGCTATGCCTTCTGCTTCATCCATATGCTCATACAGACGTGGGGACACGACTACCAAGCTCTAACGTGTGAAGTAGAAGAGCAGAGTACATGTACTTTATTGACCATGAGGAAAAGGTGTTGACATATATAAGACTTGAAACATGATGGCTTAAGTAGCACACTCTTATTTCTGATGATTCACCAGAAGACTTAATTGGTGGACAAACTCACAACACAACAAACGAGAAACTGATTAATTTCATGCTATCGGTTACAGGTAGCCTATGGTGAGCGGAGAAGATGTGGACCTATTTCTATTTCTATTTCTATATCTGTATCTATTTCTATATCTATATCTATATCTATATCTATGGAACAGTTGTTTTCCATCAGTAGATTGTTTATCTTTCGTAATAATTATTGCAATAACTGTTGTTTTACTTGTTTTATTTAACAAGCACCACATGAAATCATCTTTCTTTCATATTACCAGAAATGGTGTACTGTTGGATTACATTCGACAAAACAAGCGGTATATAAAGAAGGAAATAGCATTTTTAATAAAATCTTTTCCAAATGAAATCAAACTACCTTATCACAAAATTTGTAAATTGGCCTGCAATCTTAACTTTAGCTTAGCATTTCATTGATTTATTCATAGCTTGTTTGATGACAGTGTCATATATATGACATAACATTGTCATAAGAGTGTCAAAACAGTGTCATGACATAGTCGTGGGTGAGACATAAACACAATATCAATCTCGTAAACGTTTTATGGTCATGAACAATTTACATTGTTAGGGTTGTCTTTATCATAACCAAAAATGTCACTTAGTGACAAAGCCATAAAATGTTTATGACATTGACATAATGTTTATGACACAATGACACAATGTTATGACACTGTTATGGTGCCGGTGTCAAGTAAAGTGTAATGTTTTTACCCCAAATCTTGTGTTGTATGTCTATGAGTAGGGAGATTGAGGACAAATCAAAAACATGGTTGCATGCTGCCCTTAATTTGCAAAACCTGTTGTGTGCCTAGACAAAGTACAGTATTGTGTACTTTGACATTATTGTTCACTTTAACACACAGCACCATGCAGCATCAAGTCAAGATTGCAGGACACAATAACATGCTACATTGTTTTATTATGCATACCTTCCTAAGGACAACAGATTAAATTTAGCAACTATGCTAACTCTGACATATTTAGTATATTGATGTTTTTTAAACCGATATATTGATCAATGTACATTGTCCTAATGGAAAATTTGAATGAACTTGAATGAATGAATTGTGTAGGCCTACTATGAGACACAATGGCATGCTACATTGTGTAATGTGAGACAGCACAACAGCAAACAACAAACAGCAAACATCATTGTTGTGTAAGGCGAGACACAACAGGGGTGAGTTTCTCAAAAGAAAAGTTGTTAGCCTGTAAGCAACTTCGGTAGTTGCCAATGGGAAAATGCATTGAAAATAACAAAGTAGCTAATGTAGTAAGCAACTTTGGTTTTGAGAAATTCACCCCAGCATACTACATTGTGTACTGCGAGACACAATGGCATGCTACATTGTGCACTGCCAGACACAACAGCATGCTAAATTGTGTACGGCGAGACACAACAGCATACTACATTGTGCACTGCCAGACACAACAGCATGCTACAATTTGCACTGCCAGACACAACAGCATGCTACATTGTGCACTGTGAGACAGCACAACAGCATGCTACATTGTGTACTGCGAGACAGCACAACAGCATGCTACATTGAGTACTGCAAGACAGCACAACAGCATGCTACATAGTGTACTGCGAGACAGCACAACAGCATACTACATTGTGCACTGTCAGACACAATAGCATGCTACATTGTGCACTGCCAGACACCACAACAGTATGCTACATTGTGTACTGGAAGACAGCACAACAGCATGCTACATAGTGTACTGCGAGACAGCACAATAACATGCTACATTGTGTACAGTGACACAGCACAAGAGCAAACAGCGTTGTTGCATACTTCCAGACACAGAGGCATCGACTTGATTGAGAACTTTCTGCACAACAGCGTTGTTGTGTTCTGAAAGACAGCTAACCACCATGCCACATTGTGTACTGTGAGACAGCACAGCAGCATGCTACATTGTGTACTGTGTTGTTGCGTACTTCCAGAAACAGAGGCATCGACTTGATTGAGAACTTTCTGGAGTTTTCCGACACTGCTTTATGGCTGAGGGCACGAGGTGCAACTCGCCTCATCCATCATTTCCACGGCAACGGCTCCTCTGCTGGTCTGACACGTGCATGTGCGTGCATGTGTGTGTGTGTGTATGTGTGTGTGTGTGTGTGAGAGAGAGATAGAGAGTCTGCGTGTGTGTATGTGTGTGTGTGCTTGTGTATGTGTGCACATGTGTGAGACCAGGGCCCTATCAGACACATCAGCCGGCTGTGTGTCCATGTGTGTGTGTGTGTGTGTGTGTTTGTGTGTGTGTGTGTGTGTGTGTGTGTGTGTGTGTGTGTGTGTGTGTGTGTGTGTACTCGTGTGTGTGTGTGTGTGTGTGTGTGTGTGTGTGTGTGTGTGTGTGTGTGTGTGTGTGTGTGTGTGTGTGTGTGTGTGTGTGTGTGTGTGTGTGTGTGTGTGTGTCTGTGCGCACCCTGTCTGTGTGGGCTGTCCTCGTAGCCATCAGCGCCAGATAAGATTATCACTGACAACCTCAACTCTGACAGAGCCGCGCCGAGAAGAGCAGAGCAGAGCATTTCAGCCCCCCAGCTGGGCACCACCTACCCAGGGAGGGGTGGCAGATGCAGGGGTGGGGGTGGGGGGAGGAAAATAGAGTTTTGGGTGGATGGGGGGTGGGTAGTGGGGGGTGGTGCAGAGGAGGGTCACCCTTGACCACAGCCGCCGCTGCTGCCATTTTGATTTTATTTATATCCCTGTCTTCTTCTTGTCTTGTCAAGATGACGCTCTTATTTTGAAGCCCTGCAGAAGGAATTGCCTTTCAGAACCCAATTTGTCAAGGGCGCGGCATCACCACGGCGACGCCGGAGACACTTGACAGATGCGTCGACGCCAGATCTGTGGCGACTTTATCAAAAGACGAATCAGAGGCTTTAACGCAACACATTATGGCGGCATTAAAAGTTAAAGGGAATGGGCGGCCTCATTTATCAGATATTTTATTTCGTCGGATTCAAATTACATGTCTCTCCTGAGACATGTAAGGATTTGTTAAAAGTTGCACGTCTGCCTGGAAACATGTCCTGAATGTGAGAGACTTATAATTAGACCTAAGTGTATGTAAGAGAGTTTTTCCCCCCCAAGATGATAGCTTAGGGGAATCTTAGATGAAGTAAGCTCAATGCGAAGCACAAGTGAGCTCAGAGTAAAATACAAGCTGATTGCAGAGAAATAATATAATGAGCAGTATTCTGGTAGTGTGATTACTACAATCTTACATCTGCATTCATACAATCATGAGAGCTCAAATCAACAATGTTTCCTTTATCCCATATGCATGTGTAGTTACATGCCTCTGAATTATCCAAACAACCAAACTTTGATTACAACTGTGATGCATCCTGTAAAATAATAATCCTATTATGCTTTCAGACGGATGTCTAAAATAAATGGACACAGAGAGAAAGAGAGAAAGAGAAAGTGGGAGTCGGAACGAGAGGGGGACAGACTGGAGTGTCTTTGGTGTCTGCAAGAGCCGACATGCATTATTTATTCAGGGCTAAAATTAATACGCTCAGATTCATCATTGTCTTCCTAATCCTTCAGGCTTAAAATTTTAATGTTATTCATTGGAGAGCGGAGAAGAGAAGAGAAGAGAAGAGAAGAGAAGAGAAGAGAAGAGAAGAGAAGAGAGCAGAAGAGAAGAGAAGAGTAGAGAATAGAGGAGAAGAGAAGAGAAGAGCAGAGCAGAGCAGAGCAGAGCAGAGCAGAGAAGAGCAGAGAAGAGAAGAGAGGAGAAGAGAGAGGGGCCGTGACAGGGCAGTACTGTAACTACCACAGATTACTCATCCCCTTCCTCCCCATCAGATCCAATGGATCGGAGCAGCACACACAGCAACTCACTCATCATGCCAAATAAGACTGTCAAACAACAGACTTGAAGGCCCAACTGTGGCTGATATGGTAGGGCACACATTTACCACTCGGCCGACCCGGGTTCGATTCCCAGTCCGGGTCCTTTGCCGGTCCTTCCCTATCTCTCTCTCCCAACTCACTTCCTGTCTCTCCTCCACTATCCTGTCTCACAAAAAACAATATAAAGGCTGAAAAGCACCCCTCAAAAATCCTTAAAAAAAACAACAGACTTGAAGATTGTTTTTTTTTCAATATATATATGATAATATTCAATCAACCCAAAAGGACCCATGTTACTCCTCTATTTATTGAGTTGCACTGGTTACCGATCGCCGCCCGGATCAAGCACAAGGCATTGACCCTTGCCTACAAAACCATCACAGGAATGGCCCCAGCTTATCTGAAGGACCTACTAACGCCTTATGTTACTGGAAGAGAACTGCGCTCATCCAGCACAAGCCGTCTGGCTCTGCCATCCAGTCGCTCTAGGTACTCCCAGTCAAGATTGTTCTCCGTTGTGGTACCCAAGTGGTGGAACAGTCTCCCAGAGGCAGCAAGACTAAGCACATCTCTTGCAGCCTTCAAGAAACAACTAAAGACATTCCTCTTTCGAGATAATCTACTAGACTAATGCTTGAACTGGCCTTGCCCCAGGGCAGACTCCTGACATGTTTAGTTTAGTTTTTTGAGTGTGTGTTTGTGTGTGTGTGTACTCGTTATTTACTCTTTATATTTAAAAAAAAAAAACCCTCTTTGCAACTGCACTTGTTGTTCTGTATATCTCCTGTGCACTTTGTATTTGCTTGTGATGTTGGCTTGATTATGTCCTCTTTTGAAAGTCGCTTTGGTTATAAAGCATCTGCCAAATGCAATGTAATGTAATGTAATGTAATGTAATGATAAATGGCGCCTCTTGCGAAATAGTAGGGCACATGGATGCAGGCCCGGTTCTAGTCAATTTGGTGCCCTAGGCAAGCAACCCCCCTCTCGTTTTTTTGGCGTTTTTGTGGAAGACATAGGCACCTTTAAACATAGTGTCATACATCTGATCGAGCACAGCTGATCTAGTACTTACAAAGTATGTACTGAGTGCCCATGAATAATCATTGTCAGTGAAAAGTAATCAGTCAATGTAAAGTTTATTTCGCTTACTGTAATATTCTAATTCTGTGGGACTTGGCGCCCAAAAGACATTTGGCGCCCTAGGCGACCACCTTGTCTGCCTATGCCCAGCACCAGCCATGCATGGATGCAAGGTTATAGCAACATACTGTATACAAGTATAAACTAAGCCCTAGTTACTGAAGTGGGGTAAAAGTTAAAATTGCTTCTTGTCAACAGACTGGATTGCTAAATGATCATTAAATAATTTATTGCTATCCTATTTCTACAGCTATTTCTATTGCTATCCGTAGTTATGCTATAACCCTCCCCTGTGAAGTCCAGACACAGCCAGGGCTGGACTGGTTATCTGGCATACAGGGCATTTTCCCGGTGGGCTGACAGCCCCCAGGGGCCGGTCCTGTTGTTGTGCTTGTTTTTCTGGGGATTGGCCGACAATTTAGAGGGGGAGGCCCATTGGTCCATCGTCATCAATATAGACAGGGGATTCAGCCTGTCAAGATATAGTATGACAGTGGCCTGTGTGTGTTCAGGGTTGGTCTATGCCAGTGTTTCTCAAACTTTTTCAGACCGAGGACCACTTTGTCCCCCAAAAAGTGTTCAGGGACCACCTGTCAAGTCAATTGACATTTGAGGGGTGCTAATTTGACACGGCTAATTTCAATGCAGATCACTTACTTTTTATTTACATTACAAGCCTGTATTATTGTGGTGAAAATAAGACTTACCATGTGTTTGACATTGTAATTGTGGTACAAATATAGCCTACTTCTAGCTCATCTTGGAAAAGTAGAAATCCACTTGCAGACCACCTGAGCTCTGTCGCAGACCACCAGTGGTCCCTGGACCACACTTTGAGAAACACTGGTCTATGCCCAAAAAAAATGCCCGGGCCTTTTTTCAGTCCCAGTCCAGCCCTGGACACAGCCATCCTGGGGGTCGTTTCTCGACAGTGCCTTTGCTAACGACTTTAGCCATTTTGTTCGTTCTTAAGACCAACGTTGTAACCAAGGTCTTGAGTTGGTCTTAAGTTGTTCTTAAGTTGGTCTTGCGTCTAAAGACCAACTGAAGACCAACTTAAGACCAACTCAAGAGCAACTTACGACCAACTCAAGACCGACTTAAGACGGTTAGCAACGACAAGAATCGAGAAACGGAGTCATGGTCAGTGAGGTGCTATGGGGCCAGGAGACTAGTCTGATTATCATCGACGTTCAAATCTCCTCGAGACTTGGTCTGACCAAGAGCATAACCATTAACTTTCCCCAAACGGCATTTAACAAACGGTCTCCCTTGGTTTGCTTATGGTTGTTTGCTTACCGACAAAGTGGGAGGAGTTCCCGTATTTTCTGGAATTGAGAAGCTACTTGCATTGCTCTTGACCTGATTAGTTGCAATGGTGAAAGTGTTGCGTCACTGCCTGACTATAGGAGACTGGAACGTGAGTATGGCGTCTCTTCTCTTCTCTTCTTCTCTCTTCTCTTCTCTTCTCTTCTCTTCTCTTCTCTTCTCTTCTCTTCTCTTCTCTTCTCTTCTCTTCTCTTCTCTTCTCTTCTCTTCTCTTCTCTTCTCTTCTCTTCTCTTCCATCCATTCCTTCTCTTCTCTTCTCTTCTCTTCTCTTCTCTTCTCTTCTCTTCTCTTCTCTTCTCTTCTCTTCTCTTCTCTTCTCTTCTCTCTCTGGGTCTCTGAGCTCCCTCAGCCACGGCAGCTCTGTATCCTCCATAAATGACTCACTCTATCTCCATTAGATCGGAGGGATTAGACCACCTCATCACACACCTCGCAGTAGAGCCACCCTGGAGAAGAGATTCTTGAAATGGGTTGCGTGGCGAAGCAGAATCCATAGTCTTTTAGGGACTCGTCGTCTGCTCTCTTGCACAGGGGCTTTACTATGTTAAAAAAACAATAACAACAAAAAACATTGTCAATTCATGCAACCCATAAAAAGCCAAAAGGCAGTGGTTGCAGATTTTTTTTGTCAAATTGAGTTTAGGCTAGGAATTGCCCATTATGCCTTCATTGTCTTGTGCCTAAACCTCTTGCTTTTACTGTAACTATGGACACAAAGCATAGCACCCTTTATACCTACCGTGTACATTTGACTGGCTGGGTGACCATTTTAAAGCCAGGTTTTCTCTATTCCTACAGTTTGCTATTTATACAGGGCTAGATGGACAATAGAAATGTTTTTTGATGATTACATTTTACAATGTATATTGCATTGCTATTACATGGAATTATCAGCACTCTTATTATAAAATGCCTCAGTTTATTTGTGAACACTCTTAAGGACTTATTTGTTACGCTGCACAGACTGTGTACATCAATATCATTATCCTCCCAAATGACTGAGGCATAGCAACGTTTGCTGTCTCCATTTCAGCCCCTTACAGCTAAGATCACTGTCAACTACTTCAGTTTGAGGATATACCGCCTATTTTACATCTTTATCTCTTTACAGATACAGCCAATAGCTCTCGGCACTCATTATATTTCCTCCACTATGCAATCATTCATAAAATGTATCTACAGTATACAAAGCAGTACTTGTTAATGTATCAAGGATATTTGGATATCTATCTATCTATCTATCTATCTATCTATCTATCTATCTATCTATCTATCTATCTATCTATCTATCTATCTATCTATCTATCTATCTATCTATCTATCTATCTATCTCTATCTATCTATCTATCTATCTATCTATCTATCTATCTATCTATCTATCTATCTATCTATCTATCTATCTATCTATCTATCTATCTATCTATCTACAGTATATTCCAAAGACAAGGCAAATACAATCACACCGCACTCGTGAAAATAAGTAAACCGTCAGTTTAGCAGTGTATAGCAGCATTTGGCTGGAATTGACAATATATGAAATCCTCCATACAAAGAAAAAATGTGCCATGTACAGTACTGTAATGAAGAATTTGCAGTCATCCTCTATGAAGGCATTTCCAAAGCAGTCGTTCTGCTATTGTGTGGTGATGACTCACACTATGTTCCAGTCTCATTAAACTCCCACGTCCACTCTGAACGCTGCCTCCGACTCAGCACACTACCTCTCCAGGGCCACTGACAGCTTTTGCTGGGCCCAGGACAAAGTCATCTGAAAGGGCCCCCCATTTAATTTGAATACATACAATGGAAAGAAAACACAATGTTGGGCCCCCCTGTCTCCCCTTGGGGCCCCAGGACAACTGTACCCCTTTGCCGGCCCTGTGTCAGCTTCCCTGTGCCTCTCGGTGTGATTATCGGCGACTGAGACAGAGGCAGGACTTTTATCCATATTGATTGGCCACCGGCTTGGACTGCACACAGGGCCGGATGAACACACAGGCTAGATATGGCTGCAGCCTAGGGGCGGTGAATCTGAAGAAGACAGAGAGGTCGACACGTCATTGCCATTGAATGAATGAATAACAATAAGAAAAAATAACTTAAAGAAGAAAAAAATCCAAAGGAGTGTGCAAACCTTTTTTCAGAAAATATGCAGCCTAGGGTCTCCCATCTGGCAGGGCCCCCCAATTGGCCAAAAGTTAATACAGTTTTTCTCGATTGGTTTGGCTAATTTCTCAAAACTGAGATGACATTCTTAAAACAACACGGACAAATCCCCAAACCAACTTGCAATTTCCCAAAACAGAATGGCATTTTTCATCGCTTTCATCAAATATCAAATGCTTTGTACATGTCTCAAATGTTTAGTACATCTCTGCAGATGGCTATGTACAAGTACCCTACAGTTGACACAATGAGCATACATTTAGCACATTTTCCAAATAAGCTGATCTTGCTTATCTAAACAAATTAGACAATTCTCTGTGTAATGGCTGCCCTCTCCAAAACATGTCAGCATGATTCCATTGTGTAAGTCATCATATGCAAAGCATTCCACACAATTATCAAAACAGTCCAGGACATAATATATTAAGAATTTCATTAAACGGGAAATTCATGACAGTGTTTAACAGGCCAAATGATATTGTAACTTTATTAGTTTGTAGGAAATAATTGTACAACCGTGTATAGTAGGCTACAGTTTCCTCTGTTATTTAGCTAATTTCTTGACAATTTTTCAAACAACATTCTGTTTTGAGCAATTGCTAGTTGCTTTGGGATTTGTCCATGTTATTTTGAGAATGTTATCTCTGTTTTGAGAAATGAGCCAAACCAATGAGAAACCTGTAATATATGGCCATTACTTTCTGTATGTGAATTTACAGTAATGAAAGTTACTGATAAATGTCCTTGGTAAATTGTCTTTGTTGTCAAACTTCAAGGGTTTCACTCACTTTTTCATTTTTATACATAGCCGAAATCTGTTAGCTGAACGTAGTCCCATAGTGACAAAACATCTAACCATTTTGACTATCAGTGCTTAAACAATGACAAAGGGACAATGTATTTTGGGGGTACTGATGATATATGTGGGGAAGGAATTTAGTTTTGGCACACGGGTAAACTGTTTTTGGAGCAATATGAGCATGTAATGAGGATCCATGAGGTTATGCTGAACCATCCAGTTTATTTTGACAGAAGGACTAAATGAATGCAAAAGAGCCAAAGCAATTGAGAAGGGTCTATGCCATTTTTATGGTACCGACTATTTATGTGGGAGAAGGATTAGCGCTGATGCAAGAATGAGCTGTTTTGGGAAGTATATGACATTTTGCTCGTTATCTGAACTGTTTTGCAGAAATGTAAGAATGTTTGGCCAAATAACCCAATGGTTATAGGAATGTCATCTCAGTTTCAAGAAATTAGCCAAACCAATCGAGAAAAACTGGTAAATGCAGGATTCTGTGAAGACAGAGTTTGAAAACATCCTCTGTCTTGATGAGTGTGATTTTGAATATATTAAATACTCCTCTCCACAGTTTGTAGACATGCTGTCTTTGAGGCTGTCTATGTCAAATTTGCTGCGAAATTTGTCTTCTTGGGGGGCCCCACAGCAACCTGTAGCTTAGGGGCCCCAGGCCATCTTAATCCGGCCCTGACTGCACGGCAAGCGAGCCTGAGGCAGTGCCAGTCGAGAGCGGAGATGGGCCACACCTGGGCCACACCTGGGCCAGTTCTGGGCTGTGACCGAAAGGGTCGGTGGGCGGCTGCCGTCTGGTGTGGCGGTAATATGGCCCTGCCTGTGTGTCTTGCCCGGAGGCGGAGAGAGAGAGCGAGGGGGTAATGGGGCAGCACTCCTGTTCCCCCCTCGCAGGCGGGCGATCCACTGGCTGGCAGCAGGTGTTCCTGCAACTTGCGCTCATGGCATCGATTTAAATGACAGGTAATTACTTTTCTGACAATGCACCAATTAGATTAGGCCCAGGCAAACAACATAACGGCAATTTGCTCCGCTCTGTTGAGCAATGGCACACTGATCATAATTAAGAGCTATGCGCGGGGATAGCAAGGCTGCTTTTGTGCAGCAAATACAATTGCGCATCACAAGACATAAAGGGCTCTTTGAAAAAAAGCCCTGACCTCGCTTTTGCCCACAGTGAGACACTGAAGGATGCGTTTTACCTCTAATTTCCTGTTTAGTTTTTTGGGATGGATGCGGTTTGTCCGCTGCCTTCTTGTCCCCTATGGCAAAAACACAGTGTAGTAGTTCCAGCCTGGTAAAACAGCTTGTTGTACATGTGCCAGTTGCCAATTTGCCAGAAGTATTACTGACAGCATTTTGGCACACTTAAATTGAACAACGTAATCACTCCCATTCAACTGTGTTAGCCACATCACCCTAGAAAAGCACACGGAATGCTTGTTGCATAGAGACAAAACAATACTGTAAATTCAAAATGACACACACGATCAGGTGATGAAAAGGAAAGTACAGTAGAGTAGAGTAGAGTAGAGTAGAGTAGAGTAGAGTAGAGTAGAGTAGAGTAGAGTATCATTTATTGATCCCGAGGGAAATTAAGGTGTCAAGTAGCATACATACATGAATACAGAAGAAGACACAAAGACATCACAAACAACATTGTACATATGAAAGGAGGTAAACAAGAAAAAAAGCTGGCCATAAGATGTATATATTGCACGTCGGCAAATCCAAGTCAATGATTTTCTGTAATGAGATTCATGTGTGCTTACCCAGCACTATATCACCCGTGCAGCTAATGTAACCCATATAGTCGTCTTGACAGCCGCGAAGAAAAGCTGACACAAGAAAAAGGCAAAAGGCTGCAAGACCCCCAGATAACCTTTAGCCTCACTGACCTCCATAATGTCTATTAGCCAGCCCTCTAATAGAAAATTAGAGCCACTTGAAAGAGGGATAGGATTTTTTTTTTTACTATAAAGAGTTTTACGTTCACAACAGAGGGCCACCGCGAGACCCTGTCCAGGGCCGCTGGCAGCTTTTGCCGGGCCCGGGACAAAGTCACTTGAATGGGCCCCCCCATCCAATACATTCAATGTAATGAGAACCCGATTCTGGGGCCCATGTCCCCCCTGGGCCCGGGACAACAGACCCATCCAATACAGTCAATGTAATGAGAACCCGATTCTGGGGCCCATGTCCCCCCTGGGCCCGGGACAACAGACCCATTTGTCCCCCCCCCCCCCCCTTGTCGGCATCCCTGACCCTGTCCATCAGTGGCATGACGGAGTGCCAAGGCTGAATATGTGGTATTGACTCGGACCCAGAGTTGCCAGATGAGGCTGATGAATTCCTCCCAAAAAATGCTCAAAACCCGCCTAGAAGCACAAAATCCCGCCCAATTCTATTGATTTCTATGGGAAAAATTGGG
>NC_085863.1:11836417-11851417 GCF_034702125.1 Engraulis encrasicolus | reverse complement strand
CCTGTGCAGGCGTTTTCCAAAAAGAAATATGGAAAACATCTGGCCCAGAGCCAGGACGGTAAACATTAGGTCTGTAACGATACACTCAACTCACGATTCGGTTCGCATCACGATTTATGATCAACGGTTCGATATACCCTACGATTTCAGATTTGCCAACATTGTAAAATAAAATTATGAATAAAAATTGGTAGAATAGGTTACAAGAGGCCACTAGTAATTTTAAAAAGTTGAAATTTAATGCTGATGATGATTTGAAGCTTGGAAGCACTATCACTTCATATCATGTGGTTGTTTTTTGGACTAATGGGTAAAAAAAAAACTTTCAAAGGGCGTATCACGATACTGCCTCCTTGTATCGCGATACAGTATCGTGACTCTGTGTATCATGATTTCTCTGTTCGATACAATATTGTTACAGCCATAGTGAACATAGATGAGATATATGCAATGCCAACACCTCAATCTTCCTCAGGTGAGAATACATGCCATGGTTTTGGATGGAAGACAATCTACATTTGCACTCTGCATGAGTTTTTTTTTGTGTGTGCTGTTTGGAAAAAACAGCAAGTGATTGCTTTGATAGCCTGCCTTCAAGAACATGCCCCCCTTTTTCCCCGTCGACTACTCTGCCTAGCGTATTCAACCCATGCTGGTGAAAAACGGCTGTTACTGTGACATTCGTGTCTGCCTGTACAGATACCCAGAGGAGTAATTTTGCATCAGTTAGAAAAATGGGGGGCCTAAAAACGGCACACATTTGTGTTATCAGCCTCTGGGTGGAAAGAGATAACACCACAATGCAAAGGGAAGAATGAGCATGGAATGTGCACAGAGCACATGCACACAAAGCACCTTTTTGTAATGATGATGGATGGATGGTGTTTCGATCCTGTCTGATCTTTCTCTAGAGCGTCTTTTTGCATTGCAAATTCAAAGCGAGTCACCAGCCAATACCAGTGTCGATGCAGGCCCCTTTTACAGCCACCAGACAACATGCCAAACAAAACAATCCTATCAAACAGTCAAGGTTTCATGTTCTTTTATGGCTATAGGAATGATGAAAGGATCAAAAAATAAAGTATTTCACCTCGGCTGCCTTTCACTATATATAAGCACATTCCCTGCCATCTGGATTGCTTTATTTGTCAGACGCTATGACCAATTTCCAGTTCTAGTACTGTGGAAATATATATTACGTTTTCCCCATCCTCTGTCCTCATTCAGGTATATAGCAAGGGCCATCCTATTGACTATGCCTTACTGCTCTCAGGATCAAGACAATAAGGGTAAATAAACAGAAAGGCCAAAGAGAAAATAACGTCTTTTCCCCACGTGGTGTGAAAGACCTGGCTTGGCCCTGATATGTCTTTTGTTAGCAGCAGGGGTTTCCGGGCAGGAGAGCCTGTGGATTTCCCTAAGGGCAAGGCTCGCACAAAAGCCCATTCCATTTAACCCGGCAGCTTTGTAAGCTTTACCTCAAAGGCTTCTTTTGAAATGGAGGTAGGAATGTTGACCTAGGAAATAAATAAGATCAATCCCACCACCCCTTTCAGTTGATAACAGATGAAGCACAAAGTAATGCTTTTTTTGTTGTTGTTGTTGTGGCAAAAGGGTTTCCTTTTCCTTGTGTTGTGGAAGATTCTGTCCTTCCAAATCAAGGATTTGGGGGCTTCCAATCACATAGATCTATGGTTAATGATACCCCAATTCTGTATGTATACAAACTCCCCATGTGAATTGTGACATTTAAAGTTGGCAAGATGTTACAACACAACCTAATGGGCAATTCACTTGAACAAAATCTACAATTGTGTTTGGTCTAACAGAGAGTGCTTATCAACCTAAACCAAAGTGGGTCAATGATGTGTTTTTATATGAAGAGTTCAGATGCAAAACCCCCTAACTCCATTTCTGAAGACCTGCACTTCTATATTTTTAGAGAACCCCGTTGTTGGTTTGGTTTACATTTATGTACCTGATAATACATGTAAATAGTTATATTACATAAATGAAATAAAAAAATATGCAATTTTGATAGCTTTGTATTAAATAAAAATAAATCAAGATTATTTTCTGAAAAGGCACTTAGGGGGTTTTGCATCTGAACTCTTCATATATAGACGTTGAATGCTGTTCAATTGTGGAAAGCAAGTAAGGGATAATGCATTGTCCACACGTGACTATAGGAAAATATTTCCAGACGGGACGAATGACACCCCTCCGGTGCCGAAGGCTACTGGGTGTTCATCAAACTAAGTAATGTTACTTCAGAAGACAATTGGTGTGGCAGAAAAGAATAGTTTTTAAGTCTCATTCCAAGTCTTTTGTTCACTGTGTAGAGAGAGAGAGAGAGAGAGAGAGGGAGAGAGAGAGAGTTTATAAGCATTCAGAAATACAATGCAATAGATATGGAAATGAGTAACACATTCTTGTCATTGTACACAGTAGCATTGGACGTCGACACAGCACACAGAAAACTATATGCATCAAGCTAATAAAAATCGAATAAAAAACATTACATCCAGACATCCAACATTACATCCAGACACCCATAAACACAATATGTATGCAATATTATGTACTTCATAGTGAGAAGAAATAAGAGCATAGACTTTGGGGAGTCTAAATGGAAGAGTCACCAATACGATCATGGGAGACATGTTTTTAGTGCATGGTAATGACCATAGATGGACGGCCTATATGGCAACGCGGGACAGTGGTGGCGGCAGAGCCTTTTCACACCATCCATCCTGGCTGTCTCCGCGTCACTGGTAATCTTGTTCCTTGTTTGTCATATCGGCTGCCACAATGAAAGGCATCAGCACTTCGCCATCGGCAGACAAAGGAGGACAGTCAAGGTCGAGAGACTGGACACAGGAAGAGAGTGAATCAGGCTGTCATGCCAGGGGTTTAGGTGAGCGATCAAAAAGAAGCACTTCTGCAAATCCTCCATTTCATGACAGAAAGGGATGGCATACCATGGTAGCTTTTGTGTTGCCAGCATAATCAAAAAAATGTGTTTCTGCTTTAGACATCAAATGACACCACTTGTAAAACTAGTAGTTTTATGTATTGTGTTTTTTTGTCTAATGTTTTGTGCTTTATGTTTCATCTTGACAGTGACTGCCACATATTAACACGATCTACATCAATGTAAACAATTAGAAGCAAAACAGATTGTATTTTTTTCTGTAAAATAACATTCCTGTTAGAGTCACCGACTACAGTTTACTGTAAAACATGATGGATTTGTTTGTTGGATTTGGTCAGAATAACCATCGAAACAGATACATGTAGAGCTATGGGACTGTATTCTTTGTATTCTTTGTATTCTCTGAGTATTATTTGGTCATCGGGACTCTAAACATT
This sequence comes from Engraulis encrasicolus, assembly GCF_034702125.1. NCBI lineage: Eukaryota > Metazoa > Chordata > Actinopteri > Clupeiformes > Engraulidae > Engraulis > Engraulis encrasicolus. Next base: position 11,848,045 of record NC_085863.1, on the reverse strand, counting down.
AATCAAAGACCTCCCTGCAATTAAGTAAAAGTTCTCCCACAGATGCAATTGCCCTAATCTTGAGGTGTCCCTGTTACTGGTTGCTTGTCTTATGGTGCCATCTGCTGCTCAGTCTGTGTAATGTGTCCTTATCAGACCTCCTCTCACATGGCCATGTAATGAATACTATTATACCCCACACAGAAGGAATCGCACAAGGTACTGCACATTATCTTACGTAATAGGCATGGGCACTGTGCAAACAACGTGTGTTCAATTCAACGTGTGTTCAATTCAAACAGTTTTCAGAGAAACTTACTAAGATATAAAATTCATTCCGATCCATTTTGATATAGGATTTTCATTTGAATTATTATTTATTTGACAGGGACATTGCACAACGTAAAATTAAACCAGATTATACCCATAAGACTACTTTTCACCTGGAATTGGTGTTAAGGAAAAAAAAAATAGTAATAATGAAAAAAATGTGACGACAATACATTGGGTGCAAATAGGCCCATGTGCAAATAGGCCTACATTATCCCATTTTAGCCTAAGCCCTTTTTTGGAAAGGGTGCCCTCTGCCTAATCCTAAATATGTCAAACAAACATCAAATGAGTTGCATTTAAAGCTAGGACCCTCATTTTGCATTAGAATGTGTTCATCCAGCTCTAACATACCCACATTTTTAATAATAGAAAAACCCCTCAAATCTCATGAGCTTGAATGCAGCGTATATATGTCTCCAGGATAAAATTGGTTATATTAACCCTATCCAGACCGGGCTTTTTTGGCATTCCTGGGACCGGGGGGGGGGGCTCTTTTGACCCCCCCCCCCTCATAACTTAGGAACCGAATGGCGTATGACCACCAAACTTGGAGGGGATGATCTTCAGCCAAAGATCTATGAATGACATCAGTTTGGTGTTGTTATTGCATAGTATGACGTCATTATGACGTCATTTCCTGCTTTTATTGCCCAAAATGTCATCTTAATGTATTTTCCATTTAACTTGGGTAATGCACATCAATTTTGGTTATTATGTGCATCAGACCACTTCAAATGTTTACAAGGGTGTCTGATGCTAATGAAAATGTAAAAAAATATGAAAAGTGATGATGATGAGGCTTAGATTAGTGATTTTTGGTCAGGCGTACCTGTCAGAAAACCGTTGCCATGGCAACAACACAAATGATAAACCTAATCTTTTGGTATCACATTGTAGCCAACTTCATTCTAGGAAAAGTCACAAAGTTTCGTATTCATAGCTTTAGTCATTCAGGAGTTATACGACATCAAAGTTGGTGCGGGCACTTTTAGCCCCCCCCCGGTCTGGATAGGGTTAAATGGACAAGTATACATAATTAAAAAGATGAACTTAAGAAACAAAAAAGACACCAGATATATGATAAAGAAAACATCAAGACACAAAAAACCAAGATCAATAACTAAAAATGTCCACAGTGATGCCCCACTTTTAGTCATTTCATAAGACAAGACTTAAAACTACTAAGAATGTTGCTTTGCCTGATATTTACAGGAATACTATTCCATAGCTGTTCTGTTTTACTGAAAAGGCACTTTGTCCAAAACTGGACTTTCTAAACACACTCATGCAGTCCCCTCTAGATGATGCTCTTGTATTATTTGTGGGTTTGCTCAGACTCACAAGTTGCTGAAGGGGAGGGGTAGCAAAATCATTTATAATTTAAAAAAATAAACAGCAATTTGAAATAGAAATAAAATGGTCTAGACTAAACAAACCATACTTCTGGATGATAGGGACAGTGATGGTATATGTTGGATTTTTTTGTCCAGAATTTTCAGTTGCAGCACATGTGTGATTGGAGTGGAGGAAGACTAATGCAGCACACTTGAAGCCAAATGTGGGAGCTTGGAAGATCTCAAAATTACTAACAAAAACAAAAATGTACAATGGGGGAAAACAGTTCAAACTAACATTCAGAAACCTTCCAGAAAAAAACAGGATCGTGTAAACTACACGTACAGAGGGTAGACTGATCTGATAAGGTGACAATGACACAGCAAGGAACAAGAGAAATACCATGGGTTGGATATACTGAAAATGATCACAAAGAAACACATGGTAGGGCAGAAAATAAGAAGGCACGGGCGTGCAGATAACAAGGGAACAGATCAGATGAGAATGGCAAGCAACAATCAAAGAAGCAAGGAAAGATAATGATAGCTAGGCAAACTAACTAAATGGACAGGTGAAATACACAAACGGGAACGAGGAACACATCAATACTAAACTGAAAAAAGAGCACAGGGCAATCAAACTTACTATCCAAGAAAAGGGACACTGAAATTGAACTAGACAGACAATGAGCAGGGAACAACAATGAAGAAGCTACAACGATACTAATGGAGGCGATAATGAGTTCATACAGGACAGGTGGAACAAACGAGGGTGTGGGGTTCAGGTGGTTACACAGGTAAACACCTTTTCACTTGGACAGAGAATATGACAGAACTAAGCTTTAAATGTAAATGTTTAAATGATGTCTGCCCAAATGCAATGCAAACAAAAGCACAAGGACACAAAATAGGCTCTAACATATTGGGGTGAGACAAGGAAAAATTGAAATCTTCCATTTCAGAGACAGAAGATGAGCTCTGCCTATTTCAAAAAGAGAATGACAGCTAGCTAGCTAACTCACATTTTAATAAAGGAGATTTGAAGGAAGCATGGGTATTTAGAACAGGTTTCCTGGGGTTATTTAGTGTTATGTGTTTGTGTGACTAGCAAATATCATGCTTGTGTGATATGCAGCACAGCACAGCATACCATTGAATTGTATGCAATGTTAAGCCTCCATGGAAACATAGAAAACTGTTCATGCAGTGCTTCCTTTATAGCACTGTGTGACCCATATCACCCCAATTCTGTCAAGAATATTCCACCATTTGGGTGATTATATCCACTAAAACGCAAGACATGTGGATTACAGGGAGAAGTTTTACAAATAACAATGTTGAATCAATACATAGCTTATTTCATCCACAGCAACATACAAATGAGGACATAATCAGTGGTATACCATAATCAGTGGTATGCAATATGTGGAGGCTTTGGATATGCTGGAGGCTGAGATAGCTTTGTAAACATGTTGCTAAATTGGAACAGGCACCTGTAGCATGTCCTTTCACTTGACGGCCATCTTGGCTATGCCTTAGGGGTGCAACTTGGGGCACAATTTCCGATTAGTCAGACCATGGGCATTGGAAAATGGATGATTAAACAGGTTGTTCCAGAAAAATTTCCACATTCTGAACCATCTCCACTGGTTCAATTGCACAAGCAGGTAGGCCAACTAGGAGAACGTTTCAGTAGTGAAAGTGAGTGTTGACCATGGCCTGTAGCAAGATTTGAGTGGGGATTTGTATCAGTTATGGTAGACTACATTTGTACAAGCTTAATTTAAAGCTGCAGCAGTTACATTGAACAGTGCAAAGTAGCATGACCAGGAAAAGTGTCTAGCAAAGTAAAGACAGGCTAGCAGAATAGCAGTTATCATATATGTTATGTTATTGTGACCTTGTTGAGGACACAGTGGCAGAGGCTTGGTGTTGATATAGTGGCAGTGAGGGAGGCATTCATGGTTGTGTGAAGTTGTGTGGTGGGTTGGTGTAGCTTGGAGTTGGAGAAAAGCTAGTGTCCTCCCGGAGGCATATAGTTTCTTTAGTGTCTTAGCAATAGAGTAGGGTGTCCTGTCAGTGGCCTTGCTCGGTGGACTCGCACAGGTAGACTCGCCTGTCTTAACACTCGTAGGTCTTCACACGAGGAGGGCACACACGAGGGCCGACGCTTCCGCTGACGCTACAGTGCTGCTTGTCTGATGAAATAGGTCTTACTGCCACTTGCTGAGAAAAGCCAGCCAATCACAAACAGAAACAGTGCATTCAGTAGGCGTGTCCTGTCCTCGTTACCAGTTCGCTACAGCCCACAATAATTACAACCAGCTGAGAAACAACCATCGAACAAGCCTGAACAATTCAGACATTCCATGTGGCAATGACTCCACAAAACCAAGGGTGTGCAAGGGAATTGCATTTCAAAATTGCAGTTGCGTGTTCAAATCATGTCGGGGTCATTGCTGGACACTGCCAGACGCTAACCCTAGAGCATTTCACCAGAACATGAGTGATCTGAATATCGCAAGAACATCAGCGCATGCAGCAGGACGTTTGCGTGACCGTCGAGGGCGAAGTCAGAGTCCATTTGTCAAAGGCACTGTTGCTAACCAGCTAGCGCCTTTACCAGTGGGACATTGCATGGCGGCCAAGTGAACTGCTGAGTTTGTCAGCGGCGACATTGCCGAGAACCGCACCCAACTTGTGGTTCTCGACATTTGTCATGCAGCCAACAGCTCAGAACAAGGACGAGCCGTGACTGAGCTGTTCCTAAAGCATCGCCTGAACAGGGACTTGAACCCTGGACCCTCAGATTAAAAGTCTGATGCTCTACCGACTGAGCTATCCAGGCTTCGGGAACACTCCCTGCACATGAGGAGTCAGATCCCGCAGGACTATACGGGTCTGGCGAAAATGGAGGATGACACAATGTAGCGAAAGACCCGGTTATTTTGCAATGATCTCTGCGCAGGACCTCGTGGCGCAACGGTAGCGCGTCTGACTCCAGATCAGAAGGTTGCGTGTTCAAATCACGTCGGGGTCATTGCTGGACACTGCCTTTTGAAGAGGTGTCACTGAAAGAAGCCTGAAAATTGCGCAGCACAAGCAGCATGTCTGCACGAGAGGCAGCACACACAAGCTCCCTGTGCTCTCACAGTCAATGCAGCAAGACCGCCGCATTCAATCCAAGGCCTTGTTATGACAGGCGAGTTGCAGCTGCGCTCTGCTGGCTAACAAGGACACAAATCGGGACTGGACCATTCCTACAATGTAAATCGACGCCTGAACAGGGACTTGAACCCTGGACCCTCAGATTAAAAGTCTGATGCTCTACCGACTGAGCTATCCAGGCTTCGAAAGAAGTCCATGTTCAGCGGACGCCAGACGCTAACCCTAGAGCATTTCACCAGAACATGAGTGATCTGAATATCGCAAGAAGAACATCAGCGCATGCAGCAGGACGTTTGCGTGACCGTCGAGGGCGAAGTCAGAGTCCATTTGTCAAAGGCACTGTTGCTAACCAGCTAGCGCCTTTACCAGTGGGACATTGCATGGCGGCCAAGTGAACTGCTGAGTTTGTCAGCGGCGACATTGCCGAGAACCGCACCCAACTTGTGGTTCTCGACATTTGTCATGCAGCCAACAGCTCAGAACAAGGACGAGCCGTGACTGAGCTGTTCCTAAAGCATCGCCTGAACAGGGACTTGAACCCTGGACCCTCAGATTAAAAGTCTGATGCTCTACCGACTGAGCTATCCAGGCTTCGGGAACACTCCCTGCACATGAGGAGTCAGATCCCGCAGGACTATACGGGTCTGGCGAAAATGGAGGATGACACAATGTAGCGAAAGACCCGGTTATTTTGCAATGATCTCTGCGCAGGACCTCGTGGCGCAACGGTAGCGCGTCTGACTCCAGATCAGAAGGTTGCGTGTTCAAATCACGTCGGGGTCATTGCTGGACACTGCCTTTTGAAGAGGTGTCACTGAAAGAAGCCTGAAAATTGCGCAGCACAAGCAGCATGTCTGCACGAGAGGCAGCACACACAAGCTCCCTGTGCTCTCACAGTCAATGCAGCAAGACCGCCGCATTCAATCCAAGGCCTTGTTATGACAGGCGAGTTGCAGCTGCGCTCTGCTGGCTAACAAGGACACAAATCGGGACTGGACCATTCCTACAATGTAAATCGACGCCTGAACAGGGACTTGAACCCTGGACCCTCAGATTAAAAGTCTGATGCTCTACCGACTGAGCTATCCAGGCTTCGAAAGAAGTCCATGTTCAGCGGACGCCAGACGCTAACCCTAGAGCATTTCACCAGAACATGAGTGATCTGAATATCGCAAGAAGAACATCAGCGCATGCAGCAGGACGTTTGCGTGACCGTCGAGGGCGAAGTCAGAGTCCATTTGTCAAAGGCACTGTTGCTAACCAGCTAGCGCCTTTACCAGTGGGACATTGCATGGCGGCCAAGTGAACTGCTGAGTTTGTCAGCGGCGACATTGCCGAGAACCGCACCCAACTTGTGGTTCTCGACATTTGTCATGCAGCCAACAGCTCAGAACAAGGACGAGCCGTGACTGAGCTGTTCCTAAAGCATCGCCTGAACAGGGACTTGAACCCTGGACCCTCAGATTAAAAGTCTGATGCTCTACCGACTGAGCTATCCAGGCTTCGGGAACACTCCCTGCACATGAGGAGTCAGATCCCGCAGGACTATACGGGTCTGGCGAAAATGGAGGATGACACAATGTAGCGAAAGACCCGGTTATTTTGCAATGATCTCTGCGCAGGACCTCGTGGCGCAACGGTAGCGCGTCTGACTCCAGATCAGAAGGTTGCGTGTTCAAATCACGTCGGGGTCATTGCTGGACACTGCCTTTTGAAGAGGTGTCACTGAAAGAAGCCTGAAAATTGCGCAGCACAAGCAGCATGTCTGCACGAGAGGCAGCACACACAAGCTCCCTGTGCTCTCACAGTCAATGCAGCAAGACCGCCGCATTCAATCCAAGGCCTTGTTATGACAGGCGAGTTGCAGCTGCGCTCTGCTGGCTAACAAGGACACAAATCGGGACTGGACCATTCCTACAATGTAAATCGACGCCTGAACAGGGACTTGAACCCTGGACCCTCAGATTAAAAGTCTGATGCTCTACCGACTGAGCTATCCAGGCTTCGAAAGAAGTCCATGTTCAGCGGACGCCAGACGCTAACCCTAGAGCATTTCACCAGAACATGAGTGATCTGAATATCGCAAGAAGAACATCAGCGCATGCAGCAGGACGTTTGCGTGACCGTCGAGGGCGAAGTCAGAGTCCATTTGTCAAAGGCACTGTTGCTAACCAGCTAGCGCCTTTACCAGTGGGACATTGCATGGCGGCCAAGTGAACTGCTGAGTTTGTCAGCGGCGACATTGCCGAGAACCGCACCCAACTTGTGGTTCTCGACATTTGTCATGCAGCCAACAGCTCAGAACAAGGACGAGCCGTGACTGAGCTGTTCCTAAAGCATCGCCTGAACAGGGACTTGAACCCTGGACCCTCAGATTAAAAGTCTGATGCTCTACCGACTGAGCTATCCAGGCTTCGGGAACACTCCCTGCACATGAGGAGTCAGATCCCGCAGGACTATACGGGTCTGGCGAAAATGGAGGATGACACAATGTAGCGAAAGACCCGGTTATTTTGCAATGATCTCTGCGCAGGACCTCGTGGCGCAACGGTAGCGCGTCTGACTCCAGATCAGAAGGTTGCGTGTTCAAATCACGTCGGGGTCATTGCTGGACACTGCCTTTTGAAGAGGTGTCACTGAAAGAAGCCTGAAAATTGCGCAGCACAAGCAGCATGTCTGCACGAGAGGCAGCACACACAAGCTCCCTGTGCTCTCACAGTCAATGCAGCAAGACCGCCGCATTCAATCCAAGGCCTTGTTATGACAGGCGAGTTGCAGCTGCGCTCTGCTGGCTAACAAGGACACAAATCGGGACTGGACCATTCCTACAATGTAAATCGACGCCTGAACAGGGACTTGAACCCTGGACCCTCAGATTAAAAGTCTGATGCTCTACCGACTGAGCTATCCAGGCTTCGAAAGAAGTCCATGTTCAGCGGACGCCAGACGCTAACCCTAGAGCATTTCACCAGAACATGAGTGATCTGAATATCGCAAGAAGAACATCAGCGCATGCAGCAGGACGTTTGCGTGACCGTCGAGGGCGAAGTCAGAGTCCATTTGTCAAAGGCACTGTTGCTAACCAGCTAGCGCCTTTACCAGTGGGACATTGCATGGCGGCCAAGTGAACTGCTGAGTTTGTCAGCGGCGACATTGCCGAGAACCGCACCCAACTTGTGGTTCTCGACATTTGTCATGCAGCCAACAGCTCAGAACAAGGACGAGCCGTGACTGAGCTGTTCCTAAAGCATCGCCTGAACAGGGACTTGAACCCTGGACCCTCAGATTAAAAGTCTGATGCTCTACCGACTGAGCTATCCAGGCTTCGGGAACACTCCCTGCACATGAGGAGTCAGATCCCGCAGGACTATACGGGTCTGGCGAAAATGGAGGATGACACAATGTAGCGAAAGACCCGGTTATTTTGCAATGATCTCTGCGCAGGACCTCGTGGCGCAACGGTAGCGCGTCTGACTCCAGATCAGAAGGTTGCGTGTTCAAATCACGTCGGGGTCATTGCTGGACACTGCCTTTTGAAGAGGTGTCACTGAAAGAAGCCTGAAAATTGCGCAGCACAAGCAGCATGTCTGCACGAGAGGCAGCACACACAAGCTCCCTGTGCTCTCACAGTCAATGCAGCAAGACCGCCGCATTCAATCCAAGGCCTTGTTATGACAGGCGAGTTGCAGCTGCGCTCTGCTGGCTAACAAGGACACAAATCGGGACTGGACCATTCCTACAATGTAAATCGACGCCTGAACAGGGACTTGAACCCTGGACCCTCAGATTAAAAGTCTGATGCTCTACCGACTGAGCTATCCAGGCTTCGAAAGAAGTCCATGTTCAGCGGACGCCAGACGCTAACCCTAGAGCATTTCACCAGAACATGAGTGATCTGAATATCGCAAGAAGAACATCAGCGCATGCAGCAGGACGTTTGCGTGACTAGTGCGGGTTCAGTTGTAAGTTTAGGAACATTTCATATAGATTTTTCCATTCAGCATTTTTTTTACTTCTAGGACCCCCCCGAATACAAATCCACCTGTTTCCAATTTTTTCCTTAATATTTAGTGGCAAATCCAAGATGGCTGCCATTGCAATTAATGCTGTTTTAAGGATTGAATTTCTTCAGTTAATCTTTTTTTTATTTCCAGGACAACATTTCATAGATTAGAACAACACTTGTTTCCAATGTTTTGCTTCTTTTTTAGTGGGAAAATCAAGATGGCTGACATCATATATGGCAAAATGGGCATATTTAGTATTTTTTAAGTCTATTCAGCCATTGTTGACTTTTTTGACCATTTGACTTTAGTCCGCCATCACATAAACTAAATCCATTACAAAATCCAAGATGGCCGACATTTCATATAGCAAAATCAATATTAACATCATGCTTTCAGGTCTATAAAGCCATTCATTTGTGAATTTAGAGTAAGCACAGAAGATTTTGTGCAGGTTCAAATTATTGTTCAAACAAAAATGACTATGAATCAATTCATGTACAGTACCTGTTATGCAGTCCCATCTGTACAGTAGTATTGCGTATATATGGTTTGGCTGCCTATGTCAAGGCCAAGGCCTACAAAGCTGCTTCAGGGTCGGCATAGTTTATCTGAAGGCTATGAAACCAAATGTTCTGCCTGGGATGCTGCATTCCTCCAATTCCAACAATCTTGCCATGCTCTCTGCTCACAGAATTAGGCTCTTTGGCATGACAGTCAGTGCACACCCATGACCCTAGTAATGGCCACACTATCATACCTTTTTAAGACCTTTGGCATCATGAAGTATTGGTGGCACAGGTGTGAATGTAGATTGTGTCTGCCTCCAGGGACACCGCCAGAAATTTTGGGCCCCACGAAAGATTTGATTTTTGGGCCCACATAAGGGCCCTGTCAGTGCTGTCAGAGCTTGGGCCCTTAGAATCTGTAACATTTCCCCCCCCCCTAGTGGCGCCCATGTCTGCCTCAATGATGCTACAGAGTATTCTTTATTGCCCATTCTTCTGGATAGTTGTTCTATGAAATGAATTAATAGGATTGTCTTGTACTTCTTGATCAGTCTATAGAGTTTAGTTGGAGGCAACTGGCCTTTTTTTTGCAACTCGCAAATTGCAAGCCAACATTTGCGCACAACATTTAAGGTGTGTCACCCCAAACTTCAGATGCTCTACCTCTGAGACTGAGGCATCGTGAGGATGGACAGAGGGCTCAACTCCTGTCATAAATCACACCGGCTCCACCTGCTGCTATGCTATTGAGATTAGGGGTCAGTTCAGATATAGATGAGATCTAGGTTATTTGCTAGTTCAAGGGTTTTTGGACACCATGTTGAATTTTGTCAAAATATGAGATAAATGTTGATAATATTTCATGTAATGACAGTTATGTGCCTATCAAAATATTACCAATAGGCGTACAATACCGCAGAATGGCTTTATAGACCGAAGCCCCTTAATGTACACCATACCTCCTGTGGCACGCTGTAATAGTCATTGAAAGTTAACTACTATAGCACTACAATACTATGACATGACACAGGGCCTTTAGTAATGCACTACGACTTGGTCATTGCCATTCTGGTAACAGCAAATTTATAACACCATATCTTTATGGGTCAAAACATCAAAATGTCCTTATTTTGCTATAATGTCAGCCATCTTGGATTTTGCTTCTGAAAGTTAAAGGGAAAATAAAAACGAGTTGTTTTGTATTCAGAGGGGGTCCTACAAATAAATAGGATAAGACACATTACCTGGTCATAAAAAGAGCCGTTCAATGCCTTTTCTGATGTCATGTTGAATTTTTACAACAGATTGAATAATTTTTGAATGAAGTTCATGTAATGGCTGACTGAACAGTCCTTTATCCTTCGTGAATATTAGAAAAACGAGAAAAGAACAATGACTTTAGAGACCTTAAAACACCAAATACATAATTTATGCTATATGTCATGTCAGCCATCTTGGATTTTGGTACTAAAACTTAAGGGGCGGGGGTGGAAACAGGTTGTTTTTTGTTCAGGGGGTGTAAGAAATAAATGTATATGACATGTTTCTTTCAACTATATTCAATTGTGTTAAAATATGACCACATATCCGCCATCTTGGATTTTGGGCGTTTCCACTTCAGGAAAAAAATGGAAACAGGTGGATTGGAAGACTATGGTGTCTGTAGTTGATAGAAAAAGCACAATTTGGAAAAATCTAAATGAAATGTTCCTAAACCTTTTTTCTGCAATTGAACCTGCACTAGACCGTCGAGGGCGAAGTCAGAGTCCATTTGTCAAAGGCACTGTTGCTAACCAGCTAGCGCCTTTACCAGTGGGACATTGCATGGCGGCCAAGTGAACTGCTGAGTTTGTCAGCGGCGACATTGCCGAGAACCGCACCCAACTTGTGGTTCTCGACATTTGTCATGCAGCCAACAGCTCAGAACAAGGACGAGCCGTGACTGAGCTGTTCCTAAAGCATCGCCTGAACAGGGACTTGAACCCTGGACCCTCAGATTAAAAGTCTGATGCTCTACCGACTGAGCTATCCAGGCTTCGGGAACACTCCCTGCACATGAGGAGTCAGATCCCGCAGGACTATACGGGTCTGGCGAAAATGGAGGATGACACAATGTAGCGAAAGACCCGGTTATTTTGCAATGATCTCTGCGCAGGACCTCGTGGCGCAACGGTAGCGCGTCTGACTCCAGATCAGAAGGTTGCGTGTTCAAATCACGTCGGGGTCATTGCTGGACACTGCCTTTTGAAGAGGTGTCACTGAAAGAAGCCTGAAAATTGCGCAGCACAAGCAGCATGTCTG
>NC_085863.1:11811532-11826532 GCF_034702125.1 Engraulis encrasicolus | reverse complement strand
GGGGTTCACCCAATCACAGGTCGGAGCTCCAGTCTCCGGTCCCTCCCCCCTCCTCTCTCTTCTCCATTCACTCCCAGTGAGGCTCAGTCTCAAAATCAAAAAAATTTCACGGCAATAGCCAATGACCGTTTAGCATTTTTCCATTGAAAAAGCATACAATCCCACATGCCATTGAAGTCCATTGAGACTCGACTCGCTTGCGTTGTCATGAGCGGAAGAACTCGTCGAGCCTCGGGATCTTATTGCAGATTGGTTTCATCTCTAAGTTGAGCACATTCATTTTCTATGGAGCTGGGTCTGAAATAGCAATGTTATTAAGTCGTGTAAAGCATTAGTTTACATACTATTCTCCGTGATTTTGGACAGGAGGCGGCGCCTCCCTTGTACTCAAGGAGGAATCGCCTCTGGTGAGAATGCTGTTCATTGACTTCAGTTCAGCATTCAATACCATAATACCACAACAACTCATCAGAAAACTGGACAAACTAGGTTTCAGCACCTCCCTCTGCAACTGGCTGCTGGACTTCCTGATGCAAAGACCACAAGCAGTACGGGTAGGGAACAACACCTCAAGCACCCTGACCCTGAGCACGGNGGTGTAGTAAAAAATTTATATCGGCAAACAAACAACTCAGGTGGTAAGCACTGCAGATTTTATTGTTAACGGCCGGAGAAGTTACTGCGTGGAGACAGGAAGTCTTCCACCCAGCAAGGTCTAAAGTGGATACAAAGCCACCACTATTTAACCATTTCCCTCCCCCACAGTCCATGTCGTCAGCTTCCTCTGTGCATGTGGGGTCCCGCATGTCCGGATGTCCACTGTCCATTGTCTTGTTGTCCAGCATATGCCATTTCATATGTGTTGTTCAGCAGCCACATCAAGTAGATGCACATGTTTCCAATAATGTTGAGTGTCCAGTGACCCATTACAGAAAAGCTTACACACAAGAATATGTCACTATATGGGGACTTCCCCAGCCAAGTCATGAGAATAAAATGAGAATATAATATAAGAATAGTAGAAGATTAAGAAAACTAAGATGAAAATAAAAATTCTCCACATTCTCCCCCCTTTGGGAGTTCATACTCACATTATAAAAGTAACTACTGAATACACTTTTGTCTGGTGATCAAACATTTCTTCCTAAATGTGTTTAACCTACACCAGACCACACACACAGCCTAATTGACACCCAGACGAACAACAGACCATTCATGGACAGACACCCAGAAACGCCAGCAGATGAGCGGGACACACCATGTCATATTGCTTGTGTTCGATTTCTCTCCCCTGCCCCTTGGAGAGTGCTACTGTGGTTTAGCTGTGTCCACAGCAACTAGCTGTCCGTTGCATGATTGACAGCCAAATGTCCACCACAACTAGTCTATCATCCACTAAGCGCCAACTAAGATATATGATGCATTGTCATCACAGAGTATCCATCTGGTCTTCTTAAATTTCAACAAGTACAGCGTGATACTCTCAGGTTGGAGCAAAAACCCAACGGCTCAGTCAAAAAACACTACCCGCCAATGAGCAGTGAAAAATACTGACCAATTTGGACTAATTTGGGCAAAATTCTCCAACGGCCCAGCTAAAGCTGCAACCCGACTTTGTCTGCTGAGAGTAAACTCCAGTTACAAACAATATGTGGATATGTAGGCTATATAAAAACTAAATAACACATGGTCATGTGTAAAATAAAACATCCTAACTATAGGTATAACTAATTATAATGAGTAAAATAATAAGGTAAACACTCATTCACAACTTTGTGTCATAAAAGAAAAGTCAATTGTTTAACAACAATACTATTTGGCAGTGCATGTATGATATCCATATTCTGAAATATTAAATTACCTCAGGCTAAGAACCAGAATGAAAAACTAATTTCTTGAGAAACACTGCCTTCTTCAGCTACCTCTTCACCAGTTGTTGTAGCATGTCCTTGTCTATGCATAGTCAAGTGATAAACATTGGTAAAATGGGACCATAACCTTTATCAAATTTTAAGTGACTGCTTCCGTTGCTTGCTGGTAATTGTCATAATGGTGACTATGGTGCCATTGTCACAGTTCTCCCTCGCTGAGGCCTAATGCCCCCCTTGGATAATCTGCTAATTTACAACCCAGTCAACAGACAACAGAGGTCATCCAGAGATCGGTCAAGGCCTAGCCCCTCCATCTAGCCGTAAACTGCACCCAACACATTCTGTGGTCGAACTGAGGATGGTCACATGATCACCAGATGGCCCCATGCCTAATTTCCTTGTCCTTCCTGGTAACTGGCCCCTGGTCTTCTCCTCTGCCAGTTGATGAATGGGACATGTCCTCTTCACCCCCTTGTTGCTACTGTGTTCCTCCAGTCCTTAGTTAAGAACACAGGCCTGGATTGTCCTGGATGTTTCCTGTCCTGGATTGTCCTGGGGTTTGTGGTGCTCTCAGAGTTCTGTGGAGACACAAAATAGAGAAAAACCCAGCAGTATCCATTCTTGGGAGAAACATTGTTCTATCTTTGATACCAGTGTAAAACAATTTCGTCTTCACATTAATCACATATTACTCTTTTAGACTTGGCAATTTGGTTTGATGCACAAGAGTGACAAGAGTGTCATCTTTATCTCAATTCGGCCATTTAATCTTTGTCCTTTTACAGTTGCATATTGTATTACACTGTTATCAACAGCTCAAATTGAGTCAGTCATCTTCACAAGGTTGACAAATACATATATGTTAAAAACCAGTTTAAAATCATTGTTCAATTTAAACATTTGGGAGTGACTTTTGACTCCACACTGAGATGCATAAGAAGAGAACCTGCGTAACATTGTGAAAGTATTCACAATTTCCTAATTGTTGTTGATAAGACCAAGCTTAAGTCTTGCACAAACATCCTTAATTTTACCACTGTGCCATAATAGACATGTATAACTTGCTCAGTTTTGATAACCTCATCCTTTATTCTGATATATGACTCATGCACAAAATTATTCACGACATTACTTCACCATCTTTGAAAACCTTCAGCCAACCCTTCTCTGAACACATTGACAGAGCCACCAAGGGAAACTGTAGTTTCTCAAGTTGGAGTACTCTCCCACTCATCTAAACAATTTCTCACACAAAGTGAAAATCACTATAAGTGATCATTATGGTTCATACGTGTATTTATTACTTTGCACATAGTCCCTGTCCAAGTAAACCAAATAAGCTAAAACTTGAATTATGCTTCATGTATCCCCCAGCATTTTCAGAATTTGCAACCTTGTATAATATTCTGGATGAAAAATAACTTTCCTCACGCTGAGGAAGGAAAAGACCTCAAACATCTGACTCGTATACATTTCTTCATCATTGTATTATAATCATTTCTCATTTGGATTCTTTGTATGTGTCGAAGTATACCAGAAACCTTTATAGATGTTCTTAGATCTTACCAATGTTAACCATTTCTAGTTCAATGCTTGATATTTTTGTTTTTAATTCCCATTTTCTTTCGTCCCCTTTACTCCCCCTTTCACGGCTAATGCACCATGCAGCCGTGAAAGACTCCGTCAACTCTTGTTTGAACCCTGGCCTGTCCAGTGGCCTATGGCTCTGGCTTGTGAACAAGCCCATTCACAACTGCTCTGGTTGTAGGAAGTACGATGTTTGACAGACGCAAATAAGAAAACCTTTGTGTTGTCTAACTCTATCTACAGGGTGACAGGGTTCCTCCAGCTTTCTACAAGCTCAATTCATGACCAATTTAAGACAATTTTAAAAACACATTATTGTTCATACAATTTGTGTGCACTCAAGTTGACACCAGTCATATGCGCCAAAGATTGTATATATCTTCTCAAAGACATTCTTGTAGTATTGCCTTGGGTAGCGCTGCTCATCATTTGAGGCTCAGACATCCAAGTGAGATTACGTTATTCTTTCCGAATTCATTAACTCAGTTTTTTGAAGACTCTGTAGGAACCCTGATTTCTTTAATTTTCTATCCCCATTTCTACAGTTGGAAGCCATATAGCCAGGGTATTCATAAGACATACTGGTGTTATATTAGACAACATCTTGTCAAGTCAGTGGGGAGGGTGTTTAGAGTTAGTCTGGGTTAAACAAGAATGGGGATGCAGAGTTAGGATAGGGATTTCAGACAAACAGTTTTCATGCAATAGGATTTGCACCATGCATTCTGGCTCCAACTGTTGAAATGGCTAACATATATTTTAGATTTTGGAAAATCTTTCCTATTTCATATTGTCTCAAATTTCATTCTTTTACCTCATATCTTTTCACTCATTCATACAGAAACAAAGTCAGTCCAAGTCGTTTTCAGTCAGTCAACATTGATTCAAATCTCCTAAAACCAAACCCAAAACCGGCCATATCTTGGGTTACAGATTTAGCAGTGATTGCCGTAATACTTAATGTATCAAGGGTCCAGTATGCCAGAGTAGAGCATGTAATCCAATACATAACTCTGAAGTGACTAAGTTGCAACTGGTTTGAAACATACCCCTATGGGCAAATACCCTTACACAACACCATTGTCTATTCACCATGACCATGTCGCCGATGATGTTACATGCCCTTTCTTCAGAATCACAATTTCTGTAATTTCACCAAATATCACCAGGTCACATGTACTAATCAATGCCAAATAATACATGTAGGTTGTGCTTTTTCTGGTATCCCTAATTAAGGCTTTGACTATGTGTGCTTTTTAAAACTATATCAATGTGCTCTCAAATTCCCTAAATAAAATTACCATATCTTCTAATTTGTAAATTTACTCACATCCTCTAAATGTAATGTTCCCAAAAAATGTAAATTATGCCAGGTTGTATTTAACTACAACTTATGTCATGTTACACCATCAATGCTTGCTTTTTGTTCACAAAAAGGCCTTGTGTGTATGTTTTTAACCAACCATGGAAAAGTGTAGCCTCAGGCTAGTTGTGGATGGGTCCATGGCTGGATGTATTTGCTTAATGGTCCCTCTTGTATGGGACAATCGCCACCCTTCACATTATGTGAATGTATGTAAATATGTGTGATATTTTTAATTGATACTATGTCTTCTGCCAGCAAATTCTTCCTCCTTATCCTAGATTTGTAGCTATTGCTGCATACATTTACAGTCTATGTGTGTGAGTTTCGGCTGATAGATTTTCAAAATAGATATGCTTAAAGTTATGTTGCATCTACAGTGAATATGTCGACAGGGCACATCCCTTGTTTCACTGTGTGTATAGCGTGCTGTGTTCACGTGAGCAGTTACTCCTGCTGCTGTTGTAACGGATCACTCATACGTGGTCCTCTATTTACCATACAGTTGCGTGCAATGTGTCCCAATTTTCTGCATCTCCAACACCTAAAAGTATTATTTGAAAATGTTCCATTACCATGCCCCATGTGTGCACTCTTCCCATTTTGCACACTAGATAGATAAAAACTTAAGGCTGCTTCATGGATTTCATTCTGTTTATTCTGGTCTGTTTTTTCCTTGATCCTCTCAAAATTTTCTGCATACTGCAATAGCTCATTGGGAGCTGCAGAACTCCATGTAACCAAATGATTTTTCACATACTCAATTACATCCTTTTCACCTCCTAAAATGAAATATTGTCTGATGAGGGCCTGCTTTTGTTCTGGAGTTGTGTTTACTCCTCCATGCTTAGACACTGCCCGTGACACTCTTCCAAGAAATTCTCTTGCTGTTTCTTTGGATGACTGGGAAATAGACATTTTGGTCCAATCTTCAGTGGCCGTATAAGATGCCCTTAATGCTGTAAACATGTTGTCTAGGGCCTGTTGATATCTGGTCTCCCCATCTAGCTGTGTCATCACAACTGGGGGTCCAGCTTGGGCTGCTATTGCTGGGGCAGTACGCTCTAAATCCATGGGCAAGTGCTGGCGTAGCTGCAACCAGTGTGATGCACATTTTTGAGAAAGCACTACAGCCATTTCTGAGGTTGTTGGTCTGTAAAGATCATCCATACGTCTGATAGCCTCTACAAATGCTGTTATGCCTTCTTCTGGTCTAGGTAATGCTGCAGCGACTGACTTTAACTCATCAGGGAGCCATGCTCTCACAACATTAATTAAATTTCCTTGCGGACCAGGCATTTGGATGATTGGTGCCTGAAACACATATTGCGGGGTATCCCGATAAGAAGGAGGTGGTATCTCACTACTGGTTAGCATATGTGTTGCTGTTGTGTGATCTGTCACCTTGTCTGTGTTAACATAACATGCTTTTTGTTCTTTTTGTTCTTTGGGCTGTCTCCTTTTCTGCTCCCTTTCATTTGCTTCCTTTTCCCATTTTACAAATAATTCTGGTTTAAAATGTGTCTTTTTACCTTCCATCATTGCCCTACATTCTTGTAACCTTCTGATACTTAATGTCCCACTCAAAGGGAATGCTCCCCGTGTCCATCCATGCCACTTACTTATGACTCTCTCATCCACACATTCTGCTCCATACTTTCTATACATATCTTGCAAGCATCCTGGGTTATTGACACCATTTGGGATTTTCAATGATTTGCTTTTGTTTAATCCCATTATTAGTAGTTCTTAATAATATATTGCCTAATTGGCTTAGCCCAAAAGCAGTATTATCAGACACACCATCAGTCTCTTGCCAACATATATAATATTATTATTATTATGATCAATAATTACAATAACATATAGCTTTCATCCACCTTCGTCGTTGTCACACTTTCCTTTTAACCTTCCATTAGTTGAGTTATTCTTTCCAATTTTTTAACAAAAGGCAGAGATCACTAGTCTCCTATATTAAATTACAACAAAAGTTATCCAACCAAACATTGGTTGAGCACATCTGGAATTAACAGAAATTGCTAAGGAATTAAATTACTCAGAAATTACTCACAAGAATTACTCAGTGCCCTAAACAACTTTTGCCGAGGAATCACTCGTGCCTCCTTAACACCTTCAGTTAAACTCTCCTACCTCAACTTTTCCCAACTTCCTTTCACTTTTCAAGCCAACCACGACATCACAATTTTCCCATTCATACAGTTCGAGAGCTCTTCTCAGGGTAGTCTTAAACCACCCAATCCAGGTCAGCCTCCTTGGACTGCCAAATTTATGGCCAAAGACTTGTTCTTATTTATAGATCTTATATTTCTTCTGATACATAGCAATTTCAATACAACTGCAGCTTGCTTGCCTCTTTACAAGCTTTGGCTCTCTGATATAATTTCATCAGCAGCATACAATTGTCATAAAACATGCAAACATTTCAGGAAGAATTAAACTCACCGCTGAGTTGCCTGTGGCCGCAGATACTGGGTGGAGTATCAGGGCACACAGGAGAAGTCCTCCAGTGGATGAGTCACAACGGGACTCCGCTTGGCCTGGTCAATTGAAGTCCAGCTGAATGTCCTCTCCTGCGTTACCTGAGATATCCATCCCACTTCTGACACCAAAATGTAGTAAAAAATTTATATCGGCAAACAAACAACTCAGGTGGTAAGCACTGCAGATTTTATTGTTAACGGCCGGAGAAGTTACTGCGTGGAGACAGGAAGTCTTCCACCCAGCAAGGTCTAAAGTGGATACAAAGCCACCACTATTTAACCATTTCCCTCCCCCACAGTCCATGTCGTCAGCTTCCTCTGTGCATGTGGGGTCCCGCATGTCCGGATGTCCACTGTCCATTGTCTTGTTGTCCAGCATATGCCATTTCATATGTGTTGTTCAGCAGCCACATCAAGTAGATGCACATGTTTCCAATAATGTTGAGTGTCCAGTGACCCATTACAGAAAAGCTTACACACAAGAATATGTCACTATATGGGGACTTCCCCAGCCAAGTCATGAGAATAAAATGAGAATATAATATAAGAATAGTAGAAGATTAAGAAAACTAAGATGAAAATAAAAATTCTCCACAGGGGCTCCGCAAGGTTGTGTTCTCAGCCCCCTGCTGTTCACGCTGCTGACACACGACTGCACAACGACCCACAGCACTAACCATCTAGTGAAGTTTGCGGATGATACAACACTGGTGGGCCTCATCACCAAGGGCGATGAGACTCACTAGAGAGAAGAAGTAGACCTGCTGGCCAGATGGTGCAAAGACAACAACCTCCTGCTGAATGTCAACAAGACCAAGGAGATTGTTGTCAACTTCCAAAGGGTCCAAAAACAACTGCCACCACTGACCATCGACGGCGATGCTGTGGAGAGAGTGAGCAGCACCAAGTTCCTTGGAGTGCACATCAGCGACGACCTCTCTTGGACCACCAACACTACATCACTGGCGAAGAAGGCCCATCAGCGTCTCTACTTCCTGCGCAAACTAAAGAAGGCAAGTGCTACACCCTCCATCATGACAACATTCTACAGAGGAACCATAGAGAGTGCTTGTGACTGAACTTTCAACCTGCACTAACTCAAAACATGCACACACACACACACACACACACACACACAAGCACACTGCACTTTCTGCACTAAACCCAAACATACACACACTGACACACACTGACACACACACACACACACACACACACACAGACACACGAACACACACACAGACGCACACCGCACTTTCTACCTGCACTAAACACATACACAGACATACATACACACAAACATACATACACACACACACACACACACACACACACACACACACACACACACACACACACACACACACACACACACACACACACACACACACACACACACACACACACACACACTGCTGCTGGTGTACTTGACAGACCTTTTTAATATTTATTTTTCTTCAAATGCTACTATTACCATGTCAGAACGCTATAAAGGACTTTTTAGGAAAAGCACAAAAGCACAACAATACCTCTTAATGTATGTCCTCTACAAGTCTTCTGTTGTCCAGTCTTGCACTTTAAATGTCTGTATGAGCACTGTCTATGTCCATACTGTCTTAAGTCCATGTATAAGTACTGTCTATGTCTATACTGTCTATGTCCTTACCTAGATTAGTCTATGTCTGCATGGGAGAGCAAGACATGTAATTTCAAATTCTTTGTATGACCAGTGCATGTAAAGAAATTGACAATAAAACCTACTTGACTTGACTTGACTTTTGTCTGTGCGTGTGCGTGTGAGTGTGTGTGTGTGTGTCTGTATGTGTGTGTGTGTGTGCATGCGTGCGTGCATGTGTGTGTGTGTGTGTGTGTGTCTGTATGTGTGTGTGTGTGTGTGTGTCTGTAGGGGTGTGTGTGCATGCCTGTCCCTCTCTCAGGGTACATGAAGTGCAGCATCTTTAGAAATGATTTGCAGTTTTATCTTCTTTCATCCTGCACATTTCAGCCCGTTTCGGTAACACTTTACAATAAGGGCACATTAATACTATTGGAATTATGTTGGAAGTGATGTATGATTTATAGTTAATTAACACATGACCTATGTATGCATTGGTGGTTAGTATACTAGTAATGAGAAGGGAGCCCTGCTTGGAATCATAATGACCCACTATTAACTAATTGTGTTAACTAATCTGTGCTGTCCAAATGTAGTTAGCGACTTAGCAACAATTCACATGATCCAAATGCAGTTAGCGACTTAGGAACAATTCAAATTATCCAAATATAGTTAGCAACTTAGCAACAATTCACATTATCCAAATGTACTCAGCGACTTAGCAACAATTCACATCATGCAAAAGTAGTTAGCGACTTAGCAACAATTCACATGATCTAAATGTAGTTAGCGACTTAGCAACAATTCACATGATCCAAATGCAGTTAGCGACTTAGGAACAATTCAAATTATCCAAATATAGTTAGCAACTTAGCAACAATTCACATTATCCAAATATAGTTAGCAACTTAGCAACAATTCACATTATCCAAATGTACTCAGCAACTTAGCAACAATTCATATTATCTAAATATAGTTATAAACTTAGCAACAATTCACATTATCCAAATGTACTCAGCAACTTAGCAACAATTCATATTATCTAAATATAGTTATAAACTTAGCAACAATCCACATTATCCAAATATAGTTAGCGAGTTAGCAACAACTTACATTATCCAAATATAGTTAGCGACTTAGCAACAATTCACATTATCTAAATATATTTTGAAACTTAGCAACAATTCACATTATCCAAATATAGTTAGCGACTTAGCAACAATTCACATTATCTAAATATATTTTGAAACTTAGCAACAATTCACATTATCCAAATGTACTCAGCGACTTAGCAACAATTCACATTATCCAAATGTAGTTAACGACTTAGCAACAATTCACATTTTCCAAATATAGTTAGCAACCTAGCAACAATTCACATTATCCAAATGTATTTAGTGACTTAGCAACAATTCATGTTATCCAAATATAGTTAGCGAGTTAGCAACAACTTACATTTTCCTAAACCTGGGGGTCAGGACCTGAGGTTCTGCAAGAAGGGGTCCCTGACCGAAGGAGTTGGTGGAAGTAGATGTCATGAATAGATTCCATAATTGGTTCGCAACAATATTCATCTCTATTGCTAATACATGTATTACTACTAACATTTTCCTGTGAATTTCAAATCAAATTTATCAATAACAATGGACAAAAAATGTTTGTCGTAAGGAATATGTAAGGTGTTTTTGTGTGCTTGTGTGTGTGTGTGTGTGTGTTTGGGGGGGTCCCTCCCTCCCTGCAGATATATTTTGGCCACACACACACACACACAACACACACACACATTGTGAACACACTGAAACATTCATGTTTTAGCTCACAGTCGAGAAAAACAATGTGTTGTTTTATCTAAACATTCATATTTTAGCAAACTGCCGAGAGAGGCACAATGTGTTTTTCGTGTGTGCGTGCACACACTTGTGTGTGTGTGTGTGTGTGTGTGTGTGTGTGTGGTGTGTGTTGTTGTTGCTGTTGTTTTATCTAAATATTCATATTTTAGCAAACTGAAGAGAAAAACAATGTGTTGTTTTATCCTAACGCTTGTGTTTGAGCTGACAGCTTTGAGGAAACAGCTTTGTGTGTGTGTGTGTGTGTGTGTGTGTGTGTGTGTGTGTGTGTGTGTGTGTGTGTGTGTGTGTGTGTGTGTGTGTGTGTGTGCACGCGCGTGCGTGTGCATGTGTTTGTGTGTGTGTGTGTGTGTGCGTGAAACAGCTTAGTGTTTTGATGCAAGCGGCCGACAGTGCTAATCATAAATTATGCAGTGCGATATGCACACACACACACACACACACACACACACACACACACACACACACACACACACACACGCACACACACCCACACAGAATAGTGCTCACAGACGTGGACAAAGGCTTTTGATATCTGAAACATCTTGAATTGTTATTTGTATGTGTTTGTGCATGCTCATACATGCGTGTGAGTGCATACACGCGTGTGTGTATGTGCATGCGTGTGCGTGCATGCACGCGTGTGTGTATGTGCATGCGTGTGTGTGAATGTGTATGTCAATGCGTGTGTGCGTGAGTGCGTGTTACTTAAACAAATGTGTTAATGAGCTCCAACATGAAACAGAACTAAAACTCAGAAGAAATACAAGAGAGAAGAAGAGCATAATACGTGACCAGATGCATCCATATAAAACCAGTTGACGGAGGAGAAAATCATCAGCAGAGGAGTCTAACCGACTTAGTGACTGAGTTGAAAACAGAAACACGCTCACACACACTGCTGGTGCTATAATTATGTGATCGCTGTGAAAGTTGAACGCTCGGGGGGGGGGGGGGGGGGGGGGGGCAAAGGGGTCAGTTGTCCCGGGCCCAGGAATAGAGGGGGGCCAGAATTGGGTCCTCGTTACATTGGATGTATTGAGTAGGGGGCCCTTTCTGAGGGCTTCGTCCCGGGCCCGGTCAATCTGTCAGCGGCCGTGGGTGCCATAATTATGTGATCACTGTGAAAGTTGAACCTAATCAGTCATGTAGACAAGTTCAAATCCCAGGGCAAGCTCCGCATAATCCTAAACGATCCACTTTGAGCAGACAAGGAACTATAACACCATATAATATAAAATATAATTACCGTTCTCATTCTGCTGAAACGGTGGAGCATCTCTTAGTGGAGCGCTAAGCTATTATGACCTAATTACACACCATTTATTGGGTTCAGTAATGACAGCAAGATACGTGAGTGACAGTGTTACAATATTAAATTAGACATTAATACTGTATTAATATTGAATTACACAGTAATACTATGTGTGTGAACAATATTTAATTAGACATTAATACTGTATCAATATTGAATTACACAGTAATACTCTATGTGTGAACAATATTAAATTAGACATTAATACTGTATCAATATTGAATTACACAGTAATACTCTATGTGTGAACAATATTAAATTAGACATTAATACTGTATTAATATTGAATCACACAGTAATACTATGTGTGTGAAGGGTATTAAATTAGACAGTAATACTGTATTAATATTGAATCACACAATAATACTATGTGTGTGAAGGGTATTAAATTAGACATTAATACTGTATTAATATTGAATTACACAGTAATACTATGTGTGTGAACAATATTTAATTAGACATTAATACTGTATCAATATTGAATTACACAGTAATACTATGTGTGTGAAGGGTATTAAATTAGACAGTAATACTGTATTAATATTGAATCACACAATAATACTATGTGTGTGAAGGGTATTAAATTAGACATTAATACTGCATTAATATTGAATTACACAGTAATACTCTATGTGTGAACGATATTAAATTAGACATTAATACTGTATTAATATTGAATCACACAGTAATACTATGTGTGTGAACGCCCATGCTACAGTAATATACGTCATACTGGTAGCTCTAGTATTTACAGACGTCTTCAATATAATTACAGTATAGGGGCCAAAGAGAGAGAGAGGGAGAGAGAGAAAGAGAAAGAACGAGAGAGAGAGACAGATATAAAGAGTGAACGAGAGAGGGAGAGAGAGAGAGAGAGAAAGAAGGAGAGAGAGAGACAGAGATAAAGAGTGAACGAGAGAGAGAGACAGATATAAAGAGTGAACGAGAGAGAGAGAGAGAGAGAGAGAGAGAGAGAGAGAGAGACGGAGAGAGAGAGAGAGAGAGAGAGAGAGAGGATAAAGAGTGAACGAGAGAGAGAGACAGATATAAAGAGTGAACGAGAGAGAGAGAGGATAAAGAGTGAACGAGAGAGAGAGAGAGAGAGAGAGAGAGAGAGAGAGAGGAAGAGTGAAAGAGAGAGAGAGAGAGAGAGAGAGAGAGGATAAAGAGTGAACGAGAGAGAGAGAGAGAGAGACAGAGATAAAGAGTGAACGAGAGAGAGAGAGAGAGAGAGAGAGAGAGAGAAAGAAGGAGAGAGAGAGAGAGATAAAGAGTGAACGAGAGAGAGAGACAGATATAAAGAGTGAACGAGAGAGAGAGAGAGAGAGAGAGAGATAAAGAGTGAACGAGAGAGAGAGACAGAGAGAGAAAGAGAGACGGAGAGATGACCTTATCACCTAAACCCAGTGCTAGTACTAGCACTAACCAATCAGTAACGGAGCTCGCGGGTGAGTTCTACGCCACCATTCTCAACTGTTTGCTGATTGGCTAAACACTGAGAGAACCGAGCTCGAGGCTTTTGCCAGGCGATGTGCGGAGCCAAAATCTTTGGGTGGAGTACATGAATGGTGTCGCCAGGCTAGCGCAGAGCTACAATTACTTTGAAATTGAATAATTTTGTAACTTGAAAGAGGGTTTTTTTTTTAACTTGCAAAAAAGTGATTAAATTCTTAAGTCGCCAGAATTTCGGTCTCCAAAGATGGAAAAAATCCAATAAATCTACAGACAAAATCGCTACATTACAGCCTGGATAGTGTGAGGCGCACAGTGTGGGAGTCAAACTAAAAAATGAGTCATAAACAACAAAGGCATTTTTATATGATGCAACTCCATCGATGTAATTCGGATCTTTATGCAAATCAATGCAATCTATTAGCGAGGAGATATTTCAATCACACACTCCGTACCAATCACGACTAAGCAATAGCAAATCACAATCATAAATGACCCCACTGGGTCACTTAAAGGTTAATGAACAAGCTCCTAACCAGATGCATACGATGCTCCTCATACAATATAATGTAGATGTAATAATTAACAGAGCACATGGTGTGCTCCAAATAGGGGTACAGGGGTTGGACTAAATATCTGAGACACCTGTCATTTTAGTGTGGGAAGTTTCCATGGCTCAAGTGGACCAGCCTGTTGGCCAATCTTCAGGGTTAATGAACGTGCTCCTCACCAGATAACATCCATTGTGCTCCTTCAGATATACTGTAGTTATCTGCCTACGCAACTGAATCCTCTTTTCTGATTGGCTGATGGGGTTGCAACTAATTTCCTATAACCTGTCAGGCGTCAAACGTGCGACTAAGTTAGGTTACTAATTCTAAACTGTAGGTTGCTATGGCCAAAAGCCAGTCGTTAGTTCTATCGCATTTGTTTATCAAGTCAAGAGTCAGTTCAAAGTTCAAAGCCGCCGCCTCGCCATTATTTTCGTATAACCGGTCACCTCGTCGGCCGTTATCCCTTACATGCAGATGCATAATTATAGGACTGCAATGGCTGTGGCCAAACCCTGTGAATTATTTAATATGTTCCTAACAGAGCACATGGTGTGTGTGTGTGTGTGTGTGTGTGTGTGTGTGTGTGTGTGTGTGTGTGTGTGTGTGTGTGTGTGTGTGTGTGTGTGTGTGTGTCAGTGTGTGTGTGTGCGTGCGTGCGTGCGTGCGTGCGTGCGTGCGTCTCTGAGTCATCCATTGCATGTCTGTTCTAATTGGCCGGCTATCTTGGGGAGTATTCCAAGACACTGTTCCATGTTTACAGACTGAATATGCACCATGGATAATTGACTTCAGATCCAAGTGTGTGTGCGTACGTGCGTGCGTGCGTGCGTGCGTGCGTGCGTGCGTGCGTGCGTGCGTGCGTGCGTGCGTGCGTGCGTGCGTGCGTGCGTGCGTG
>NC_085863.1:11801532-11806532 GCF_034702125.1 Engraulis encrasicolus | reverse complement strand
GAGCGACATATACGCTGCATTCAGGTTCTTGAGATTTGAGCTGTTTTATTAAAAATGTGGGAATGGTAGAGATGAATGAACTACTACAACAGCCTCTCTAATCTCTCTAGTATGTCATTGGTGAGCTGTTAGGGCGTCAGACTTGCATCCCAGAGGTTGCCGGTTCGACTCCCGACCCGCCAGGTTGGTGGGGGGAGTAATTAACCAGTGCTCTCCCCCATCCTCCTCCATGACTGAGGTACCCTGAGCATGGTACCGTCCCACCGCACTGCTCCCCATGGGGTGCCACTGAGGGCTGCCCCCTTGCACGGGTGAGGCATAAATGCAATTTCATTGTGTGCAGTGTGCAGTGTTCACTTGTGTGCTGTGGAGTGCTGTGTCACAATCAGGGGTGTATCCAGCTTTCAAAAAGTGGGGGTGTTCTCAGATGAAATATAGCCCCCAATCCCCCCCGCCCCACGCGCCAATTTCAATATGCCTAGTATACTAGGTCTTTCAATAGGCCTTCGTATATACCATAGCCTACTGTATTTGTACAGACACAAATTGCTCTTGCAAGTACATCCATACTGGTTTATATGCATCACAGTATCTTGTATGCATCACAAATAGGCTATATGATTGAAAAACCCAAACTCTCTGGAAAGCAATCAGTATCCATGACTAAAATTCTCTGCTGGGCTTGCCTTGCACCAAGTTTTGCTTTCATTTGGTAAACTCTCTCTCTCACTTACACTCACACACACTGGAAATTAACTTCAACCCAAGAGCCAAATATCTGCCCCCAAAATCAACCAGCCCCTCAACCAGTCGACTATTTATCTGTTTCATCCATTCTAATGCCATTGTGAATTTTGTCATACTGTGTTGCTACAAAGCAGATATTTAATACTAGGCCTAGTGTGATGGTTGTTGTAAGTTGTGATATTAAATGAAGGCTATAATATGCACGCAGGGAACACACTTGCAACTTGGCTGAAAAACATAAGCCACCTCAGTGCACCAGTTTGAAAACTATTATTGATAAAAGAGCAGATGCACTGCTACAGTAGGCCTATGTATTTTTAATAGGCTTATGGAAATGATACACAGAACACCTGAAAAATGTCTTATCAATGAACAAAATTGTAGGCAAAAAAAAAGATTGCGAGGATACAGCATGACCAGCCCTGGTCAGTTTGCAAGCTCGAGTCTTGCCTGAATAATGTGACGGTAGGCTATGTGCGGCGCAGATCAGTGTCACTCCCTCACAACTCTAGAACTAGTCTCATGGCTGGGTAGACCGGCGTGGTGTCTCATCTCCACTGCATGTATCCGAGCTCACATCGCAAGTAGGTTATTAAGCGCAAACAGACTCTGAGTCCACTGAGCGCAATCCCAAATTCAAACGCGAAAACACATAGCCTACAGATGACATTCCAATATGTAGCATAGCAGCACATTCCACAGCACAGCTTGCAACAACCAAACTGCGTTGCGTTGCCTCGAACACTTTGGCGTAAACATGACAGCACACAGCGTAATGTGCAACTCAGACACTAGCAAAAAATGAAATGAGCAACAACAAAATTAATAAAGGCTGTTTAGGCCTACTTTAAATGTACCACAGTCAGACAACCTCTTTTCATATTCACCAGAACTTTACATGAACTGAAAACTGGCTCTTGCTTGATGTTGAAAAGTAAAATGTAATGCTCGTAGAAAGCCACAACGGTAAACATAAATGTTACATCAGACGGATAGGCTACCGGCTTCTTGCACGGTGCGCGGGCATGATTGAGGAGGGGAAATGATCCTACCTGAGTTCATAGCTTCTATCCATGCTTTTCTTCCAGATTGGCGTCTCATTCGGCGAAAATACAATTTCTATTGCACTTTTAAGACATTAAATTAAAGTTAGGTTATGTTCTGCCATCACCAATGTCTTGCATGTTTATTCTGCCGGGAGTTTTGGGAAGCTGTCTTTGCTACCAGTCGCTTGTGAATGATCCCTTGCTGATTAGGAACTTGCAAGCTATGGAATTCTGACCGATTGTATTTTTTCCCCCTATGCTGGAAATGCTGCCCTCATGACATGCAGTTAACTTTTGCTGATCTAAAACAGTCCGTCATTTAATCCTTTTCAGTGACACTTCGTTGTCGAGGGCGTCTGCGTGTAGCATAGGCCTACTTCGGTCTGCAGCATGAAAAGCTGTGCCCGCCGCATCGGTCAGAGCAAACCGCACCGCCGCCAGCACGCTCTGCAGGCTGCTCAAACAGCTGTAGCCTAATATTGATGCAACTGTTGCGCTGGAATAGGCTACAGTGAAACAGAGTGATACAACGAAAGCAAACATTTTCAATGTCCCTACTTTGACAGGCGAACGTGTGATAGGCCTATTTTATTTCAAATTGTTATTTATTTTAGTGATGTTTAGTGGGCAAAAGTGAGGGGGATGAAATGGCCTTCCAGTGAAAGTGGGGGGGATGCAACGTACGCATCCCCCCCGTCGGATACGCCCCTGCGCACAATGACAATGTGAGTTGGAGTTTCCCAATGGGCTTTCACTTTCGCTTACACTTTCTACCATGCTGTTCAGTCACGAACACTCACTGAGTAAAACATAACCAACTCCTGCCTCGTCATTCATCGAGCCCGTTTGATCCGACCTGACTCTTGTGGCCAATCGAGTTTCGGATCCCCACTCTCAGATTGGTGTGTGCTTATCCGACTCTGTTGAGGTCTACCACATTTCTAAATGTTAACAGTGCTGTACCAACGCTTTTACATATCAGTCGGTACTCTTAGGGAAATTTAACAGACTCGACTCTACCACTATCCCAGCGTTACAGTGTAAACAGGCTTAGCTGCTGTCACTCTCAACACCATCGGCAACTCGGTGAGAGAGTTAAGTTGAGTTGAGTTGAGAGTTAAGTTTCAGTTCAAGTTAACAGGCTTAGCTGCTGTCACTCTCCTCGAATGAGTTGACGAGTCACTCACAACAGCGGTGTCATCGGCAACTGAGTGAGAGACGAATCCTGACTGAGTTGTTGGTAGCAGCGAATCCCCTATGACTCAAATCGCCGCTAAGTTTTGTTCTTGCCAGGAGTGTGAGAGTTGCAAGGCAACTCGGCAGCGAGTGGTCATCTGCTGCTCACCTCCTGTCTGTCCCTGCTCAACTAGACTTCTGCTCCCAAATAGGCCTATGTGAATACAAACACACATTATGCTTACTTATTGCAAAATCAGGAGCATGCCGTTTTAATGCTGCCAAAGGTGTCTTCGAGTCGTGGTTGCATGTTTAGTGAGGAGAGGTGGGTCGGATCGCAGCATAAGTTTTGTTTAGTGATGATTCATAAAGTGAGTTTTGTTGATCAAACTGTCTTACTCTATGAGTTGTCAAAGTGAATTGATAAATGGGACAAAAAAGGCGAGATGCATAGCCACTTAATGGCAGAAACGTTTTTAAAAATATGTTATTCTTTTTAAAAGAATAATAAAATATTAATAAGTGATCCGAGTGATCCGTCTAATCCGGATACCCTCCTCGGAATGATCCAATCAACCCGGACTCCCCACAGATTCGAGTTAAGCGCCTCTACCAGTGACGCAGGAATGCATACTCACATGCAGACATACACCGCGCTCCACATTATTACGCAAATGACATTTTTTGCCATTTTCCCAAATAATCAATAGAAATGACAGTCGTCATATTTTTCAAGTCATCAGCCATTAGAGTACAATTTTAAATGTTTTTGAATGAACCTTCCAATGACATCGGTATTTTTTAAAATAATAAAAAACTTAAAATGCCCAAAATGCTCTGTTCCAATTAATTACGCAAAACAGTTTTGTAGTGTTGTAATCCAAATTTCTTTCTTTTTTTCCCATTTACATCAAAACAGTTGGCATTTGGTACCTTCAATACATTTCAATGTTCAAAACTTTGCTATAAGCTGTAACTGGAATGCTGCATTTAATATTGAAGTGATGGAATTGCATGGTAGTTATGGAAGCCCAGATATCCTTGCTGCTTTGGATCTCAGCTGTTTTTGTTTGTTTGGTCGGGTGACCCACACTTCACTCTTCAATATACCCGTAGATTTCCATGCCACGTTTAGGTGCTTTGGAGATGATGACATTCTAACTCACCAGACATAACATCCCATTCATTTTCAATGGGGTTTTATGTCTGGTGAGTTAAAATGTCGATACCACCAAAGCACCTAAACGTGGCATGGAAATCTATGGGTATATTGAAGAGTGATGTGTGGATCACCAGACCAAACAAACAAAAACAGTTGAGAGCAAAGCATCAAGGATATCTGGGCTTCCATAACTCCCATGCAATGCCCTGCCATTGACTTCAATGTTAAAGGCAGCATTCCAGTTACTAAGACAAAGAGGTTATCATCAAGTATTGAACATTGAAATGTAATTTAGAAGGTACAAAAATCCAACTGTCTTGATGTAAATGGGAAACAAAGAAAGAAATTTGGATTACAACACTACAAAACTACTTTGCGTAATAATGTGGAACAGAGCATTTTAAGTTTTTTATTACTTAAAAAATACCGTTATCATTGGAAGGTTCATTCAAAAACGTTTTAATTGTACTCTAATGGCGGATGACTTGAAAATTATGACGACTGTCATTTGCATTGATTATTTGGGGAAACAGCGAAAAATGTCAGTTGCATAATAATGTGGAACGTGGTGTATACTGACAAATGCTGGCACATACTGACATACTGACACCCCTACCTGAGCTATTCCGCTAATCTCCACCCAAAACTGCACCAGATTCTATGAACGCTACCAAGGCTGATGATTCCCTGTCGCAAACTTCTAAAAACACTTCTAGAATCCTCTATTTTGGAACGTTGTTCCAAATCAATCAGCCAATCAGAATCAATAACCAGTATTAGATATGGGCAGTACGATACGATGAATATGAAGTGACACAACTTGGCAGCAAGCATTACATAAATGGCTGCAGTCAGAGTGAATGGAAGAG
>NC_085863.1:11791027-11801434 GCF_034702125.1 Engraulis encrasicolus | reverse complement strand
CATCTGAGAACAGCTTTGTCTTGAGTCTAGATTTAAAGCTATCAATAGTGGGTGCATTTTTTATGTCATCTGGAAGCTGGTTCCAAAGCTTTGAAGCATAGAAGCTAAAGGCTGCCTCTCCACACTTTGTTTTGACTTTTGGAATCACCACCAGTATGTTCTGAGGCAGCTTGCAAGATGGTATGGGGGGGATACAAATAGTAAATGATTTCATCAAACAACATTAACCCTCCTATGGAAATGCCAATGAAATGATATTTGTATCATTATGATAAAATAAAACAAAGAAATGAACACATTTGGATCACCGAGAAGGCTTTAATTCATGTTGTATTACATTTGACCAGCAGAGCTCACTATTGCACAACTAATTTTCCTCCCACCTTCTGCTGACTGTTCCTGCAAAGGTCAACAAGACCTTGGCTCAATATCTGTAGTTAGGATGATGAATTTCATTTAGAGCAACACACTGAAGAAAAACTTTGGGGGTAGTCACATTGAGGGAGCTATCTCTTTTCCAAGTGGGCCCTAGATATACTGTGGACCCTACATATAGGCTACTGTGGGCCCTATACTGTATATTTAATCACTCACCATTCACTAAGATTCTAAATCATGCACACAGATCATTTCATTAGCTATTTCAATTTAATCGTTTAACTTCCTTGTGTATACATGCAAACCTCTGAAACTTATTTTGGAACATAGGTATTGGGGTTAAGCACTGTTATAGCTTATTAACAGACCAACACAACACATACACATTTCCATGCATCAACATAGAGTATATGTCCATTAGTATTGGATATTTTCTTTACTTCAAGCTTGGCGAACTAAAAGGATAAGCGAATCACAAACACAGTCCACAGTATGGTAGGTCATCATCCACCCTTACACATTCAGTCACTTTTGTGCAGTGATATTAATGTAAGCTGATGAAGAATCAAAAACCCTGAGCGAGAGTATGTGCCTAATAGAAACCCTGAACCATGTGTAGCGAAAAGCGTAGATGATGGGGTTCAGGAAAGAGTTGATGTAGAGGATCCAGACGAGGAAGGCGATGACAAGCGAGGGGTTTGATATGAGCTCTTCCGAGAGCACACAGGCGTAGTGGGTGATCCAACAGGTCATGAACACAAAAAGGACAATCGCCAGTGTTTTGGTGCCCTTCCTCTCGGACGTCTTGGTCTGTGACGACTCCGTGTCCACGACTTTGGAGTCTTTGAACCGACCCGCAGCCCTGTTAATGGCCTTCTCCTGCCTCCGAGCCACTTTTAAAATGTGCACGTACATGCCGAGGATAACAGAGCACGGCCCGATGAATGACACCATGAGGTCAATGACACCCCAGGTGAAGCTGACAAGCATCGTGCAGTCCCCGTGACAAATGTGGTCTTCCTGGGGGGTGCGGTACAAGTTTGCATTGCAGTAAAGAAGAGTCAGGTTGTATACGATGGAGTACGACCACATGAGGATGATTAACATCATGGTTTTGGTCATGGTCATTCTGGAGCAGTAGAGCAAAGGCTCACACACAGCGTAGTACCGATCAACAGCGATCAACACCAGATTGTACAGAGAGACAAAGATAACGGTAAATACAGTGGCCTGGAAAATAGAACAAAATGTCTTCCCAAAATACCAGCATGACTCTATGAGCCTAATGCTTTCGATAGGGATAACAATCAGTCCAACCATGAAATCAGACACAGACAAAGACAGAATAAGCAGGTTAGTAGGAGTGTGAAGCTGTTTGAAATGACAAATGGATATGATCACCAGCAGATTCATCGACACAGTAAAAAATGACAATAAAGAAAAAAATATATACATCAACATGTACTCTGGTTTTGATCTAACAACCTTCACACAGGAGAAATTGTGAGTTGGGAAACAATATGAAACTGCGTAATTGTCCTTTGATTCGATAAACTCCATTTGCCCGTTGTGTCTTTGAAGGGAGGTGGAGAATGTTATTAATCCACTACACACCTCAAGTCAAGTCAAGCGTTTACGTATATGTCACATACATTTTACATGGAGTGATATGACGAAGAGGTCATCAGCTCTGCATATGAAGAAATAAAGCTGAAATGAATAAGGGTGATCTTCACCTGGACATTAAGAGTTTTGGCCTGTAGCTTTATGTTTTTTCTCCCCAATGCTCCACCCTTGAAAGCATCAATATTCATGACTGAATTGTGGTGAAGTAAGGTAGAACAACACAAATTTGAATTTCCATATATTTCCATATCCAACGAAGGGATGGCATTCACAGTATGAATGGTGCAGGCACGTGCACTCCAATACGGCAGGGGAGGCTGTGCCTCACCTGTCTCTTCTAGACTTCATGAGAATGATGAGATGCAGTAAATGTGAATAATAGTAACAATAATAACTACTGTTTTCGAGCATATTTACCATAACTACAATTTTTGCAGTATTTAAACAGTTTCAATCATTTTCAATCATTTTTGTGGCCAAAACCGCACTATTTTCCCACCTCCTGCTCCGAATACACTGAATTTGGGGCAACTCCCGAGTTGGCCTCACCGCAGATTGCGCAATCCCTCAGTAACAAGCTTCAGCGCATGCGCCATTTTGCTCGTTCTGTGTATGCAATTCGTAATATTGTATTAAACGTTTTATACACTTAATAGAAATATGTATGGTGTGCCCTCGTTTTCCTGATATTTGTTTTCACTATTTTCTACGTGTGATTATCATTTCTTTACTCTGAGCGCTTTGGCATAACCCCATTGAAAAATAGAGTAGTGCGGCGAGAAACACATTGGCCTCACCCTCATTCTGCCGTTGAGTCTAGCTTTGTCAGTGACGTCATAGCGCCACTAGCAGAGAGATTACTAGAATATTTCTGCCACTAGCTTGTTCACGTTGACTGCTACCATGGAAGTGGATTTCATAACGAAACTAAGATCATTCTCAAAGTTGGATTTCCAAGGGAAACAAGACGTGATAAAGAATGGACGACCGACACCAGAGCTGAGGAAATTGATTCAGGAGATTGGACAGAATATTATTTGATTATTTCACAGTGAGTGGTACAACCGAAAAGACTGGCTATGTGGAATGGGAGGCAACAAGCAAAACAACGTTAGCAGTTTGCTAGCTGGGTTGGATATGTCAAACCGTGAGAATATTATTGCGAGAAGCCCTGTAATCAAGACAGCATTTCAAGGTAAGGAAATTTGATTATTACATTTGCCCGCCGTGGCGTTGACTTGGGTCTAAGTTTTATTTGATTTTGTCAAGATGAAGGAAGAGTTGTTTGAAAAATAGTTCGGTTGCATTGGTTTTACAGTAGCTATGCCTCACATATGCATTTCAGGTGTAATCTTAACCTGCAACTAGTGAGAATGTTTTGAATGACATAGCAATGGCTACATTTCTCAAAGAATAATTCATCACGAGTGATTTTGGCAACAGAACGAACTAGGGGTTGTGGGTTCCTGGATTTTGGTTTGGTTTGCGGCTGTGTGTTCACTTTGCCAGTCCCAGTATGCCCAAGTGATAACGTTGCTTGCTATCCTAACGAGGCAGTTTAAAATGATAATAATCAAACGCTGTATAATACACGCTTTGAGGTTCGGCTCGTCTGACATTCTTTGAAATGTCCATCCTCGAGATGAACGACTGTGGAATATTTCAGCGTCATTGTCTATTGTTTAGCCTATTTAGGTTGAGTTTGGGTCCGCAGTGGTATGATGTGGATGAGTGGGATAGTTGACGGTTCTCAGGAGGAGTGTCCTCAAATGACGCACCATGTCGTGCCTAGAACTATTTTCTGTCTACTCTAGTCTTTTCTACCGGAGGTGGTAGCTGTCCATGATCACGGCCACGTCTGGCTTCATTATCTATTTCACAGGCTACCAGAAGGATCATCCCGGTGGGGTGATATTCTGTTGTTTGAATGCACAAATGTGACACTGTGTGAGATTTTTAGTTCTTTATATCCAGAATTCATGCTGCCCATTCACTAATGTTACCGGTTTCATGAATATTTACCACCACCATCAAATTCTAAGTATTTATTATGACTGGAAGAATTGCACTTTTCATACATGAAAAGGGGGATCTTCTCCATGGTCAGCCATTTTGAATTTCCAGAAAGAGTCATTTTACGCTGCAAAAATGACTGTACTTGGGCCATACTAGAAAATATTAGTTTATTACTTAGTAAACTTTCATGAAAAGGTCAAATTTGGCAATAGGCGACACAGATTCAAAGAGCAGCATAGTTGCAGTACCTTTTACTGCACTTTTCCTTTGTAGGGCTGAATAGACCACAGCTAAACTGGACCTTAACACCCGGACCCTAACCTTTATAATGTAGTGCAATAATGGACAGCACAGTGGGTCAAGCATATCTACACTACACTAATCAACTTTTGTTTAACGCGTGTCTGTTTTTTGTTGTCGTTCAAATGCTCTTGCTGTTGGTCACAGCTTTGGTCTTTAGAGATCAATCTAATGATGCACTGTTTGCATGTGTTTGTCATTTCTCACCCGAACCCTGTGAACCAGAGGACACAATTAACACCTGAGGAGGGACCCTGTCGCTTATAATGATGCCACACACCCCTGTGGCACCAGGTGTCACATTAGAGGTGTGAAATGACACATACTGTAAGCGCCAGGTGATGCAATAGTTGGCCCTCCCATGATGTTTGTTTGTTCAAACATCAGAATGACTGCACACCTAAAATTGTTTTGTTAGGTTTGCTTTCGTTTTATAATGAGAAATGGAACAGAGCATTCCAGCTCTCTCCCCGACACACACACACACACACACACACACACACACACACACACACACACACACACACACACACACACACACACACACACACACACACACTCTTAGGCACGTATGCACACACACACACACGCCCGCATGTTCTCACATGCACACACGCATACAGTCACTCACACATGCACGAAAGCATGCACACACACACACACACATACACACACATATTTAGGCTTAGTTTTTGTGTCGACTTCACTAATGTGTACTAACAGTGTAAGCCTGTTTACATGTGCATGCTTTCTTTGTTATAAGTGAATATATGTGGCATAGGACCCCTACCCACCATGAAGATGGAAGTGTGCGTACACTCCCATGAGAATGAATGACCCCATTTATTTGCCACAATCAACATGTGATAATGTGCATACATTTTGTTCTTGATATCAGTTTGACAACAGTGTGTTTTACATACTGGTGATTACTTATGTGGCACATTTTAGGTAAGCAGCTTTAAAATCTCAGATATCTGCTCACCCTCTCCTTGGCTGTGGCTGACTTGCATGTTGAGTATTATATTGCCAGTGCCAGTGGAGGACTCGAGATTGGTTGATATGTGTTGGTACTTTGGAGACAGAGTTTGACAATATTTTTGTATACGTCATTCCCTGTTATTTATGTGCCTCCTTGCCTCTCTTACCCCCCCCCCCTCTGTTTTGGTTTGTCTTCTGGTTGTATTGTCGTAATTGTGGGAAAATCATAGCCTAGTAAACTAGCCCCACCCGCCAGCGGTCAAAAATATTTTTGATGCCCCAGGCCCTGAAACTGGTGGACCAATCACAACACAGGAGATTTGTTTTGAGTCTTTGGATGCAATGCGGACAGAGTTTTGAGGGAGGGATGACAAATCATTGGCCAATAGGCACAGACACTGTTAGAAAAACAACAGGTTGTTCCCTTCAACAATCTTTCGATGTCTCATTGATAGGGGGCAGATTAAATATTCACATTTAATCTCTCATTTTGTCTGGCTTGCCAGGCTACGCAAATCATACACATTTCTAGCAACTGTATTTTTATACTAATGATTTAGCTATAATGAACTTGAACTTGTTAGGATTGATAAAGATGCAACTGCTATGCTGTCCTACAAATCAAGATGGCAGTACATTGTTGTTGAGAAAGAGTTATCATGACTTTTAATGAATATATCAAAATTGGGAGTGGGCATAGATTATTTTTTTTAATCTAGATTAATCTCACTGTAATTATGAAATTAATCTAGATTAATCTAGATTAATCTACATCAAAATGGCTCATTCAGAATAGGCACGCTGGCGAAATAATGACGAAAAAAAAACCTAGGGGGTTTCTTAAGATGGCGCATTAGACCAGAGCTCATCTCTTTTTTCCAAAATGCATCTCATCATCAAAAAAATGGTTGATATTTGGTGATGAAAAAAAAAATCACTGCAATATTTGAGAAGTGTTTCGAATATGTTAGGAAGCATTTACAGTCATAATATACTGACATTTCAAAATGAACAGTGCTATAAATTGTAGAGGCAAATACAGATAAATCTATCAAACATTTAGACTATTTAAACAAAATGACCTCAACAATTCAGCATTTCTAATGGGCAGAGAGAGAGAGAGAGAGAGAGAGAGAGAGAGAGAGAGAGAGAGAGAGAGAGAGAGAGAATGAATCTGCCACTGACTGTTAAAAAGGGCAGCGGCTCCTTTAGAGAGGGAGGAGCTGCGCAGCAGGTACAGCAAAGTCAGAGCCAGGCTACTAGATTTCTAAAGCTAGTTCTAGACCCTAAAACACTGGCCCACATCGATTTGGCCTAAACCTGACAGTTGTTCTCTGTGTTAGAATGCCAGCGGAGTTACAACTCCAAATGAATTCAGTTTGCAAAAAAAAAAGTCAAGCGCGACGACCGCGAGGTTGGCTATATCAAGCGCAACAACCGCGAGGTGTATTACCGTCTGACATGAGTCGCAAATGCGCGATCATAACACAAACATTCAGCGAGAGTAGATATTGACAGTTTCAGTTTGACAATCTTCACAATGTATCACAAGGAATGTTTTGCAATTATGGCACAGGCAAGATTTCTGGAACAGGACTGTTGTTTGTGTTCTATGCAATGCGTGAGGAAATGTAGGCTATGTCGGGCTGGTACACAATAATGTCTGCTTCACCTCAAACAATAACGTCTCTCTAGTCTACCACTTATGAAAAAGCACTAAAACAACACCTACCACGACAGAGAGATTAATGTTACAGCATGCAAACACTGTTCATATTTAGTAGGTCTGCTCTGCTGAGCAACAGGTGGAGAGGCGAAGTGACTGGAGGGCAGTCTGAAAGCGTCCGTCAATTGAACGCTATGGTGAAGCGCATCCCCAAACCCCAAATCCATATTTTGAGAATAGATTAACGTGCGATATTTTCTTTGTCGAGCGATAAGAGTCTCACATTATCGCAGCACGTTAACGCCGATAACGGCCCACCACTAATCAAAATATAGCATGAAGTAACATGATTGATCTGCAAAAATATGATAATACAAAGTCAAAAAACCACCACATCAATTATCTACCTAATGGGCCTACTATTTAGACTGGACAATAGATCATTTTAAAGTAATTTTATTCAGTTCGGAGCTCTGCGTAGTTACTACTTTGTAGATACAGAAAGTATACCCTTGTACTATTTGTCAAGCATCTTCTGATTGTCTTTTGTCTTTGCTTTGCCCTGATGAAGACCTAGATGGTCGAAACATGTTGGCATTTTAATTTCAATTATGAGTAGCCACAGTTAATAAAGGCTTTTTAATATACCTCCTTCTTCGGACTGATTCACCTCTGAGTGCCTGGGACCTTCTGCTTTCCATCTTCTGATTGACTTTAATGGACACATCATCAATTATTTTTCCTGGAGTCACAGGTTGTTTTGGGCCTTTCAACAGGTGAACAGAACTTGCAAGAGCCACTCTCACTCTTTCTTATGTAGGACTAGGCCCTATGCAATGTCACGTTTGATGGCTCCCTCCAAAACATTGATGACGTATACTACCACAGACATTTTTTATTGTCGTGAAACGAAGAATGTATATCTTTCTTGTGGGGCATGCAACACTCATGTTACATTACAAATTTCAGAATTTGTAGGCCAACCACTTAAGGTGAAGTGAAAAACAGAGCTATGTACAGTTGCAGTAATGCCTCTTTTCCACTGGTGATTTTCTGGTAGGCCTACAGCGCGACTCGGCCACCACTTTTTGCTTTTCGATTGGGCACGACATAGCTTAATCGAAGACCAAAAAGTGTCGGCCGAGTCGCGCTGTGTCGAACTGTAGGCCTACCAGAAAACTGCCAGTGCAAAAGAGGCAGAAGAAGGCACCTCAGGAAGGCCTGCTGAATGTTATTTTCTCTACAACATAAGTGGAACTAGTACCTGATTACAATATGACACGTGTGAATGCACAAATGCATTTATAAAGACAAATGAACACTCTCCCAATGTATTTTTAAGAAGATATGTTCCATATACTCAGTGGGAAAATGCTATTTCAAGGGGAAATTATGCCTAAATACAAGTTGTGGCAGGCTATAACAAGTTCTGTCTGTTTATTGGTGTACCCAGTAATCAACAATAAAAACTATAGATACATCATATACAGATACATGAGAGAGAGAGAGAGAGAGAGAGAGAGAGAGAGAGAGAGAGAGAGAGAGAGAGAGAGAGAGAGAGAGAGAGATAGTACAAAGATTAAAAAAAATATCAGTATTGGTTTGGTGAGGCTAACAGAGAAAAAAATTGAAATAACCGCTTTTCCTCGGTATAGGGGTGGGTGTAATAACAGTTCATGCACATACTACAGTATATCTCATGTGAAATTCAACCCGCACACACTTATGTGCACATGATGTCTCAGTCATATGCTATAACTTAAAAAAGGATGAGGAAGAATCCATTATTTTCAGAGTCAAGATGTATTTAAGTGCCATTTTAAACCATGAGTAAAACAATGCATAAATGATAGGGTTCACACACGAGTTAGTGTACAGAATCCACGAGAGAAGAGTCATAATGGTTTCTGAGGACAAGGTACCATCTGCAGTGAGCAGAGAGAGATAATACGGTATCCAACAGAGCAAATAGACCGCCATGACAATCCCCAGTGTTTTTGCTGCTTTGCCCTCTGCTGATTTTACAGGCAATTTAGCATCGCCTGTGTGACCCATGCTAGCCGAAATCGAATGAATGGCATGGGCCTGGTAGGTTGCCACTTGAAAGATTCTCAGGTACAAAGTGATCATGATGGCACACGGAGCGATGAAAGAGATGAAGATATCAAACAATGCCCACTCAAAGCTAACAAACAGCAAACATTGTCCATGGCAAACCCCGCTACCTCCCGATACATTAAGGCTGTTGTTACAATAAAGCAGCAGGAGGTTATATAGCACAGAGCACGACCAAATAACGGCAAGAGATGTGAGCGTCCTCTTCACCGTTATCCTCTGAGTGTACAGGAGGGGGTCATGCACTGCCACATATCTGTCCACGGCAATCACAACGAAATGGCCAAGAGCGGAGGACAGCAGCGTGTACACGACACACTGGAAGATAAAACAAAAGTGTTGCCCAAAGTACCAACATGTCTCGGTTAGTTTCACCGCCTCTACCGGAATGACAATGGCTCCGATTAGGAGGTCAGCCACGGCCAGCGAGAGGATGAGAAGGTTCGTGGGTGTGTGAAGCTGCTTAAAGTGTGCGATGGCAATGACTACCAGCAGGTTCACTACCACAGTGATCGAGGAGATCACTGAGAACACGAACAGCATTAGTGAATACTCGTACGCAGGCCTGACCGTTTTGATGCATGATGCATTATTCCACGGATAACAATACTGGGAAGGTGGTAATTGGTCCATATCTGCTGAAACCAACAAAAAAAAAAACTAAATCAATGTGTATCAAATGACATATATCAAATAACCTCTAGTAGCCTCTTACTGCAGATGGCGTCGCCAGCGGGCCTATTCACGATTTGCTGAAAATATCTAACTACATCATAACAACGTTGCTATGACAGTATTGAGAGCCTTAGGTAACAGATTAAGACATAGTTGTTACAATTTTTGTGACAGTAAGGTTATAACATATGCTCTGCGCTACGGTTAAACCCATATAACACAAAAATATAGTCTGAAGACCCTTCTATTAAATCATCATCTCCTATCGAGCCAGTCATTAAGCTTCCTCAGAGTCTGCCTTTGCTGTCTGATACGTTTAGTATTAAAGGGTGACTCTATTATAGCAGAAATACACACGTACCAAAGTACTGATCTGATTGGATGTTGGAATAGCATAGGAAAGTACGCTGGGCCACCCCTTTTTGGCCCCTGATGAATCCATTTGTAGAATTCGTTTCATTACTGTCCATTGAAATATCCACAACTTTGCATTTTTTTAATGTGTACATGTATACAATGTTTATGTGGACATCTACAAAGTGATGTAACCTGAGGTTTGTGTGGATAAGGAAACTAAGCTTAAATTACTGACAGTTTATCTGTCTCCCTTCGTAATTTTATTATAACACCGTTACATTTCTCCCCAATAG